>NC_134687.1:192587626-192937626 GCF_050947455.1 Rhinoderma darwinii
CTGTGTCCTGGCGAAGAGAGGGAGAGCACAAACAGGAAACAGGTACATCCCCTTCAATCCCCACCCCTTCTCACTCAAGCCCTCCTGCTGTCCCCCCCCCCTTTCCTCTCATAGGCCAGCCAACTCTGTGTCCCTCCCATCTATTTTAGTCATGGAGGCCTTCCCTTATTCCTTTTTTCTTCTTTCAGTACGGCCTCTTCTTGACTGTTTTATATATGTTTTAAAATAAGAAAAAAGTGTGTGAAGGAGGCCTGATATAGACACAAATAATACTCCCTCCCTGTCCTTCCCAATGTGGTGAGCAAAGCAATGACAGCACGTTCTTAATGAAAAAAGACATAGCATAGGCTCAGAAATTGAAAGATGCATATTAGGCCCAGTTCACATCTGCGTTGGTATTACCTCTGTTTTGCTCTGTCAGAAGAGCAGAACAACGAAAATACCGGAAGTGCCAGTTCCATTGTACCCTGGACCCAACCATCGTGCCCAATGGAATAGGGATGATTTAGTTGTTTTTCTTAGGCCAGATTCACACGAGCATGTGCGTTTTGCGCGTGCAAATGGTCCATAAAAGCACCGTGTGTCATCACCATATGATGCGTGGCTGCGTGATTTTCGCGCAGCCGCCATCATTATGACACTCTGTTTTAAGGTTTGTAAACAAAAAAGCACGCGGTGCTTTTCTGTTTTCATTCATAGTTTTGATTACTGTAGTGCGCATCACGCGCGGCACATGGAAGTGCGTCCGTGTGCCGTGCGCGGTTTTCACGCACCCATTGACTTCAATGGGTGTGTGATGCGTGAAAAACGGGCAAATATAGGACATCTCGTGAGTTTTACGCAGCGGACATACGCTGCGTGAAAATCACGGACAGTCTGAACGGCCCCATTGACTAGCATAGGTCCATAGCACGGACGTATTATACGTTCGTCTGAATTAGCCCTTACTTTAATGGGCTCCGTCTGGTTTTCGTTGGGGTGTTCGTGGCTTTACCGGAAACAATAGTATGGAATGCTGCACTATTGTTTCCAATATTTTCATCCAGATCTGTGACAGAGGCCCCTAACGGAGACTCCAACGCAGATGTGAACAGGCCCGAAGTTAATGTTTTGTTTTTTTTATAAATAAGAACAAGGGATATTATATGTAAATTGTTCAATGGCAGAATTATGGCTACAAAGCTGGGGATTTTTTTCCAGCCCCAATATTTTTGCTGATGTCACACTTTCAAGGATGTAGGAAGCTGAGATATAAGGTGTTATTTGGTGGTGTCTTCATGTAGGGATGATTTAGTTGTTTTATTTCTAAGGGCGGGTTCACACGTGGCGGAATTTCACTTAAATTCCGCTGCGGACACTCCGCAGCGTTAATCCGCAGCGGTGCCGTTTGTCCATTGACTTACACTTTAATTTAGCAGTGTTCGTTTAGACGAGGCGTAAAATTCCGCTGCGGAGCATAGGCTGCGGAGCGGAATTTGGTGTCCGCAGCATGCTCTGTCTGTTGCGGAGAAGTGGCGGACTCATGGCGGAATTTCTCCATTGACTTCAATGGAGAGTCAAAATTCCGCAATGAAGTCCGCAGATCTTATGTGTGCTGCGGAGCGTATTGTTTTTACTACCATGACATTTCTTCATTCTGGCTGGACCTATGTATTTCTAGGTCTACAGCCAGACTGAGGAAGTCAATGGGGCTCCCGTAATGACGGGAGCGTTGCTAGGAGACGTCTGTAAATAGTCACTGTCCAGGGTGCTGAAAGAGTTAAGCGATCGGCAGTAACTGTTTCTGCACCCGGGACAGTGACTACCGATCTCAATATACATGTATCTGTAAAAAACATATAAGTTCATACTTACCGAGAACTCCCTGCTTCTGTCTCCAGTCCAGCCTCCCAGGATGACGTTTCAGTGTAAGTGACGGCTGCAGCCAATCACAGGCCAAGCACAGGCTGCAGCGGTCACATGGACTGGTGCGTCATCCAGGGAGGTCGGGCTGGATGCCGAAAGAGGGACGCGTCACCAAGACAACGGCCGGTAAGTATGAAATTCTTTTACTTTCCCTAGGGAAAGTGCTGTCCCTTCTCTCTATCCTGCACTGATAGGGAGAAGGGAAGCACTTTTCCCGCAGTCCGCAGCAGCTAGTCCGCATCAATTTTCTGCACATTTTGTGCAGATCCGCAGCAGAATCTGCAACGCAGATTCTGTGCGGCATTGATGCGGACAGTTGCGGAGGAAATCCGCCACGTGTGGTCATGCCCTAAGGGTATGTCCACACACAGAGTCAAAAACGTCTCAAAATTTGGAGCTGTTTTCAAGGGAAAACAGCCCCTGATTTTCAGAAGTTTTTTGTGCAACTCGCGATTTTCGCTGCGTTTTTCGTGTAATTTTTTACGGCCGTTTCTGGAGCTTTTTTCAATAAAGTCTATGAAAAACAGCTCCAAAAACGTCCCAAGAAGTGTCCTGCACATCTTTTTCACAGCCGTTTTTCTACGCGGCCGTTTTTAAAAACGGCCACGTAAAAAAACGGCCCATTGGAGCAGAACGCCATTTTTCCAATTGAAATCAAAAGGCAAATGTTTGGAGGCGTTCTGCTTCCGATTTTTCGGCCGTTTTTCGGGCGTTTACGGCCCGAAAAACGGCCGAAAATAGGCCGTGTGAACATACCCTTATACTACAAAATAGCAGCACTCCAGAGATAAGGAATACCCAAAAGTTAATATATTTTAAACTCTGTAGAGTTGTTATATTGTTAGTGTGGAGGGGGTTTACGTGTCCCTGGATTTCTTTCTTCGTGTGTGTGTTTTTAAGTTAAGAAGTTCCTTTTAGGGCACGTTCAGACGTGGCAGAATTTTTCCGCTGCAAATGGTGCAGATTTGGGGCAATTACGCAATGAATCTGCACCAACACTTGCATATTTGACAGGTAATTCAGACGTTGCAGATATCACAGCGGACTTGCCACAGATTTCAGTTTTTGAATTGCAAAGGCTGAAATCCGCAGTGAAATTCCGCTTCTTCTCCGCAATGGAAAGAGCATGCTGCGGAGGGGAAATTCTGCACCGCAGTCTAATTTCCGCAAAGTAATTTTCTACAACGTCTGTACTAACTTTCCTAAAAATGTATAGAAAGAAATGAAAAACACGTCTGCTGGAGAATTCCACTGCGAACTGCCCACAGCGGAATTCCACAGCAATTCCGCCACGTCTGAACGTGCCCTTATTCAGCCATTTCCCACCCTGATTGTGAAACATTTATCAGCTTCCCTGTGGCTTCTCGTTAACTTTTTCCCAAAAATTGTTCCACTGTGCTGTTTTCCATTTTCACTGACCAATTGCAGAAACTAGATTAATTTGTCACCATCGATTCATCCCCAAGCAATCTTAGTTCATATTTATTGAAAGTTTTCTTTTAAATATGAAAACTGTATTTTATAATAAAATTCAATAACAATTTCATCTAAGCGCCTGTTCACATCAGCGTTGGGCTTCCGTTTGGCTTTCCGCTCATCTGTTGCAATGGTAATGCAAACGGAAACCATACTTTCCATCTGTCTAGAGATGAGCGTACTTATGAAAAGTTCGGTTTGGCTGGTTCGCCGAATTTCATGAAAAAGTTTGATTCGGACCGAACTAGTTCTGACCGAACCTGTAATTCAAGAAAGCCCTTAAAAATCGTGTATAACACTGTTTAAAAGCCCTAGAAGCCCTGTATAACACTCTTAGGTCACCCATGAGTGTATCCAAGTACACCTGTCTTTAACCCCTTAGTGACCAGCCCATTTTAGGCCCTAATGACCAAGCTATTTTATTCGTTTTTCTATAGTCGCATTCAAAGAGCTATAACGTTTTTTTTTTTCCGTCTACATAGCTGTATGAGGACTTGTTTTTTGCGGGATTAGTTGTGCTTTTTAATGGCACCATTTTTGGGTACATATAATTTTTATATTAACTTTTATTAACCTTTTTGGGGGGGATTATAAAAAAAAACTGAAATTCCGCCATTCTTCTATGCGTTTTTAAATTGACGCCGTTCACTGTGCGGCGTAAATAACACATTACCTTTATTCTATGGGTCGGTACGATTACGGCGATACCACATATGTAGAGGTTTTTTATGTTTTACGACTTTTGCACAATACAAACACTTTTGAACTAAAATTATTTGCTTTTGCATCGACGCTTTCCAAGAGCCGTAATCTTTTTATTTTTCCATCAATGTAGTGATTTTTTGGGCTGGTTTTCTGCGGGACAAGACGTAGTTTTGAATGGTACTGTTTTGGGGTGCATGGGACTTATTGATTCATTTTTATTATGACTTTTTTGGGGGGCAATGGAAAAAAATTGCAATTTCGCCATGGTTTTTTGCGTATTTTTTTTACGGTGTTCACTTTGCGGTTTAAATTACATATTAACTTTATTAATGGAGTCATTACGGTCGCGGCGATACCACATATGTGTACTTTTTTTTTTTTTTTACACTTTTACTAAATAAAACCATTTTTTATGGAAAAAAATGGTTTTATTTATTTTTTTACTGTACTTTTTATTAATAATCTTTATTTCACTTTGATGACTTATTTTATTAGTCCCACTAGGGGACTTTACTGTGCGATATTCCGATCGCTGCTATAATGCTCTGGTATACTTCGTATACCAGAGCATTATTACCTGTCAGTGTAAATCTGACAGGCAATCTGTTAGGACGTGCCTCCGGCGCGTCCTAACAGGAATATGTCCAGGGCAGACCTGGGGGCTTTTATCAAGCCCCCGGCTGCCATGACACCCCATCGGAGACCCGCGATTTTTTACACTTTTACTAAATAAAACCATTTTTTATGGAAAAAAATGGTTTTATTTATTTTTTTACTGTACTTTTTATTAATAATCTTTATTTCACTTTGATGACTTATTTTATTAGTCCCACTAGGGGACTTTACTGTGCGATATTCCGATCGCTGCTATAATGCTCTGGTATACTTCGTATACTAGAGCATTATTGCCTGTCAGTGTAAATCTGACAGGCAATCTGTTAGGACGTGCCTCCGGCGCATCCTAACAGGAATATGTCCAGGGCAGACCTGGGGGCTTTTATCAAGCCCCCGGCTGCCATGACACCCCATCGGAGACCCGCGATTTCATTCGCGGGCCGCCGATGGGTGACAGAGGGAGCGCACTCCCTCTGTAAACAAAGTTAAATGCCGCGGTCGCTATTGACGGCGGCATTTAACGGGTTAAACGGCCGCAATCGAAGTAAACTTCGATCGCGGGCGTTGGAGCAGGAGCTCAGCTGTCATCAGACAGCAGAGCCCCGGCTCCTGCCTGCACGGGAGACCCGTGCAGGACTTAGACTAGGCTGACGTGTAAAAAAGGCGTCAGCCTAGCCTAAAGCCCATTAGTGACCGACGTAAAAAGGCGTATTAGTGGTCACTAAGGGGTTAAGGCAAAGTTAGTGTCAAAGTTACACCAACATGTATGGCTATAGGAAAACGGATGGGACACGGTGATAACTAACAGAAACCACTGCACTTGTGCATGTTGTATGCTTAATGCATTGTTAAAAAAGGTACAAAAATTAACCATTTTTGGCGGCAGATGCCTGCCAGGGTTCATACATATAAGGTGGTAAAAGAAGAAGCAATGGCTTTTGACAAGCCCTCAAAAAATTGACCCTTTATGGTGGCAGATGCCTGCCGGGGTTCATCCATACATGGATGTAAAAGCAACAAGCAACGGCTTTTGAGTGCAAGCCCTCCAAAAATGTACCCTTTTTATTGGCAGATGCCTGCCGGGGTTCATCCATACATGGATGTAAAAACAACAAGCAATGGCTTTTCACAAGCCCTCCAAAAATTTACCCTTTTTATTGGCAGATGCCTGCCGGGGTTCATCCATACATTGATGTAAAAGCAACAAGCAATGGCTTTTCACAAGCCCTCCAGGCCTGCTTGTAGAAGACGGCAGTGGAGGTGTATTGGTGGTAGTAGAGGTAGCCAACGGACAGCAAGGGTGGTGGTAGTAGTAGTAGTAGTAGTAGCAGCACATTAAAACAGACTGGACAGTCACAGGACAAAGCCCTGTGGTGGGGCTGGCCACAGGCCTGCTTGTAGCAGACGGCAGTAGAGGTGTATTGGTGGTAGTAGAGGTAGCCAACGAACAGCAAGTGTGGTGGTGGTAGTAGTAGCAGCACATTAACAGACTGGACAGTCACAGGACAAAGCCCTGTGATGGGGCAGGCCTGCTTGTAGCAGACGGCAGTGGAGGTGTATTGGTGGTAGTAGAGGTAGCCAACGGACAGCAAGAGTAGTGGTAGTAGTAGTAGCAGCACATTAAAACAGACTGGACAGTCACAGGACAAAGCCCTGTGGTGGGGCTGGCCTCAGGCCTGCTTGTAGCAGACTGCAGTGGAGGTGTATTGGTGGTAGTAGAGGTAGCCAACGGACAGCAAGAGTGGTGGTAGTAGTAGTAGCAGCACATTAACAGACTGGACAGTCACAGGACAAAGCCCTGTGGTGTGGCAGGCCTGCTTGTAGCAGACGGCAGTGGAGGTGTATTGGTGGTAGTAGAGGTAGCCAACGGACAGCAAGGGTGGTGGTAGTAGTAGTAGCAGCACATTAAAACAGACTGGACAGTCACAGACAAAGCCCTGTGGTGGGGCAGGCCTGCTTGTAGCAGATGGCAGTGGAGGTGTATTGGTGGTAGTAGAGGTAGCCAATGGACAGCAAGAATGGTGGTGGTGGTAGTAGTAGCAGCACATTAACAGACTGGACAGTCACAGGACAAAGCCCTGTGGTGGGGCAGGCCTGCTTGTAGCAGACGGCACTGGGGGGTGGATTGGAGGTAGAAGTAGTAGCAGCACCAACAGCGGCACATTAAAAAAGAGTGGACAGGACAGAATCCCGTAGTAGCAGGCAGCAGTAGCAGGCGGCAGCGGCAGCAATGTCAGATCTAATCAGTGGCATCAGGCACAGGGGTTTTAAAATCCTCACCGATCCACGCTTGATTCATTTTCAGAAACGTGAGATTTTCCAAGTTGTTGGCGGACAATCTTGTTCGCTTAGGGGTGACGAAGCAGCGCTGAATACCCTCTCTGACGCTACACTGGAGGGTGGACAAGACAGTACACCCATGGCAAACTGGGCCAGTTCTTGCCAATGATCCAATCTGCTGACACAGAAGTCCATGGGGTCTGGGATCAGGATTTCTGACGGAGAAAGGGCACAGTCCAGGTACGAGTGAACCTGGTTGTTTAGGTGCTGGTGATAGTGAACATCCCTTTGGTGACTACGATGTGTGTCAGGTCGGGGTATTGGATGTAAAAATGTTGTCATCATATTTTCCAAACTGAATTGGTTGCTGCTGCTGCTGCTGCTGCTGCCGCTGCTGCTGCCGCCTATTGCAGAGGTAGCTCTGCCAGAGGCGGTGGAATGATGAGATAGTGGGGAGCGGAGAGTGGCCCCCCAGTCAGACATGCTTGCAGCAGGTGTTTGCCATTTGAAAGCTGTGACAAGCTGGCTGCATAGCTTCTCTCGATAATAAGCCAATTTTGCCTCCCTCTCGGAAGGCGCAAAAAACTCCCCCATTCTGGCTTTATACCGAGGGTCTAAAAGTGTGGCTATCCAGTACTCATCTCTTTGCTTCATGCTAACAATACGACAGTCAGCGCGCAAGTAACGAAGCATACAGCTCGCCATCCTGGCCAGCGTTTCAGAGGGCCCAGTTGGTTCCATCTCCGCCCCATACTGCCATGGTTGTCCATCATCAAGGTCGTCGTCAGAGTCGTCATCATCATCATCACTGTCATGTTGTGCAGCTGCCTCGTCCCCTATCCCTTCCTGTGATTCCATCTCCAAATCCAGCTCCTCTTCAGGTCCTGTTTCCTCATCCTCATCCTCCTCCTCCTCCTCCTCAGCATCCATAGCCAGATGTGATCCTTCCTCCATCCTTTGCTGAATCATCGCTGTGAGCGTTTGCTCCATAATGAATATCAGCGGCATAACATCATTCATTCCGCTAACGTCACGGCTCACAAATCGTGTGGCCTCTTCAAAGGGCTTCAAAACGCGACATGCGTCTCTAATCAGCTGCCAGTGCCTGAGCTCGAAATTACACTGGCTCCAAACGCTGCCCATCTGCTGCATCAGGAAATTATTCACAGCTTTCCGCTGTTCGTACAGACGGTCCAACATGTGCAGGGTGGAATTCCAGCGTGTTGGAACGTCACAAATCAGGCTGTGTTCTGGGAGATTGTTTTGACGCTGCAAGTCCAGGAGGGCGTGCTTAAATGCATACGAACGTCTAAAGCGAACGCAAACCCTCCTGGACATGGCCAGCACACCCTTCAAACCAACATATGACTTTAAGAAGCGTGTTATGACCAGATTGATCACATGTGCCATGCAAGGAGCATGTGTCAGGTGACCTAGACGCAGTGCAGCCACAACGTTCTTCCCGTTATCTGAGACAACATTGCCCAGTGTGAGTTTCAGAGGAGACAGCCAGCGTGTGATTGCCTCCCTGATGCACAGCAGCAGCTCCTGCCCTGTGTGGCTTTTCTCGCCCAGGCTCAGCAGGTGTAAGACAGCGTTGTGGCGCTTCACCTTGCACCTATGAAAAGAGGAGGGAGGAGGAGTGGAAGATACGCTGTGTCCTGTCGGGGACGGAAAGACCTCCATTGAGGAGGGCAAGGAGGAGGAGTAGGAGGAGGGGGATGGTAGGCGCCTGGTGTCCGGAGTTGAACCAGAAAGATACAAGCGTGGAGGTGGTAATGCCTGGCATTGCTGCGGTGGTGCATCGGACTGCAAAATATTGACCCAGTGGGCCGTGAAAGACATGTACTGTCCCTGCCCATAGTTGCTGCTCCACGTGTCGACTGTGGCATGCACCCTGCTGCACACGGATAATTGCAAGGACTGGCACACCTTTTCCTCCACGTGCTTGTGCAAGGCAGGGACAGCTGTTTTGGAGAAGTAATGTCGGCTAGGTATTCGCCACCTAGGCTGAGCGCATGCCATCAATTGCTTGAAGCCGGCGGAGTCGACCAGGTGGTACGGCAGCGACTGCACCTCCAACAACTTAGTCAGGTGTGAATTAAGCCGCACGACAAGTGGATGACTGGGTATATATTGTTGCTTATTGGACAACGATTCCGTAATGGATAACTGACGGGACATAGGAGGAGCACTAGATGACAGTGATGTTGATGACAACGAGATGGTGGATAAGGCCTGGCTACTACTTAGATGACTGGGACTCGGAGCAGCAGCAGCAGCAGCAGCGGCAGAGGGGTCTTCATTAGATGTACATGATGGTGGGGCATGTTGATTGTCCCACATGGCCTTGTGATGCCGCTCCATGTGTTTACGTAGAGCAGTAGTTCCTACATTGCTGCCCTGCCCACGCCTTACTTTCTGCTTGCAGATACGGCACTGTGCCATGTTTTCGTCCTTCGGGAAGGTACAGAAAAATTGCCACACGGCAGAGTACCGTAAAGAGGTAGTACCACGTCCACCACCACCACCACCACCCGAGCTTGCCCCTTGTCTGGCAGGCTTTTTTCGGGAGCCTACACCAGTAACAGCAGTGTCGCCGTCACCGGCTCCTGAGCTGACCCTACCGCTGCAACGTTTTGCAGATTGACTTCTGCCCCTACCTCGGATTGGCTGTTTATCACTGCCAGTGCCGCCACTACTACCCTCCTCCTCTGACACCGTCATCACCTCGTCACCTGGTTCCCACGTCCTGTCTAAAACAACATCATCATAGCCCTCCTCATCATCCCCGCCACTTCTGTCACTGTGTTGTGAATGTGATGTGACATCATGGCGGGCTCCATGCCCCCCCTCATTACTGCGTCTGCCACCACGGCTACCACCAACACCCCCACTACCACAGCTATGCGTCTCGGACACCGCTTCCACCTACACCACCGCCGCAACACACTCCGTTGGCTGACTCGCGGAAAACAAATCATCATTACTATGTTGTTCAGTAATATCTTCCATCGCACCCGAGGAGATGTCTCTTAAGACTCTCAGGAAAGATGGCTTCCCGCTAGGAAGGTGGAGTGAAGACATAGATGATGGAATGGAAACGTTAGAAATACCCATATTACTACTGTCACTGTGCCAAGGAACTGTAGAGGATCTGGAATCCAACGAAACCTGGCTTAAGTCTTCCTGCTGAGATGACAGCGAGCCAGCCAACCAGTCCACAATGGCCATATTGTCTAAAGTAAGCCTCCCACCTGAGGAGATGGACAAGTCTGGCTTGCTGATACTGCTACTACTACCAGCAGGCACATAGCTGCTGCTACTAGTGGAACTGGGCACATGTCTTGTGCCACAAATGCTGGTACTGGGTCTGGCACCAACAGATCCAACATTTGGCCTCTAAGAGGACATGGCATGGGTGTTTTTTCCTCTACCCCGTCCTTTCACAACCTTTTTTTTACCAGACATTTCACTGCTGGAGTGCAGTAAGTTGGATCAAAACCCCGGGGATGAGCCCCTTATAAAAGCGTATTCACACACTGGCTTGGCAAATGGCAATGAATGAGAATTTCTATCAGCCACTGTGCACTGACTCAGGGAATTCTGGGTGTTGTAGTACTACAAGGGCTGCCTTTATTTCAAGTTGGATGCAACGGCCCGGGGATTAGCCCCTTCTAAATGCGTATTCACACACTGGCTTGGCAAATGGCAATGAATGAGAATTTCTATCAGCCACTGTGCACTGACTCAGGGAATGCTGGGCATTGTAGTACTACAAAGGCTGCCTGTATTGCAAGTTGGATGCAACGGTGATGAGCCCCTTATAAAAGCGTATTCACATACTGGCTTGGCAAATGGCAATGAATGAGAATTTCTATCAGCCACTGTGCACTGACTCAGGGAATACTGGGCGTTGTAGTACTACAAAGGCTGCCTGTATTGCAAGTTGGATGCAACGGCCCGGGGATGAGCCCCTTATAAAAGCGTATTCACACACTGGCTTGGCAAATGGCAATGAATGAGAATTTCTATCAGCCACTGTGCACTGACTCAGGGAATGCTGGGCGTTGTAGTACTACAAAGGCTGCCTGTATTGCAAGTTGGATGCAACGGGGATGAGCCCCATCTAAAAGTGTATTCACAAACTGGCTTGGCAAATGGCAATGAATGAGAATTTCTATCAGCCACTGTGCACTGACTCAGGGAATGCTGGGCGTTGTAGTACTACAAAGGCTGCCTGTATTGCAAGTTGGATGCAACGGGGATGAGCCCCTTATAAAAGCGTATTCACACACTGGCTGAGTAGTGAGTAGTGGATGAGCCCCTTCGATTGCTGGAATCCTGGCTTTTAGATTCCTAAAGCTTTCCCTTACTGCAAAGAGATGCTATCCCTACAGCTCCTGTCTCTAAAATGGCCACTGAGCTCCGTGCATAGACTTTTATTGCAGGCTTGAGCCCGCCCCTATGCTGCCTCCCGATTGGCTGGGAGAGCCGTTGCAAGGCATTATGGGGTAGCCTGATGTCAGGTGATATTGTGAAATCCTCCATTTTACATCTTACATGTGGCAGGCGCCCGATGTTCGGACCGAAACCGGGTTCGGTTTTCCCGGTTCGCTCATCTCTACATCTGTCTGTTCCTCTGACGAAACAGATGAACGGAAAGCCAATTGGAAGCCCAACTCTGATGTGAACATGTTGGTAGAGCAACTATGACAATGACTTATGAAGTTTACTCATAATATATACTATATTTTTTACTCACAAAACTGGAAACATAATGGTAGCAATTTGAATAGTATCTAAAATCTTGGCAACGTAATAACTAGAGCAAAATTAGCAAAATCCTCCGTTGCAAATTCCATCAGATATTATGGGAAGAATAGTACTGCATGCATCCCTACTCTTCCCGTCAAAAAGACGGAAACCACAATGTACCCATGACATTCTCCACTAAAGTCCATCATGCACTGGTGGTATTCATCATATGATCCATCCGACACTGCTTTGTGGCTTCCGTTATAAACAGAACCCACAATGCAGATGTGTACAGAGCCTAAGAATACTAGAAATATAATACTCAGAATCCAATGTGTGACAAAATTATTAATTAATATTGATAAAAATCGTGTTCTGGCAAGTGTTTTCATAAAGACTTAACAGTTGGCTTTTACTTTACTGCAAAGGTTTTGTTTTTTTCCACATCATTTTGCTTTTGAGTGTTAATGCATGTATCAGGATTTAGAATAATCTATTCCCTTAAGAATTTACATACCAATTAGCTGTTTAGGGTGCTTCCTACACTTCAATTAGTCTTAGTCATTGCCATCTGACTTGGTGCATTTACAAGCCTACTGTGATCAGCAGCATTGCTACTGTATATAAAGTTACAAATACCTAACTAGGAGAAGAATTTGTGGAAACCTCGAGGTAACATTTAGACAAGGTAGATTTGTTGTTGCCAGCGCAAAGGAAGAGATTTACGTAATTTCCATACAACTAAAACGTGTAATCCTAACCACAACAATAAAATTAGAATTCAAATTTTTTTTAAATAGAAAATGCAATATTTCATTAGTTGCCATTAGAGATGAGTGAACCGGGACAACCGAACCCGGTTTCGGTCCGAACATCGGGAAAAGTTTGGTTCGCAGCGAATCCGAACTTCACCGGGTTCGGCCGAACCCGTTTTGACCGAACATGGCTACATTTTGGCGCCTGCCACATGTTAGATGTTAAATGGAGGATTTCACAAGATCACCTGACATCAGGCTACCCCATAATGCCTTGCAAACGGCTCTCCCAGCCAATCGGGAGGCAGCATAGGGGCGGGCTCAAGCCTGCAATAAAAGTCTATGCACGGAGCTCAGCGGCCATTTTACAGACAGGAGCTGTAGGGATAGCATCTCTGTGCAGTTAGGGAAAGCTTTAGGAATCTAAAAGCCAGGAATCCAGCAATCGAAGGGGCTCATCCACTACTCACTACTCAGCCAGTGTGTGAATACGCTTTTATAAGGGGCTCATCCCCGTTGCATCCAACTTGCAATACAGGCAGCCTTTGTAGTAGTACTACAAGGCCCAGCATTCCCTGAGTGCACCACAGCGTGGCTGATAGAAATTCTCATTCATTGCCATTTGCCAAGTCAGTGTCAGTGTGAATACGCTTTTAGAAAGGGCTCATCCCCGGCCGTTAACATAACGAAATAACAATCAAACTTGCAATACAGGCAGCCTAGTAGTACTACAAGGTCCAGCATTCCCTGAGTGCACCGCGGCGTGGCTGATAGAAATTCTCATTCATTGCCATTTGCCAAGCCAGTGTCAGTGTGAATACGCTTTTAGAAAGGGCTCCTCCCCGGCCGTTAACATAACGAAATAACAATCCAACTTGCAATACAGGCAGCCTAGTAGTACTACAAGGCCCAGCATTCCCTGAGTGCACCGCGGCGTGGCTGATAGAAATTCTCATTCATTGCCATTTGCAAAGCCAGTGTCAGTGTGAATACGCTTTTAGAAAGGGCTCATCCCCGGCCGTTAACATAACGAAATAACAATCCAACTTGCAATACAGGCAGCCTAGTAGTACTACAAGGCCCAGCATTCCCTGAGTGCACCGTGGCGTGGCTGATAGAAATTCTCATTCATTGCCATTTGCCAAGCCAGTGTCAGTGTGAATACGTTTTTAGAAGGGGCTCATCGCCGGCCGTTAACATAACGAAATAACAATCCAACTTGCAATACAGGCAGCCTTTGTAGTAGTAGTAGTACTACAAGGCCCAGCATTCCCGGAGTGCACCGCGGCGTGCCTGATAGAAATTCTCATTCATTGCCATTTGCCAAGCCAGTGTCAGTGTGAATACGCTTTTAGAAGGGGCTCATCCCCGGCCGTTAACATAACGAAATAACAATCCAACTTGCAATACAGGCAGCCTAGTAGTACTACAAGGCCCAGCCAGGCCTTATCCACCATGTCGTTGTCATCATCATCATCACTGTCATCTAGTGCTCCTCCTACGTCCCGTCAGTTATCCATAACGGAATTGTTGTCCAATAAGCAACAATATATACCCAGTCATCCACTGCGGCTTAATTCACACAGAGCTAAGTTGTTGGTGGTGCAGTCGCTGCCGTACCACCTGGTCGAGTCCGCCGGCTTCAAGTAATTGATGGCGTGCGCTCAGCCTAGGTGGCGATTACCTAGCTGACATTACTTCTCCAAAACAGCTGTCCCTGCCTTGCACAAGCACGTGGAGGAAAAGGTGTGCCAGTCCTTGCAATTATCTGTGTGCAGCAGGGTACATGCCACCGTCGACACGTGGAGCAGCAACTATGGGCAGGGACAGTACATGTCTTTCACGGCCCACTGGGTCAATATTTTGCAGTCCGATGCACCACCGCAGCAATGCCAGGCATTACCACCTCCACGCTTGTATCTTTCTGGTTCAACTCCGGACACCAGGCGACTACCATCCTCCTCCTCCTACTCCTCCTCCTCCTCCTTGCCCTCCTCAATGGAGGTCTTCCCGTCCCCGACAGGACACAGCGTATCTTCCACTCCTCCTCCCTCCTCTTTTCATAGATGCAAGGTGAAGCGCCACAACGCTGTCTTACACCTGCTGAGCCTGGGCGAGAAAAGCTGGTCATAACACGCTTCTTAAAGTCATATGTTGGTTTGAAGGGTGTGCTGGACATGTCCAGGAGGGTTTGCGTTCGCTTTAGACGTTCGTATGCATTTAAGCACGCCCTCCTGGACTTGCAGCGTCAAAACAATCTCCCAGAACACAGCCTGATTTGCGACCTTCCAACACGCTGGACTTCCACCCTGCACATGTTGGACCGTCTGTACGAACAGCGGAAAGCCGTGAATGATTTCCTGATGCAGCAGACGGGCAGCGTTTGGAGCCAGTGTAATTTCGAGCTCAGGCACTGCCAGCTGGTTAGAGACGCATGTCGCGTTTTGAGGCCCTTTGAAGAGGCCACACGATTTGTGAGCCGTGACGCTAGCGGAATGAACGATGTTATGCCGCTGATATTCATTATGGAGCAAACGCTCACAGCGATGATTCAGCAAAGGATGGAGGAAGGATCACATCTGGCTATGGATTTTGAGGAGGAGGATGAGGAAACAGAACCCCTAGAGGAGCTGGATTTGGAGATGGAATCACAGGAAGGGATAGGGGACGAGGCAGCCGCACAACATGACAGTGATGGTGATGACGAGTCTGACGACGACCTTGATGATGGACAACCATGGCAGTATGGGGCGGAGATGGAACCAACCGGGCCCTCTGAAACGCTGGCCAGGATGGCGAGCTGTATGCTTCGTTACTTGCGCGCTGACTGTCGTATTGTTAGCATGAAGCAAAGAGATGAGTACTGGATAGCCACACTTTTAGACCCTCGGTATAAAGCCAGAATGGGGGAGTTTTTTGCGCCTTCCGAGATGGAGGCAAAATTGGCTTATTATCGAGAGAAGCTATGCAGCCAGCTTGTCACGGCTTTCAAACGGCAAACACCTGCTGCAAGCAGCACCTAAACAACCAGGTTCACTCGTACCTGGACTGTGCCCTTTCTCCGTCAGAAATCCTGATCCCAGACCCCATGGACTTCTGGGTCAGCAGATTGGATCTTTGGCAAGAACTGGCCCAGTTTGCCATGGGTGTACTGTCTTGTCCACCCTCCAGTGTAGCGTCAGAGAGGGTATTCAGCGCGGCAGGGGGCTTCGTCACCCCTAAGCGAACAAGATTGTCCGCCAACAGCTTGGAAAATCTCACGTTTCTGAAAATGAATTAAGCGTGAATCGGTGAGGATTTTAAAACCCCTGTGCCTGATGCCACTGATTAGATCTGACATGGCTGCTGCTGCCGCCTGCTACTGCCTCCTGCTACTACGGGATTCTGTCCTGTCCACTCTTTTTTTAATGTGCCGCTGTTGCTGCTGCTACTACTTCTACCACCAATCCACCCTCAGTGCCGTCTGCTACAAGCAGGCCTGCCCCACCACAGGGCTTTGTCCTGTGACTGTCCAGTCTCTTTTTTTAATGTGCTGCTACTACTACTACTACTACCACACTTGCTGTCCGTTAGCTACCTCTACTACCACCAATACACGTCCACTGACGTCTGCTACAAGCAGGCCTGAGGCCTGCCCCACCACAGGGCTTTGTCCTGTGACTGTCCAGTCTCTTTTAATGTGCTGCTACTACTACTACTACCCTTGCTGTCTGTTGGCTACCTCTACTACCACCAATACACCTCCACTGCCGTCTGCTACAAGCAGGCCTGAGGCCTGCCCCACCACAGGGCTTTGTCCTGTGACTGTCCAGTCTCTTTTGATGTGCTGCTGCTACTACTACTACCACCCTTGTTGTCTGTTGGCTACCTCTACTACCACAAATACACCTCCACTGCCGTCTGCTACAAGCAGGCCTGAGGCCTGCCCCACCACATGGCTTTGTCCTGTGACTGTCCAGTCTCTTTTTTTAATGTGCTGCTACTACTACTACTACCAACCTTGCTGTCCGTTGGCTACCTCTACTACCACCAATACACGTCCACTGCCGTCTGCTACAAGCAGGCCTGAGGCCTGCCCCACCACAGGGCTTTCTCCTGTGACTGTCCAGTCTCTTTTAATGTGCTGTTACTACTACTACCACCACCCTTGCTGTCTGTTGGCTACCTCTACTACCACCAATACACCTCCACTGCTGTCTGCTACAAGCAGCCCTGAGGCCTGCCCCACCACAGGGCTCTGTCCTGTGACTGTTTAGTCTCTTTTTTTAATGTGCTGCTACTACTACTACCACCACCCTTGCTGTCTGTTGGCTACCTCTACTACCACCAATACACCTCCACTGCCGTCTGCTACAAGCAGGCCTGAGGCTTGCCCCACCACAGGGCTTTGTCCTGTGACTGTCCAGTCTCTTTTAATGTGGTGCTGCTACTACTACTACCACCCTTGCTGTCTGTTGGCTACCTCTACTACCACCAATACACCTCCACTGCCGTCTGCTACAAGCAGGCCTGAGGCCTGCCCCACCACAGGGCTTTGTCCTGTGACTGTTTAGTCTCTTTTTTTAATGTGCTGCTACTACTACTACTACCACCCTTGCTGTCCGTTGGCTACCTCTACTACTACCACCAATACACCTCCACTGCCGTCTGCTACAAGCAGGCCTGAGGCCTGCCCCACCACAGGGCATTGTCCTGTGACTGTCCAGTCTCTTTTAATGTGCTGCTGCTGCTACTACTATCACCCTTGCTGTCTGTTGGCTACCTCTACTACCACCAATACACGTCCACTGCCGTCTGCTACAAGCAGGCCTGAGGCCTGCCCCACCACAGGGCTTTGTCCTGTGACTGTCCAGTCTCTTTTTTTAATGTGCTGCTACTACTACTACTACTACCACCCTTGCTGTCCGTTGGCTACCTCTACTACCACCAATACACGTCCACTGACGTCTGCTACAAGCAGGCCTGAGGCCTGCCCCACCACAGGGCTCTGTCCTGTGACTGTTTAGTCTCTTTTTTTAATGTGCTGCTACTACTACTACCACCACCCTTGCTGTCTGTTGGCTACCTCTACTACCACCAATACACCTCCACTGCCGTCTGCTACAACCAGGCCTGAGGCTTGCCCCACCACAGGGCTTTGTCCTGTGACTGTCCAGTCTCTTTTAATGTGGTGCTGCTACTACTACTACCACCCTTGCTGTCTGTTGGCTACCTCTACTACCACCAATACACGTCCACTGCCGTCTGCTACAAGCAGGCCTGAGGCCTGCCCCACCACAGGGCTTTCTCCTGTGACTGTCCAGTCTCTTTTAATGTGCTGCTACTACTACTACCACCACCCTTGCTGTCTGTTGTCTACCTCTACTACCACCAATACACCTCCACTGCCGTCTGCTACAAGCAGGCCTGAGGCTTGCCCCACCACAGGGCTTTGTCCTGTGACTGTCCAGTCTCTTTTAATGTGGTGCTGCTACTACTATTACCACCCTTGCTATCTGTTGGCTACCTCTACTACCACCAATACACCTTCACTGCCGTCTGCTACAAGCTTGCCTGAGGCTTGCCCCACCACAGGGCTTTGTCCTGCTGTGACTGTCCAGTCTCTTGTAATGTGCTGCTACTACTAATACTTAAAACCACAGAAAAGGCCATACTCACAGATTAGGTGGTGGGTAAAATACCCGTTCCAAACAGGACGCAACCAGGTCAGAGAATGCTGTTGATGGGAAGTGCCCAGGTGTGTTTAAATAATGATAGCCACTCCCACTAACCTTGAGGGGAGTGGTGTGTTGGGCATGGAAGTAAATGTGTAGTAATAATAAATAATAAAGTACTGTGTAATGACCTGGTTGCGTCCTGTTTGGAACGGGTATTTTACCCACCACCTAATCTGTGAGTATGGCCTTTTCTGTGGTTTTAATTATATTCTATGTCCCATTTTTTTGTATATCTTAGATTTTGGAACGAAAAGTTCCAGGTAGGGACTCGCAAGTGTGGGGATCCGTGACGTGGATTGCGAGCTTGCGTTTTTTTGGCCAAAACAACAACTAATACCCCATGTTTTCTCATGGTTACTTACATTGTATATACTTTTTTTCAGGACGCGCCCAGGTCTTATGATGCTGGGATAGCCTGGTGTACGGATGTTTGGCACTGCATGCCGGGCAGCCCGCTCTCTTACAATATGGGCGTTATAAATAGGCTGCTATTCGGCGATATATGCTGTGCCTCACTATCCAAACACTATGCCTCCATGTTTACACACTACACTCACGTTTTTGTTTCACTCACAGCCCTGATCTCTACACACTACACTTAGTCATGTCCCCTATACCTCACATGTGCACCATACACAGTACTTTATTATTTATTATTACTACACATTTACTTCCATGCCCAACACACCACTCCCCTCAAGGTTAGTGGGAGTGGCTATCATTATTTAAACACACCTGGGCACTTCCCATCAACAGCATTCTCTGACCTGGTTGCGTCCTGTTTGGAACGGGTATTTTACCCACCACCTAATCTGTGAGTATGGCCTTTTCTGTGGTTTTAATTATATTCTATGTCCCATTTTTTTGTATATCTTAGATTTTGGAACGAAAAGTTCCAGGTAGGGACTCGCAAGTGTGGGGATCCGTGACGTGGATTGCGAGCTTGCGTTTTTTTGGCCAAAACAACAACTAATACCCCATGTTTTCTCATGGTTACTTACATTGTATATACTTTTTTTCAGGACGCGCCCAGGTCTTATGATGCTGGGATAGCCTGGTGTGCGGATGTTTGGCACTGCATGCAGGGCAGCCCGCTCTCTTACAATATGGGCGTTATAAATAGGCTGCTATTCGGCGATATATGCTGTGCCTCACTATCCAAACACTATGCCTCCATGTTTACACACTACACTCACGTTTTTGTTTCACTCACAGCCCTGATCTCTACACACTACACTTAGTCATGTCCCCTATACCTCACATGTGCACTATACACAGTACTTTATTATTTATTATTACTACACATTTACTTCCATGCCCAACACACCACTCCCCTCAAGGTTAGTGGGAGTGGCTATCATTATTTAAACACACCTGGGCACTTCCCATCAACAGCATTCTCTGACCTGGTTGCGTCCTGTTTGGAACGGGTATTTTACCCACCACCTAATCTGTGAGTATGGCCTTTTCTGTGGTTTTAATTATATTCTATGTCCCATTTTTTTGTATATCTTAGATTTTGGAACGAAAAGTTCCAGGTAGGGACTCGCAAGTGTAGGGATCCGTGACGTGGATTGCGAGCTTGCGTTTTTTTGGCCAAAACAACAACTAATACCCCATGTTTTCTCATGGTTACTTACATTGTATATACTTTTTTTCAGGACGCGCCCAGGTCTTATGATGCTGGGATAGCCTGGTGTGCGGATGTTTGGCACTGCATGCAGGGCAGCCCGCTCTCTTACAATATGGGCGTTATAAATAGGCTGCTATTCGGCGATATATGCTGTGCCTCACTATCCAAACACTATGCCTCCATGTTTACACACTACACTCACGTTTTTGTTTCACTCACAGCCCTGATCTCTACACACTACACTTAGTCATGTCCCCTATACCTCACATGTGCACCATACACAGTACTTTATTATTTATTATTACTACACATTTACTTCCATGCCCAACACACCACTCCCCTCAAGGTTAGTGGGAGTGGCTATCATTATTTAAACACACCTGGGCACTTCCCATCAACAGCATTCTCTGACCTGGTTGCGTCCTGTTTGGAACGGGTATTTTACCCACCACCTAATCTGTGAGTATGGCCTTTTCTGTGGTTTTAATTATATTCTATGTCCCATTTTTTTGTATATCTTAGATTTTGGAACGAAAAGTTCCAGGTAGGGACTCGCAAGTGTGGGGATCCGTGACGTGGATTGCGAGCTTGCGTTTTTTTGGCCAAAACAACAACTAATACCCCATGTTTTCTCATGGTTACTTACATTGTATATACTTTTTTTCAGGACGCGCCCAGGTCTTATGATGCTGGGATAGCCTGGTGTGCGGATGTTTGGCACTGCATGCAGGGCAGCCCGCTCTCTTACAATATGGGCGTTATAAATAGGCTGCTATTCGGCGATATATGCTGTGCCTCACTATCCAAACACTATGCCTCCATGTTTACACACTACACTCACGTTTTTGTTTCACTCACAGCCCTGATCTCTACACACTACACTTAGTCATGTCCCCTATACCTCACATGTGCACTATACACAGTACTTTATTATTTATTATTACTACACATTTACTTCCATGCCCAACACACCACTCCCCTCAAGGTTAGTGGGAGTGGCTATCATTATTTAAACACACCTGGGCACTTCCCATCAACAGCATTCTCTGACCTGGTTGCGTCCTGTTTGGAACGGGTATTTTACCCACCACCTAATCTGTGAGTATGGCCTTTTCTGTGGTTTTAATTATATTCTATGTCCCATTTTTTTGTATAGCTACTACTAATACCACCCTTGTTGTCTGTTGGCTACCTCTACTACCACCAATACACCTCCACTGCCGCCTGCTACAAGCAGGCCTGAGGCTTGCCCCACCACAGGGCTTTGTCCTGTGACTGTCCAGTCTCTTGTAATGTGCTGCTACTACTACTACCACCCTTGCTGTCTGTTGGCTACCTCTACTACCACCAATACACCTCCACTGCCGTCTGCTACAAGCAGGCCTGAGGCTTGCCCCACCACAGGGCTTTGTCCTGTGACTGTCCAGTCTCTTGTAATATGCTGCTACTACTACTACCACCCTTGCTTTCTGTTGGCTACCTCTACTACCACCAATACACCTCCACTGCCGTCTGCTACAAGCAGGCCTGGAGGGCTTGTGAAAAGCCATTGCTTGTTACTTTTATATCCATGTATGGATGAACCCCGGCAGGCATCTGCCTATAAAAAGGGTAAATTTTTGGAGGGCTTGTGAAAAGCCATTGTTTGTTACTTTTACATTACATCCATGTATGCATGAACGCCGGCAGGCATCTGCCAATAAAAAGGGTAAATTTTTGGAGGGCTTGCACTCAAAAGCCACTGCTTGTTGCTTTCACATCCATGTATGGATGAACCCCGGCAGGCATCTGCCAATAAAAAGGGTAAATTTTTGGAGGGCTTGTGAAAAGCCATTGCTTGTTGCTTTTACATTACATCCATGTATGGATGAACCCAGGCAGGCATCTGCCACCATAAAGGGTAAATTTTTTGAGGGATTGTCAAAAATCATTGCTTCTTCTTTTACCACCTTATATGTATGAACCTTGGCAGGCATCAGCCGCCTAAAATGGTTAATTTTTGTACCTTTTTTAACAATTCATTAAGCATACAACATGCACAAGTGCAGTGGTTTCTGTTAGTTATCACCGTGTCCCATCCGTTTTTCTATAGCCATACATGTTGGCGCAACTTTGACACTAACTTTGCCTTAAAGACAGCTCAAAAGTACTTGGATACACTCATGGGTGACCTAAGAGTGTTATACAGGGCTTCTAGTGCTTTTAAACAGTGTTATACATGATTTTTAGGGGCTTTCTTGTATTACAGGTTCGGTCAGAATCGAACTTTTTCATGAAATTCGGCGAACCAGCCGAACCGAACTTTTCATAAGTTCGCTCATCTCTAGTTGCCATGATCACTTGTCTTTTGAACCAGTTTTTATAAAGCGAACCAGATACCTGCTAGTTCCTGTAAATGTAGTGCGAAATACAACATTTTATACATTTGCTAAACACGCAGTGTTTTCAGACGTAATTCGGACGTAATTTACGCCTCGAATTACGCCTGAAAAAATGGCTCCATTACGCCTACAAACATCAGCCCATTGCTTTCAATTGGTTTTACAATGTTCTGTTCCCACGAGGTGTTACTTTACGCGACGCTGTCAAAATACGGCGCGTAAAAGACGCCCGCGAAAAAGAAGTGCATGTCATTTTTTGGGACGTTTTTGGAGCCATTTTTCATTGACTCCATTTAAAAACAGCTCCAATAACGTCCGTAAAGTACGCCGCGAAAAACGCGAGTTGCTACAAAAACGTCTGAAAATCAGGAGCTGTTTTCGCCTGAAAACAGCTACGTATTTTCAGACGTATTTTGCTAAGCCATGTGAACATACCCTTAGGCCTCATGCACGTGACCGTAGTGGTGTGCACAGCCGTGATTTGTGGCTCAAATGGCTGCGGTGTCACTTAGAAGATAATTATAGGTTATATAAAAATCATTTTTCACCCACTTACACCAGGTATTGCGGGTTTAATAGATGAAATGCTGGTGACAGGTTTCCTTTAATATCCAAAGATTATTAAAGCCTAATGTTGGGGGTTATATACAGAGATGTTGAGGGTAATATACAGGGATGATGAGGGTTATATACAGGGAT
This sequence comes from Rhinoderma darwinii, assembly GCF_050947455.1. Lineage (NCBI taxonomy): Eukaryota > Metazoa > Chordata > Amphibia > Anura > Rhinodermatidae > Rhinoderma > Rhinoderma darwinii. The sequence continues at coordinate 192,610,551 of NC_134687.1, forward strand.
GTTGGGGGTAATACACAGGAATGATGGGGTTATAAACAGGGATGATGATATAACTCCATCATCCCTGTATATAACTCCCATCATCCCTATGTATTACCTCATCATTCCTGTATATAACCCCATCATCCCTGTATATAACCGCTATCATCCCCGTATGTAACCGCCAACATCCCTTTATATAATCGCCATCATCCCTGTATATAACCCCATCATCCCTGTATTTATATAACCCACGTCATCCTTGAATTTATATAAACCCTGTCTTCCCTGAATTTATGTAACCACCATTAACCTTGAATTTATATAACCCCCATCTTCCCTGTATTTATATATCCCCCATCGAGAGGTGTAGCTAGGTTCTCCTGCACCAAGCATTTCATTCCCCCCGACATGTTTGCTTTCTCTACCAATCAATGAGGTGTCATTTTTTTCCTTTTTTTTTTTTTATGTAACTAGAGCATAAAACCATTTCTACATTTTACAAGCAAAATAGTTATATAAGGGAGCTTCTATAACAATAAATTAAAAGAAAATATATTAAAGAGGTCACACACATCCCCCTTGTAGCTAGCTGCACACACAGAACCATGTAGATAGCTCCATACACAGCCCCCCTCTTGTAGATGGTGCTACACACAGCCTCCTGTAGATAGAACCACACACAGCCACCTTTTAGATAGCTCCACACACAGCCCCCTCTTGTAGATCGCGCCACACACAGCCCCCTTATAGATATCACCACACACAGCCCCCTGTAGAAAGCGCCACACACAGGCCCCTTGTAGATAGCACCACACAGCCCCCTTGTAGATAGCGCCACACACAGCCCCCAGGTAGACAGCACCACACACAGCCCCCTTGTAGACATCTCCACACACAGCCCCGCTCTTGTAGAATGCGCCACACACAGCCCCCTGTAGATAGTGCCCCCAGTAGATAGCGCCACACACAGCCCCCTGTAGATAGTTCCATACACAGGCCCTTGTAGATAGCTTCACACACAGCCCCTTGTAGATAGCTTCACACACAGCCCCCTGTAGATAGCACCACACACAGCCCCCTTTTAGATAGCTCCACACACAGCCCCCCTCTTGTAGATAGTGCTACACACAACCCCCTGTAGATAGCGCCACACACAGCACCCTTTGAAGTTATCGCCATGCACAGCTACCTTGTAGATAGCGCCACACACAGCCCCCTGTAGACAGCGCCACACACTGCCCCCTTGTAGATAGCGCCACACAGCCCCCTTGTAGATAGCGCCACACACAGCCCCAATGTAGATAGCACCACACACAGCCCCCTTGTAGATAGTGCCACTGTCACGGCGCGGGGTGTGGACCCACTGGGCCAAACCGCGTAGCGGAGTAGCAGCTGGCCAAAAGGTACAAAACAATGTCTATAGTTCAGAACGGGTACCTGAGGCAATGTAGACAGTGGCGGAAACAGGACTTGACTTTCACAGCAGGTAACGCCGCGGATGCAGCGGGAAGGCACATGTAATGACCGGGGGGTAGGGAAACGGACAAGTGAGCCCTAATCTACCCGCCACTCTGTCGCTGCCTACTTGCAACGACCCGCCCTAGGCGACGGGGTACAACTGGGCGGCGGTCCCTGCACTCAGTAAGTGCACGACAAACACGACAAACATACAAGGGAATACAAGCAAGGGAAAGGGGCAGTTGCCCACGGCCACACCGTGAGCAACCAGAGTGGTGAACGAGCCGAGTCAAGCCAGGAGTGTGCGAGGTACCAAACGAAGAGCAGAAGAGTAGTCAGTAAGCCAGGGTCTGTATGGAGCAGGAACAAAATAGAAGGAGCTGTAGCTGGGCCAGGAAACCACACGAAAAAGAATAACAAGCAAGGAGGAACAGGAAATGCAGGTATAAATAGACAGAGGGCGGGAGCTAGCTAAGTCTGGCCAGGCTACGATAGGCTCTCCCACTCCTAAGCCTGCCAGCCTGAGTGGTGGAAGCTGGAGTCAGTCTCAGGGATGTAGATTCAGGTGCTGACTGATTAATTAAGGGAGTTAACCCCGAAGCTGTGTCTGGCAGATCCTTTACAGTACCCCCTCCTTTTATGAGGGGCCACCGGACCCTTTCTAAGTGGACCTGGCTTACTGGGGAAACGCAGGTGGAACCTCCTGACCAATACCCCAGCGTGAACATCCCGGGCGGGTACCCAAGTCCTCTCCTCGGGCCCGTAACCTCTCCAATGGACCAGGTACTGGAGGGAGCCTTGGACCATCTTGCTGTCCACAATCCTGGCCACCTCGAATTCCACCCCCTCAGGGGTGAGGACGGGAACAGGAGGTCTCCTCGAGGGAGCCAAGGACGGGGAGCAGCGTTTAAGGAGGGAGGCATGAAACACGTCGTGTATACGAAAAGACGGGGGTAACTCCAGCCGGAAGGAGACAGGATTGAGGACCTCAATGACCTTATACGGCCCAATAAACCGGGGAGCAAACTTCTTGGACGGAACCTTGAGACGCAAGTTCCTAGACGACAACCACACCAGATCCCCGACCATAAACAGGGGGTTAGCAGAACGTTTTCTATCAGCCTGAGTTTTTTGTACGCTCTGGGACGCCTCTAGGTTCTTCTGAACCTGGGCCCAGACTGTGCACAGTTCCCGATGAACGACCTCTACCTCGGGATTGTTGGAACTACCAGGTCAAACGGAGGAGAACCGTGGATTAAACCCAAAATTACAGAAAAAGGGGGAGACCCCTGACGAGTTACTGACCCGGTTATTAAGGGAAAATTCGGCGAGGGGAATGAATGAGACCCAATCATATTGACAGTCAGAGACAAAACACCTTAAGTATTGTTCTAGAGATTGATTAGTCCTCTCCGTTTGACCATTGGTTTCAGGATGGAAGGCAGAGGAGAAGGACAGATCAATCCCCAACTTCATACAGAAGGCTCTCCAAAACAATGAAACAAATTGTACCCCTCTGTCAGAAACAATATTGACAGGGACCCCATGGAGACGCAGGATGTGTTTGACAAACAAGGTAGCCAACGTCTTGGCGTTGGGTAGTTTCTTGAGGGGCACAAAGTGGCACATCTTACTGAAGCGGTCTACCACCACCCACACCACCGACTTGCCTTGCGATGGAGGCAAATCGGTGATAAAATCCATGGAGATATGTGTCCAAGGTCTCTGGGGAATGGGCAACGAACGCAGTAAGCCCGCTGGTCGGGACCTGGGAGTCTTGGACCTAGCACAAACCTCACAAGCGGCGACGTAGGCCTTAACGTCTTTAGGCAACCCAGGCCACCAATAATTTCTGGTAATGAGGTGTTTGGTACCCAGGATGCCTGGATGACCAGATAGTGCGGAGTCATGATTTTCCCTAAGTACCCTTAGCCGGAATTGCAGGGGAACAAACAACTTGTTCTCAGGAAGGTTCCCGGGAGCTGAACCTTGATCAGCAGCAATTTCAGAGACTAAATCAGAATCGATCGAGGAAATGATTATACCTGGAGGCAAAATACAAGCAGGATCTTCCTCCGAAGGAGGGCTGGCCATGAAGCTACGCGACAGTGCATCAGCCTTAATATTTTTAGACCCAGCCCTATAGGTAACCAAAAAATTGAATCTGGTAAAAAATAACGCCCATCGAGCTTGTCTCGGGTTTAGCCTCCGGGCAGATTCTAGGAAAACCAGATTCTTGTGGTCGGTAAGGACCGTTACCTGGTGTCTAGCCCCCTCCAGGAAGTGGCGCCACTCTTCAAATGCCCATTTAATGGCTAAGAATTTGCGGTTGCCAATATCATAGTTACTCTCAGTTGGCGAAAACTTCCTGGAGAAGTAGGCACAGGGGCGGAGATGGGTGAGGGACCTGGTACCCTGGGACAAGACAGCCCCCACCCCCACCTCAGATTCGTCAACTTCCACGATAAATGGCTCCTTTTGGTTGGGCTGAACCAGCACCGGGGCCGAGATAAAGCACTTCTTAAGGACCTCAAAAGCCTGGACAGCCTCAGGAGGCCAGTGGAGGAGATCAGCACCTTTGCGAGTGAGGTCCGTAAGAGGCTTAGCGATGACCGAGAAGTTAGCAATAAATCTCCTGTAATAATTAGTGATCCCCAAAAAACACTGTAACGCCTTCAGGGAGGCAGGTTGGACACATTCCGCCACAGCCTGAACCTTGGCGGGGTCCATGCGGAATTCATGAGGAGTGAGGATTTGACCCAAAAATGGTATCTCCTGTACCCCAAACACACATTTTTCGGTTTTGGCAAACAGTTTGTTTTCCCGAAGGACCTGGAGCACCTTCCTGACATGCTCAATGTGGGAGGACCAGTCCTTGGAAAACACCAGTATGTCATCAAGGTACACTACAAGAAATATCCCCAGGTAATTTCTCAAAATCTCATTTATGAAATTCTGGAAGACCGCAGGGGCATTACACAACCCAAAGGGCATGACGAGGTATTCGAAATGGCCTTCGGGCGTGTTAAACGCAGTCTTCCACTCATCCCCCTCTTTGATGCGAATAAGGTTATACGCCCCCCGTAGATCCAATTTAGAGAACCATTGGGCCCCCTGAACCTGAGTAAAGAGATCAGGAATCAAAGGAAGGGGATACTGGTTCCTTACCGTGACCTAATTCAGGCTACGGTAGTTAATGCATGGCCTAAGACCACCATCCTTCTTCCCCACGAAGAAGAAGCCAGCACCTACCGGAGAAGAAGAGGGACGAATGTAACCTTTTGCCAGGGATTCCTGGATATACTCTCTCATGGCTTCACGTTCGGGACAAGAAAGATTAAATATCCTACCCTTAGGAAGCTTAGCTCCTGGTACCAATTCGATAGCGCAATCGTATTCTCTATGAGGAGGTAACACTTCGGAGGCCTCCCTAGAGAAAACATCAGCGAAGTCCTGAACAAACTCGGGTAGCGTATTCGCCTCCTCAGGGGGAGAAATAGAATTAACAGTAAAACATGACGTACAACATTCATTACCCCATTTGGTTAGCTCCCCAGTATTCCAGTCAAATGTGGGATTATGCAACTGCAACCAGGGAAGGCCTAGAACCAAATCGTACGATAATCCCTGCATCAACAGTATAGAGCATTGTTCCAAATGCATGGAGCCAACAAGGAGTTCAAAAACAGGGGTATGCTGTGTAAAATAACCATTAGCAAGAGGAGTGGAGTCGATACCCACTACCGGGACAAGTTTAGGCAAATCAATCAGAGGCATAGCAAGAGACATAGCAAATTCCACAGACATAATATTAGTAGAGGACCCTGAATCCACGAAGGCACTGCCGGTAGCAGACCTACCACCAAAAGAGACCTGAAAGGGAAGCAAGATCTTAGTACGTTTCCTATTTACTGGAAATACCTGTGCGCCCAAGTGACCTCCCCGATGATCACTTAGGCGCGGAAGTTCTCTGGCTGCATTCTTACGCTTAGGACAGTTGTTCACTTGATGCTTGTCATCCCCACAGTAGAAGCAGAGACCATTCTTCCTGCGGAATTCTCTACGTTGTTGGGGGGACACGGAGGCCCCGAGTTGCATAGGTATCTCTGAGTCTTTCCTGGAGGAACGAAGCAACGGAACTTCGGGAGGCATCATGGGGGAGTCAGAGGAGAAAACACATAAACGTTCATGTTGTCGTTCCCTGAGACGTCGGTCAAGTCGTACCGCTAAAGCCATAGCCTGGTCTAGGGAGTCAGAAGAGGGATAGCTAACTAGCAGGTCTTTCAGGGCATTCGACAGACCCAACCTAAACTGGCACCTTAAGGCAGGGTCATTCCACCGAGAAGCTACGCACCACTTCCTAAAGTCAGAGCAATACTCCTCAACAGGTCTCTTACCCTGACGTAAGGTCACCAGCTGACTCTCGGCAAAGGCAGTCCTGTCAGTCTCGTCATAAATAAGTCCGAGAGCGGAAAAGAAACAATCAACGGAGGAAAGTTCAGGGGCGTCAGGAGCCAAGGAGAAGGCCCACTCTTGGGGCCCTTCCTGGAGCCGGGACATAATTATACCCACCCGCTGGCTCTCAGAACCTGAGGAATGAGGCTTTAAACGAAAGTAAAGCCTACAACTCTCCCGAAAGGAGAGAAAAGCCCTCCGGTCCCCTGAGAACCGGTCGGGCAACTTGAGGTGGGGTTCAAGAGGTGCGGTGAGGGGAACTACCAAGGTAGCATCAGGCTGGTTGACCCTCTGAGCCAGGGCCTGGACCTGTAGGGAGAGACCCTGCATTTGCTGAGCCAGGGTCTCACGGGGGTCCATAGTGGTGTCAGGGACCAGGGTAGACTAGGTATGGGCTTGTTATTATGTAATGACCGGGGGGTAGGGAAACGGACAAGTGAGCCCTAATCTACCCGCCACTCTGTCCCTGCCTACTTGCAACGACCCGCCCTAGGCGACGGGGTACAACTGGGCGGCGGTCCCTGCACTCAGTAAGTGCACGACAAACACGACAATCATACAAGGGAATACAAGCAAGGGAAAGGGGCAGTTGCCACGGCCACACCGTGACCAACCAGAGTGGTGAACGAGCCGAGTCAAGCCAGGAGTGTGCGAGGTACCAAACGAAGAGCAGAAGAGTAGTCAGTAAGCCAGGGTCTGTATGGAGCAGGAACAAAATAGAAGGAGCTGTAGCTGGGCCAGGAAACCACACGAAAAAGAATAACAAGCAAGGAGGAACAGGAAATGCAGGTATAAATAGACAGAGGGCGGGAGCTAGCTGAGTCTGGCCAGGCTACGATAGGCTCTCCCACTCCTAAGCCTGCCAGCCTGAGTGGTGGAAGCTGGAGTCAGTCTCAGGGATGTAGATTCAGGTGCTGACTGATTAATTAAGGGAGTTAACCCCGAAGCTGTGTCTGGCAGATCCTTTACAGCACAACTTGACTTTCACAGCAGGTAACGCCACGGATGCATCGGGAAGGCACAACGTGACTTTCACAGCAGGTAACACTGCGGATGCAGCGGGAAGGCACAACTTGACTTTCACTTGTAGATACAATAGCACGGGATACAGGGTACAGGCAGCAGGAACGGGTAACACTGGGAACTGGAAAACACTGGGAGAACTTTTGCAAGACAAACTACGGTATACAACAATGCTCAGGCAAGGAACCAGTGGGCAGAGCCCCTTTTTATAGCCAGCAGCCATTTGGGCTGATAATTGATATTAGACAGCTGGAAGCGTACAGGACCTTTAAGGCCGTGCACGCGTAGGCGCGCGCGCCCTGCGGGAAACAGTACGAGAACCCAGAAGAGAGTGCCGGTGTCTCCCTGGAGGGAGGGGACACCGCCAAGAGAGCAAGGGATCGTCAAGGGGTGAGTTTGAACGACAACCCCCGGCCATGGGCGTAACAGTCACACACAGCCCCCTTGTAGATAGTGCCACACACAGCCCCCCTTTTAAATGGTGCCACATAGCCACCCCTTTTAGATGGTGCAACACAGCACCCCCTGTAGATAATGCCACACACATCCCCCTTTAGATAGCTCCACACAGCCCCCCTCTTGCAGATAGCGCCACACCCAGCCCCCTTGTAGATAGTGCCCCCTGTAGATAGTGCCACACACAGCCCCCTGTAGATAGCTCCATACACAGCCCCCCTCTTGTAGACTGCGCCACACACAGCCCCCTTGTAGATAGCGCCACACACAGCTCCCTTGTAAATAGTGCCACACAAAGGCCCCTATAGATAGCGCCACACACAGCCCCCCATAGATAGCGCCACACACAGCCCCCTGTAGATAGCGCCACACACAGCCCCCTTGTAGATAGCGCCACACACAGCTCCCTTATAAATAGCGCCACACAAAGCCCCCCATAGATAGCGCCACACACAGCCCCCTGTAAATAGCGCCAAACACAGACCCCTGTAGATAGTGTCACACACAGCCCCCTTGTATAAAGCGCCACACACAGCCCCCTTATAGACAGCTCCACACACAGCCCCCCTCTTGTAGATAGCATCACACACAGTCCCGCCTTGTAGATAGCGCCATACACAGCCCCCCTTGTAGATAGCGCCACACACAGCCCCCTTGTAGATAGCCCCCTTCTAGATATTGCACACAGCCCTCCCTTGTAAATGGTACCACACAGCCCCCCTCTTAGATGGTGCCACACAGCCCCCTGTAGATAGTGCCACACTGCCCCCATGTAGATAGTGCCACAAACAGCCCCATGTAGATGTTGCACACAGGCCTTCCTAGTAGATGGTGCCACACAGCCCCCCCCCCCATGTACATGGTGCCACACAGCCCGCCTGCAGATGGTGCCATATAGCCCCCCATGTAGATGATGACATACAGCCCTCCCTTGCAGATGGTGCCACACAGCCCTCCCTTGTAGATGGTGCCATACAGCCCTCCATTGTAGATGGTGCCACACAGCCCCCCTTGTAGATAGTGCCACACAGTACCCCCTTGTAGATAATGCCACACAGCCCCCCTTGTAGATGTTGCCCCACAGCCCCACTTGCATGTGGTGCCACACAGCCCCCCTGTAAATGGTTCCAGGCAGCCCCCCCTGTAGATGTGCCACACAGCCCACCCCCTTGTAGAAAGAAATAATAAAAATGACTTACCTAGCCCCGTTCCCAGCTACGAGACCATTGCGTAGGCCGTTGATGGCGGAGCAGGGAGCTGCTCCGCCATAGTATTCAATTGAATCTGTGTTCTGAAGGTGCAGATACAATTGAATGTGGCAGTCGCTAGCACCAGGCTCACCCCCCCCCACCCCCGGTGCTAGCGACGCCACCAGGCATGAGGTGGCCCGTGCTGGGTAATGTGCCGGGTGGCACGGGCCTGGTAGCAGCAGGGGGCCCTGAGAGGATGGCACTGCTGCAGAGCAGCCGTATCAAAACAGCTGATCGCAGCTCATGGGATACAGGGCGCGTATGAGCAGCGATCAGCTGTTTTGATACGGCTGCTCTGCGGCACCCCCCCTCCCTACATCGTAGTTGCGCCTGGGGCACATGCCCCGTCTGCTCCGCCTGGCTAAGTCCCTGCCCCCATTATCCCTGTAATTATATAACTCCAATCGTCCCTGTAGTTATGTAACCCCCATAATCCCTGTGTTTATATACCATCCATCTTAACTGTATTTATATTATTCCCATCATCCCTGTATTTATGTAACCCCCATCATCCCTGTATTTATGTAACCCCCGCAATCACTGTATATATGTAACCATCGGGGCGGGTGGCGAGCGAGCATTGAGGCATAACATGAATGCCGAGAGAGAAGGAGAAGGGGGCGAGGATGATGAGAGAGTGGGAGTAGGCGTGTATGATTAAAGACGAGGCGTGTAGGCAGTGGGACCAGAGGCGGAGCTCTGAAGAGCACATGAAACATCCGCCTGGCCTACTGCCTGTAAATGTCGTTGATGTCGAGCCGTGACCCTGCTCAGCCAAAAGTGCTGGCTGAGCAAAGTCGCAGGGAAGTCATAGGAAATAAAAAATTGACAGTAGCTGTGGTCACGTGACTGCATAGAAAAAATAAGAAATGGTGGCACAATTAAACACATTGTATATTAGAAATTTAATTGTGAATGGCACATCAAGTTCAAACATACATAAAATGTATTCCTGGCCAACAATTTTAATTTTCATATTTATCTATCTAGCATATGTTGTTTTTGTGCAGTAATATAAAAGCTAATCCTAGCATGGTAAAATAAAAACTAATAAGTATATGTTAATCTATATAAATATAGAACAGTGCTAACAAGTCTAAAGCCATGTTCATACAGTGCAGATTTGATGCAGGTTTTCAAGTATTTTTTAAGCTAAAACCAGAATTAGATCCAGGAGAGCAGATCTGTTACGGCTTCCATTTTATATTTCTTCTGTTTAGCTTCCGTTCCTGGTTTTGGCTTAAAAAATAAATGCAAAATCTGCAGCAAATTTGCAAAGTGTGAATTAGTCCTAAAGCTACGAATACACGTACATCAATTAACATTATTATCATTGGGCATTCAGATATATGTTAATAATACTGCAGCATTATTTTAGTAGAAGATAAAAAGTAGCACCAGTGAATACAGGCTTCACGAAAAAAATGTAACGAATGGAAAAAGACCAATGCAATATAATTTAAAAAATATACGTTATAAAAAAAAAAATAATGATTATTAGGATTAAATTACCAGTATTCTTGCTCTGCTATTATTTCTTAAAAAGGATAAACAAATGTCTCTTGATGATGGCAGGCTTATCCATTGTGAAGGACGGTTTATTTGCTTATATTCTCTGTATGAAATTACATTGTGAATTATCAAGCAGGATGCCGAATTACTAAGATATGTAATATGTGAAAGTGATGATAATGTTTAAATGATTTAGTTTCATGCAGCAGCCATCTTGTCTGGAGTTCCCATCTTGGTTCTTTTGTAGTGAATAGAAAAGTCATTGTTCCTTTAATACAAGTAATGTTGATTTCGTATGTTTTATCTTTGACCTTGGTTCCCATGCGAAGTTGGTAGAGAATGGACAGGGAGGGAGATGGGAGGGTGGCAAGTATGTGTGATGGAAGGTCTCCCCCATCTCCACGAGAATATTCTGTCCAAAAGAGATAAGACACCTGCAAACCTAATTTGTGAAGAATTATAATGATGTATCTGGGATGTATTTTATTGTATGCTTTTTACTGAATAACAAATATTGTCACATTGTCTCTGATTGGTTAACCTCAAGCCTACACCCCTTCTGAATTTCAGTTTAACAGTTTGAGTTTGGTAATAAATGCTTCAGAGGAGTATTTTTGAACATATCAGTAGCGTCTGTGTGTTTTCTTCTCTCTCGATATATATCGGTGAAATATCCTAATTAGGATACTGACTAATGGGGTCTGGCCTTGAGAGTCTGTTTGGACTCGTATAAATTTCAGTCTAATATATTTTGAGCAATGGATTTCCACGACAGTAATGGTGCCGAAACCTGGGAGATTGCACATCTGATAAGCTGTCACTGGAGAGGTCTGGCTTTGCATTTGTGAATTACAAAAAACCGCGGTAGGTAAGGAGCTTATTCTTACACCATTCACACATGTATTGCGTAAGCCTTGGAATCTAGCTGTCAGACGTCACTTCTTTTGGACGAGGCCTCCTTAGTCAGAAGTGGGTTGAAAGATGGATCCAAAAAGGTATGTTGCAGCTTTTTGTGTGATGAAGGATTGCAGGTCTGTACGTGATCTTAAATTGTTGATATGAAAGACATGAGAGAATTTTTGCCAGCAATTACATTATTAACCAGAAAAATTGTGAGAATTGTAAGACCTCCGCCTTTGGAATGAGGTGACGTAGCGCATGGCGGAGAGAAGTCGTAACTCACATGTGAAGTATTTGAAATGAAAAGATTGTAGTCTGGACTGTGAGGAAAAAAACAAAACTTCTGCTTGCTGCTCTGTTGTAGCGTCATTTGTTATTTAGTTGTGTAAAATTGTTGAGGATTAATAGTTGTTCTGTTACCCGTTTGTCTGGGATTATAGTTGGGAGGTATTGACTGTTTGTAGGTGAGAGAACAGTTGGATAGTTGTGAGTAATATCCTGTAGTACCACAGGGGCTTCAATGGTTAAGTCCTGATAATGTAGAATCCAGTGCAAGGAGAAGCAATTGTGTCTATATTGAATTTGCACTCAATACCATTACCCAGTGCAACAGGGAAAACTTTGAATACTGTATTAGAAAATCATTTATATTTTCCTAACTCATTGCCAGACAGTGATATTGTGTGTAAGGGTCTATAAACCAGTTGCATGCATTGCCAGACTGGCATAAGGTGGGAATCAGTACAGACTGATTTCTAGCACATGTGATAATCCGGCATATACACTTTGATGTAAAATAACATCCAAGTAATTAAGTCTGTAGTAGTATAACATCAGACCGCTGGATTGAATACCGTTGTAATATAACATCCTATATTCAATGAATGACCCTGACACTTACCCCAGATGCCACCTGTGTCGTAGTAGTAATTACAGGGAAGGACGTTGGTATTGACTCAGACCCAGAGCCCCTAAAGAAATCATCACCAACATAGATAACATCCCCCTAAACTACAACCTGCAGAGTGAACGGCTGAGCGGGGAGGATAATATATATATGTTACCAAATATAATTTGCATGTGAAACCATTGCAAAGTGCTAGAGGAAAGAGTTAGGGATATATTCTACATCACAGGCTGTATGAACCAAAAGACACCCCCCGGCAGCAAGTGTTCTGCATACGTGAATGTGACCAACTCCTGCTTGAATCAATGGAGGTTCATGAATGTCGATTGTGTTGAAGAATTTGCTCTTGTAATTGTCGATTGGCAGCATTTTGTCTGTTCTTGATGCTCAATACAGTGAGGTATCAGAGGATCCTACTGCTAGAATGTCTGGAGGAACGTCTTTTGATATCGTATTGGTAAGACAGTCTAGGAGATAGACTGGTCTGAGATATCTGTCGGCAAACGTGGCGTGGCCTGTTTTCCTGGAGGTGGGGGATTTACCGGAAATCACCCTACTGCTCTCCGACCATGAGGTCAGGAGGAAGTTGGACAAAGATGCTTTGGGGCACTGGTCCCGGCCAACATTAGAATGAGCAAAAGGAGCTGGGGCTTTAATTGTAAAGTATGTGAAGGCAAAATAACACACTGTAAAAAAATTGTTGAAGAGGCTGGCAGCCGTAAGATGGATGTTTGCATGTGATAAAGGGAGTGGAGTGGCCAGGACAAGGCAGAAGTTAAAAGGACAAAGCAGGTGATTACAGGTGGTTACAAGTAAGATGATGTGAGAAAGAACAATTTAAATACAATTGTAAATTTTCATTGGAAGAGTGAAGAAAACAGAGCAGCCGGGTATATTGCAGGGACTAATGTGGGTCAGAACGGGGGGAGTGTAATGTGAACATGTGTGATGTGATGAGACATCTGTGTGATGTGTGATGTGTGTAATGTAACATGTGTGATGTGATGAGACATCTGTGTGATGTGTGTAATGTAACATGTCTGAAGTTTGAAACTAATGGCCACAATAAAAGCAGAACTATATTGTATGTTTCCTATTTTTAACAGCAGTAATGTCTAAAAATTTTAGTGTTTTGTGTATGGGGTTAAAATCAGTTCCAATTTTTTTCATTTTTTATGGAATGTGTCTTATCTTCGCGCACGCGCAGTCGTCTGTAACTACACCAAGCGAGAAAAATATTACAGCCGGCTGGATCTGTTTGTAAAAAGATAAAAGCTATACTGCATATTAATGTGTTATAATGTGATAAGATTTAACGTTGGAATGTTTTGATGTTGATTCAAATGAATTAAAATACAGATATTGTGAGACACGGGGTCTTGAAAATGTATGTGCCCCCACTGTTCCCTATTTTTATGTACAGCTTATTGGTTTGCAGTAATTAATATTACCAGATATATTATTTTCTGTGTTATTGAATAACTAATTACATTTGTCTTGTTTTTTTTGTTTTCACACATGAGGCACGTGCTATGGTGCTACCTAAACGTCATTTTTGAAAATGTGAGATGTTTTACAGGTAAATGGTTGCAGGTAATTTTAAAGATAAAATGTACTTTTGTCAGGAGAAAGTCATTTTTTTTGTTCCAGGCTGTTGTGTATTACAGGGTGCCCAATCTCATTATGTTGACCTGTAGTTTTGAATCCTGCTACATTACTTTCGCAGAGTCCAAATAGGAGGGAATGGTGAAGTGACTGATCAGGTAGTTTTGTTTTGTTTTGTGTTTTATTTTGTTTTGAATTAATGAATTTGGTTCTAGGAGATCTACAAAATTTGTATGAGCTTCAATGAGTAATCCAGATTAAATGTGTATGACAGTAACCTATATTTTGAGGTTTTTCTGTGTAGATGGTTCCAGATCCTTTCAGAATGGTGAATATAGCACTGGGTAAGCTGTGCTGTAGTCTCCACCCAATATGAGGTATTGTGTAAGAGACCATCCCCCTCCAGCAAATTTACACAGGAGGCAGAGGTGACGTCACTCACAGATGAGACTTTACAGATTTAGATGGGGAGAAGGCAAAACAAAAAAATTGTTTGAATATTGTTTATTTTATGCCAGATTTCAGTAACATATTTTGTTTGTTTTTGTATTAAACAGGTATTTACAGGACCTGGTGGGTGGGATTTACAAGTGTCCTGGATTATCAGATGAATGTGGAACAATAAAACTCCACCCTTTTGAAATGTTCTATCTATATGTGACATGGGTTTCCAATGTAAATTTGTAATGTAGACATACTTCATCACATACAGTATGTGTAGAACAGGATACGAGGCACAAGGTAAATGACCCAGAAACCACTCTCACCTTCTTGTTCATCTCAAGGAGCGGAGCTAGAGGTGCTCGCTGAGGCTGCAACCTGGCAGAAGGTAAGACAGCCGACATTTACACTGACTCTAGGTACGCTTTTGGCATCGCCCACAATTATGGGCCCATTGGTAGTAGGAACTTTATTGGATCATCGGGTAAGCCAATTGAGAGAGCAAGAGAAGACAGACCTGACAACAAGGGTATGTGCAGCCAGGTATCAGTAAATTGGCTTGTCCCTGGATACAATAATGCTACCACTAGGTTTGTAGCAGTCTGTATGATGTGCGCACGGCATGACATAGGTAAAACAGCAAAGGTACCTGTGAAAAGTGCAGCCCGGCCAGATTACCAGTCCCAACGACTGCAGAACATACAACTACCCGAGGTAGAAGTGTATGACAATGTGCTCGTGTGTGTAGACCTGTTCTCAGGGGGGCCTGAAGCCCGGCTGGTATTTTCCCCACTGCAGAAGTTGTGTGTAGTGACAGGGGAACAGTGTTATCCCAAGTATTGACCTAGTGTTTGTACAATAATAAGATGTCAGCAGTTCTCCAGATGTTATTCCAAAGTTAGTTTGTTTAATAATTGTATTTAAGAAGTGTTGTGGGAATATTAAATACTGAAGATAAGTTTTATATAAAGTTCTGGATGAGCCTCAGCATTCGACTATTAGAGTCATGCGTCAGATAAAAGGTAAAGAAGTGGAATATTCCCATTTGAAAACATTTTTAGTTATTTGTTTTTTGTCGTTGTTATTGTGAAAGGAAAATTCTATGCAGTGTGTGTGTGTGTGTATGTATATATATATATATATATATATATATATGTATATATATATATATATAAAGAAGAAAAATGAGTTTGCGTGTATCACTTCTAGTTATTGCACAATGTGAACGTTTGATGTAAAGATGTTATTTGTTAATGTTTTTCTTCTAATTAATTATTTGATTAAGATCAATTAATGTTTATACAATGAAAAAGTTTGTTCTCCACAGGAAGAGTCCAACTCTGAATGGAGGCGTGAGAACCAGATTCTAACAGAATGTGGACGGATAAGGGAAGGTGAACCGGTAACACCCAATGCATTCTTGATAGCACTTGTATTGATGGTGTATGACCTCACATATGCTCCAAGACTGCAAGGATCGATGTGGTAAGATCTAATTGGTATGTCCCAGGCTTTACAGCTGTTGCTGCTAAATTCTGTTAGAGCTGTTTGATTTGCCTACAGAACAGTCCTGGCAGACCGGTGCCAACCTTATCATACCCGCCTTCCACAAAGAGAACAGACCTTGAGAGGCCTTCCCATGCAATACAAATTAGAGTAAGAAAAATTGGTTTGCGACATTTGTCAGATAAACATGTGGAATCTGTGTATATTTTGGTGAGCTGAAGATGTTCCAGGCAATCAGCTCAGATCAAGGTACAAATCCTGCTGGAAAGCGTGACACCAAGTGCAAATGAAATGTACCCAATAATTACACATCTTCTAGGTGCCATGTCCATTGGAACAGAGAAGTTTTTCTTATATAAAAGGTGTTTGTTTGATTTAGTTTAAGGGCCTGACATTGTTATTGTATGTACTTAGAACAACTTTTATAGTACGTAGATGTTATCACCAGATTAGTATTTATTTTAACAAATTGACAAGGATTGGGGGTCCCCAGCAAGTGCCAGTAAATATGAACTAAAAGATTTTTAATACGATGAACTCCATCACTGAGGTGCGGCAGGCGCAGCCGGAGCCAGTACAACGCATTTGTCATGAACTGACGGCAGTGTCACAATTCCAAGCAGCCGCCCAGACAAGTAACTTACCGGAGGAAGAAGACAGATGAGCGGAGGGTTTGTGGTGGTCACAATAACACTCCACTAATCCGCCTATGTGGGATCTCACCCCAGGCTCACAGCATGAGGTGCTATATACAGCCCGTTGACGTATACTAAAAGAGACGGTGTCTGACAGATGAGAAGGACCAAACCAAGTCCTGATGACATCAGCAAAGTTCAAAATAAATACCAAAGACCTGAGTGTATCCGTCAGCAGTATCAAGTGTTTTAATCAGAAGACAGGAGGAGAAGAAGAGGACGATGATGTACAGGACTTGTCAATACACTGGTGGGACCCCATACCCAAACCGGACATTGGTGATGGCATCATATTAGTTGTGGCCCTATTGATATATTGTTTGGAGTTTCATAATCATAATATATAATTTCTGTAATTTAATATGAGAAAAAGGGGGGTTTGTGAAGGACGGTTTATTTGCTTATATTATCTGTATGAAATTACATTGTGAATTATCAAGCAGGATGCCGAATTACTAAGATATGTAATATGTGAAAGTGATGATAATGTTTAAATGATTTAGTTTCGTGCAGCAGCCATCTTGTCTGGAGTTCTCATCTTCTTTCTTTTGTAGTGAATAGAAAAGTCATTGTTCCTTTAACCCCTTAAGGACGCAGCCTAGTTTTGGCCTTAAGACTCAGAGCCCATTTTTCAAATCTGACATATTTCACTTTATGTGGTAATAACGTCGGAATGCTTAAACCTACCCAAGCGATTCTGAGATTGTTTTCTCGTGACACATTGGGCTTCATGTTCGTGGTAAAATTTGGTCGATATATTCAGTGTTTATTGGTGAAAAATTGCAAAATTTAGAGAAAATTTATAAAAAATTGCATTTTTCAGAATTTAAATGCATCTGCTTGTAAAACAGACGGTTATACCACCCAAAATAGTTACTAGTTCACATTTCCCATATGTCTACTTTAGATTGGCATTGTTTTTTGAACATTCTTTTATTTTTCTTGGACGTTACAAGGCTTAGAACATAAACAGCAATTTCTCATATGTTTAAGAAAATTTCAAAAGCCTTTTTTTTAAGGTACCACTTGAGTTCTGAAGTGGCTTTGTGGGGCCTATGTATTAGAAACCCTGATAAAACACCCCATTTTAAAAACTAGACCCCTCAAAGTATTCAAAACAGCATTTAGAAAGTTTTTTAACCCTTCAGGCATTTCACAGGAATTAAAGCAAAGTGGAGGTGAAATTTGAAAATTTCATTTTTCTTGCTGAATTTCAATTTTATTCATTTTTTTTTTCTGTAACACAGAAGGTTTTACCAGAGAAACACTACTAAATATGTATTGTCCAGATTCTGCAGTTTTTAGAAATGTCCCACATGTGGCCCTACTGCGCTCGTGGACTAAAACACAAGCCCTAGAAGCAAAGAAGCACCTAGTGCATTTTGAGTCCTCTTTTTTATTAGAATATATTTTAGGCAGCATGCCGGGTTTGAAGAGGTGTTGAGGTGCCAAAACAGTAGGAATCCCCCAATAGTGACCCCATTTTGGAAACTAAACCCCTCAAGGAATTCATGTAGGGTTGTTGTTACCATTTTGACCGCACAGTTTTTTCACAGCACGTATTTGAATTGGGCTGTGAAATGAAAAAAATTTCATTTTTTCCAATAAAATGTCATTTGTGATCAAAATTTCTTATTTTCACAGGGAACAAAATAACCCATTTTGTTGCCCAATTTGTCCTTAGTGTGGCAATACCCCATTTGTGGTGATAAACTGCCGTTTGGGCCCATGGGAGGGCTCAGAAGGAAAGGAGCGCTATATGTTTGTTGGAGTCCAGATTTTGCTGGATTGGTTTTCGGGTGCCATGTCGCATTTGCAGAGCCCCAGAGGTATCAAAGCAATAGAAACCAACCACAAATGACCCCATTTTGGAAACTACACCCCTCAAGGAATTCATTTATGGGTGTTGTGACCATTTTGACCTCATAGTTTTTTCACAGAACTTATTTTAATTGGGCTGGGAATGAAAACAAAATTATTTTTTTCAAATAATATGTAGTTTTGGCTGAAAATTTCTTATTTTCACAAGAAACAAAATACCCCATTCTGTTGTGCAATTTGTTCTGAGTGCCGCAATACCCCATTTGTTGTGATAAACTGCCGTTTGGGCCCATGGGAGGGCTCAGAAGGAAAGGACCACCATTTGGCCTACTGGGGATTTTCTAGTGCGAAGTCATGTATGCAGAAGCCCCTGAGGTACCAGTACAGTTGAAACCCGCAAGAAGTGACCCCGTTTTAAAAACTACACTCTTAAGGCATTCATCTAGAGGTGTAGTGAGCATTTTGACCGGAGACCTACACCCCATAAACTGTAATGTGGGTTCTCCCGGGTATGGCAATACCCTACATGTGGCTGTTATCAGCTGCCTGGACACACAGCAGGGCTCAGAGGGGAAAGACGAGGGGGGATAAGTTGTGCGGAGTGCATCAGGGTAAGTAAAATTGGGGTAAATTATAAACCAAGGGATGTATGATAAATTTTAAAACATTCTTTCATACAGAGCTCTGGTTATTCGGGACACGTGTCACATTGATATATTGTGTCCTCCCTTACCCCCTCTTATAGCAGACTTTGCACCTCTTTTGACTTTTTCCCTTCTTGCCAGTTTGGGGAACTTCTCCTGGAAAGTGTTGCCCTGGTACGATGCGTGTGGCCTCGCTTCCAGAAGTACTGGGTGCCCCCCCTTCTTGGTCCCTAAAGATTAGGTTCTTGATAATCACCTCTTGAAATTCCAGGAAAGTTCCCGTCTGGCCTGCACATCGACGTAGCACGTACGCATTGTACAAAGCCATCTGTATGATGTGCACGGTCAGCTTCTTATACCACACCGCATAGCGCTGTAGGGCTTCAGGGCTTGATCTTACAAGTCCATCCCTCCCATGTACCTATTGTAGTCCAGGATGCAGTCTGGTTTGGGGGTGGCCTTTCCTTCATATATCCTAAACCTGTAGGTATACCCTGATGCACTCTCACAGCTTATACATCTTCACGCCATACCTTGCCCTCTTACCCGGCAGGTACTCGCGGAATTGAACACTCCCTTTAAAATGTACCAGGGACTCATCAATAGAAATACACTTCTCGGGGGTGTATGCTTGGGAAAACCGGGCACTGGAACGGTCTAATAGGGGTCTCCGTTTATACAAACGGTCAAAACTGGGGTCATCTCGGGGTGGGCACGGCTCATTATCAGTATAATGTAAGAAGCGAAGTATTGCCTCATTTATTTATTTTTTTAGGTTCCAGTTCAGTCCTGAAGTTGCTTTGAGGGGCCCATATATTAGAAACCCCTATCAAACACCCAATTTTAGAAACTAGACCCCTCAAAGTATTCACAACAGCATTTAGAAAGTTTATGAACCCTTTAGGTGTTTCACAAAAATTTAGAGCAAAGTAGAGGTGAAATTTACATTTTTTTTTTTGTCAGAAAATCCTCTTTATACCATTTTTTTTATAACACAAAAGGATTTACCAGAGAAACGCAACTCAATATTTATTGCCCAGATTCTGCCGTTTTTAGAAATATCCCACATGTGGCCCTAGTGCGGTAATGGACTGAAGCACCGGCCTCCGAAGCAAAGGAGCACCTAGTGGATTTTGAGGCCTCTTTTTTATTAGGCACCATGTCCAGTTTGAAGAGGTCTTGTGGTGCCAAAACATTGGGAACCCCCCAAAAGTGACCCCAATTTGGAAACTAGACCCCTTGAGGAATGCATTATAGTTTTCTTGGGGTGCATGCGGCTTTTTGATCAGTTTTTATTCTATTTTTAGGTGGCGTGGTGACTAAAAAACAGCAATTCTACTATTGTTTTTTTATTCTTTTTTTTTTACAGCGTTCACCGTGTGCTATAAATGACATATTCACTTTATTCTGCGGGGCGATACGATTACGGCGATACCAGATGTTTATAGTTTTTTTTTATGTCTTATGGCGTTTGCACAATAAAATACGTTTTGAAAACAATCATTCACTTTTTGTGTTACCTTATTCTAAGAGCCATAACGTTTTTATTTTTCAATCAATAAAGCCGTGCGAGGACTTATTTTTTGCGTAACGAACTGTAGTTTCGATCAGGAACATTTTTAGGTACATGCGACTTTTTGATCTCTTTTTATTCCATTTTTTGGGAGGTGAAGTGACCAAAGAATTGTGATTGTGGTACGGTTTATTATTATTTTATTTTACGGCGTTCACCGTGCGGGTTAAATAATGAAATAATTTTGTAGTTCAGGCCGTTACGGACGCGGCGATACCAATTATGTATAGTTTATTTGTTTGTTTATATATTTTTATTAATAATAAAGGACTGATGAGGGAAAAGGGGGGATTTTTACTTTTATTACTTTTAAATCTTTTATTTTCTTATTTTTACATATCTTTTTTTAACTTTTTTTTTACTTTATTACTTTGTCCCACTAGGGGACATGAGGGCAGGAGGCCCTGATCGCTATTCTAATACACTGCACTACATGCGTAGTGCAGTGTATTAGAACTGTCAGCTACTCACTGACAGCAAGCATAGTGGGTCCTGACGTTGTCAGGACCCACTAGGCTTCCGTCTATGGCATAGCCGGACGCCATTGTTTGGTGTCCGGTTGCCATAGTCACCATCGCCGGCCGCTATCGCGTAGCAGGCCGGCGATGGCAGCTTAACCCCTAAAAAGCCGCGATCTCTATAGAACTCGGCTTTTAAGGGGTTAATCAGCGGGGACACAGTGATTGGTCCCCGCTGTAGGAGCTGTGACAGCTGCTGAACAAGACAGCAGCGTCACAGCTCCTGTATGTGTCGGGAGGACGGCCGAAACGGCTGTTACTCCCGAGACGTACTATTACGTCATGGAGCGCGAACGATACAGCTGCCATGACGTAATAGTACGTCAAGGAGCGGGAAGGGGTTAATACAAGTAATGTTGATTTCGTATGTTTTATCTTTGACCTTTGTTCCCATGCGAAGTTGGTAGAGAATGGACAGGGAGGGAGATTGGAGGGTGGCAAGTATGCGTGAGGGAAGGTCTCCCTCATCTCCACGAGAATATTCTGTCCATGTAAAGGATCTGCCAGGCACAGCTTCAGGGTTAACGCCCATAGGTAATCAGTCGGCACCTGAGTCTATGTCTCTGAGACTGACTCCAGCTCAGGCTGGCAGGCTTAGGAGTGGGAGAGCCTATCGCAGCCTGGCCAGACTCAGCTAGCTCCCGCCCTCGGTCTATTTATACCTGCCTTTCCTGTTCCTCCTTTGCTTGTGATTCTTCTCGTGTGGTTTCCTGGCCCAGCTACAGCTTCTGACTATTTGATCCTGCTCCATACTGACCCTGGCTTACTGACTACTCTCCTGCTCTGCGTTTGGTACCTCGTACACTCCTGGTTTGACTCGGCTCGTTCACCTCTCTTGTTGCTCACGGTGTTGCGGTGGGCAACTGCCCCATTTCCCTTAGCTTTGTGTACCCTTGTCTGTTTGTCTCGTGCACTTACTGAGCGTAGGGACCGCCGCCCAGTTGTACCCCGTCGCCTAGGGCGGGCCGTTGCGAAGTAGGCAGGGACAGAGTGGCGGGTAGATTAGGGCTCACTTGTCCGTTTCCCTACCCCTATCATTACAGTCCAAAAGAGATAAGACACCTGCAAACCTAATTTGTGAAGAATTATAATGATGTATCTGGGATGTATTTTATTGTATGCTTTTTACTGAATAACAAATATTGTCACATTGTCTCTGATTGGTTAACCTCAAGCCTACACCCCTTCTGAATTTCATTTTAACAGTTTGAGTTTGGTAATAAATCCTTCAGAGGAGTATTTTTGAACATATCAGTAGCGTCTGTGTGTTTTCTTCTCCTCTCTCGATATATATCGGTGAAATATCCTAATTAGGATACTGACTAATGGGGTCTGGCCTTGAGAGTCTGTTTGGACTTGTATAAATTTAAGTCTAATATATTTTGAGCGATGGATTTCCACAACACCATCATCTAACGGATTACTCATGTTTACGCTGCTTTTCCTGTGTAAGAGCTCAGAGTTCTAAACAATAGGTCATCATCAGAAAGCACTCAGCAGACCCCTCCAGCTCAACCGCCTGTCTATTGTTTATTATTACTACTTATCTGCCATAGTGAGTCATTTCATTTTACACTTTCCCCTTCCGTTCTGCTGTGAACACAAGGGAAACGTTTTAAAAGCCTGCTCATCTTTTCTATCTCATCACTACAGATTTGTTGATGGTGAAATAAACTGGAAAATTACATGACATGACACTTAAGTATAGATAGACACAATTAGAATTACACAATCAAGCAAGGTTTTTTTATGCAGATGGTTTCCAAGGTGTAATGGAATGGATTTTTTTTTTGCATCAACAGCCCATAGTCTAATAACTGACATTAAATAATCATTGAAAAACTGGCTAAGCATGCATGGTCACTCTTTGTGGACTTGAAGTTATTGTGATTTACGCACACTCGCTGTCATCAAACTTTTAATATGTAATATCAACATTTTGGATCAGTGGGGGGTACGGGTGCTAAGACCCCCACCGTTGACGAAACAGAGGTTTAGAAGCGCTCAGCTGAGCACTATGCACCTAGGACTAGAGATGAGCGAACTTATGAAAAGTTCGGTTCGGCTGGTTCGCCGAATTTCATGAAAAAGTTTGATTCGGACCGAACTAGTTCTGACCGAACCTGTAATACAAGAAAGCCCCTAAAAATCGTGTATAATACTGTTTAAAAGCCCTAGAAGCCCTGTATAACACTCTTAGGTCACCCATGAGTGTATCCAAGTACTTTTGAGCTGTCTTTAAGGCAAAGTTAGTGTCAAAGTTACGCCAACATGTATGTCTATAGGAAAACGGATGGGACACGGTGATAACTAACAGAAACCACTGCACTTGTGAATGTTGTATGCTTAATGCATTGTTAAAAAAGGTACAAAAATTAACCATTTTTGGCGGCAGATGCCTGCCAGGGTTCATACATATAAGGTGGTAAAAGAAGAAGCAATGGCTTTTGACAAGCCCTCAAAAAATTTACCCTTTATGGCAGATGCCTGCCGGGGTTCATCCATACATGGATGTAAAAGCAACAAGCAATGGCTTTTGACAAGCCCTCAAAAAAATTACCCTTTATGGTGGCAGATGCCTGGCGGGGTTCATCCATACATGGATGTAAAAGCAACAACCAATGGCTTTTCACAAGCCCTCCAAAACATTACCCTTTTTATTGGCAGATGCCTGCCGGGGTTCATCCATACATGGATGTAAAAGCAACAAGCAATGGCTTTTCACAAGCCCTCCAAAAATGTACCCTTTTTATTGGCAGATGCCTGCCGGGGTTCATCCATACATAGATGTAAAAGCAACAAGCAATGGCTTTTCACAAGCCCTCCAAAAATTTACCCTTTTTATTGGCAGATGCCTACCGGGGTTCATCCATACATGGATGTAAAAGCATCAAGCAATGGCTTTTCACAAGCCCTCCAGGCCTGCTTGTAGCAGACGGCAGTGGAGGTGTATTGGTGGTAGTAGAGGTAGCCAACGGACAGCAAGGGTGGTGGTGGTAGTAGTAGTAGCAGCACATTAAAAGGGACTAGACAGTCACAGGACAAAGCCCTGTGGTGGGGCTGGCCTCAGGCCTGCTTGTAGCAGACGACAGTGGAGGAATATTGGTGGTAGTAGAGGTAGCCAACGGACAGCAAGGGTGGTAGTAGTAGTAGCAGCACATTAAAAGACACTGGACAGTCACAGGACAAAGCCCTGTGGTGGGGCAGGCCTCAGGCCTGCTTGTAGCAGACGGCAGTGGAGGTGTATTGGTGGTAGTAGAGGTAGCCAACTAACAGCAAGGGTGGTAATAGTAGTAGCAGCACATTAAAAGACACTGGACAGTCACAGGACAAAGCCCTGTGGTGGGGCAGGCCTCAGGCAAGCTTGTAGCAGACAGCAGTGGAGGTGTATTGGTGGTAGTAGAGGTAGCCAACGGACAGCAAGGGTGGTGGTAGTAGTAGTAGTAGTAGTAGCACATTAAAAGAGACTGGACAGTCACAGGACAAAGCCCTGTGGTGGGGCAGGCCTGCTTGTAGCAGACGGCACTGGGGGTGGATTGGTGGTAGAAGTAGTAGCAGCACCAACAGCGGCACATTAAAAAAAGAGTGTACAGGACAGAATCCCGTAGTTGCAGGCGGCAGTAGCAGGCGGCAGCGGCAGCAGCAGCAGCAGCAATGTCAGATCTAATCAGTGGCATTAGGCACAGGGGTTTTAAAATCCTCACCGATCCACGCTTGATTCATTTTCAGAAACGTGAGATTTTCCAAGCTGTTGGCGGACAATCTTGTTCGCTTAGGGGTGACGAAGCCCCCTGCCGCGCTGAATACCCTCTCTGACGCTACACTGGATGGTGGACAAGACAGTACACCCATGGCAAACTGGGCCAGTTCTTGCCAATGATCCAATCTGCTGACCCAGATGTCCATGGGGTCTGGGATCAGGATTTCTGACGGAGAAAGAGCACAGTCCAGGTACGAGTGAACCTGGTTGTTTAGTTGCTGGACCTGGTAATGGTGAACATCACTTTGGTGACTACGATGTGTGTCAGGTCGGGGTATTGGATGTAAAAATGTTGTCATCATATTTTCCAAACTGAATTGGCTGCTGCTGCCGCCTATTGCAGAGGTAGCTCTGCCAGAGGCGGTGGAACGATGAGACAGTGGGGAGCGGAGAGTGGCCCCCCGGTCAGACATGCTTGCAGCAGGTGTTTGCCGTTTGAAAGCTGTGACAAGCTGGCTGCATAGCTTCTCTCGATAATAAGCCAATTTTGCCTCCCTCTCGGAAGGCGCAAAAAACTCCCCCATTCTGGCTTTATACCGAGGGCCTAAAAGTGTGGCTATCCAGTACTCATCTTTTTGCTTCATGCTAACAATACGACAGTCAGCGCGAAAGTAACGAAGCATACAGCTCGCCATCCTGGCCAGCATTACAGAGGGCCCTGTTGGTTCCATCTCCGCCCCATACTGCCATGGTTGTCCATTTTCAAGGTCGTCGTCAGACTCGTCATCACCATCACTGTCATGTTGTGCAGCTGTCTCGTCCCCTATCCCTTCCTGTGATTCCATCTCCAAATCCAGCTCCTCTTCAGGTCTAGTTTCCTCATCCTCCTCCTCCTCCTCAACATCCATAGCCAGATGTGATCCTTCCTCCATCCTTTGCTGAATCATCGCTGTGAGCGTTTGCTCCATAATGAATATCAGCGGCATAACATCGTTCATTCCGCTAGCGTCACGGCTCACAAATCGTGTGGCCTCTTCAAAGGGCCTCAAAACGCGACATGCGTCTCTAACCAGCTGCCAGTGCCTGAGCTCGAAATTACACTGGCTCCAAACGCTGCCCGTCTGCTGCATCAGGAAATCATTCACGGCTTTCCGCTGTTCGTACAGACGGTCCAACATGTGCAGGGTGGAATTCCAGCGTGTTGGAACGTCGCAAATCAGGCTGTGTTCTGGGAGATTGTTTTGATGCTGCAAGTCCAGGAGGGCGTGCTTAAATGCATACGAACGTCTAAAGCGAACGCAAACCCTCCTGGACATGGCCAGCACACCCTTCAAACCAACATATGACTTTAAGAAGCCTGTTATGACCAGATTGATCACATGTGCCATGCAAGGAGCGTGTGTCAGGTGACCTAGACGCAGTGCAGCCACAACGTTCTTCCCGCTATCAGAGACAACATTTCCCAGTGTGAGTTTCAGAGGAGACAGCCAGCGTGCGATTTCCTCCCTGATGCACAGCAGCAGCTCCTGCCCTGTGTGGCTTTTCTCGCCCAGGCTCAGCAGGTGTAAAACAGCGTTGTGGTGCTTCACCTTGCACCTATGAAAAGAGAAGGGAGGAGGAGTGGAAGATACGCTGTGTCCTGTCGGGGACGGGAAGACCTCCATTGAGGAAGGCAAGGAGGAGGAGTAGGAGGAGGAGGATGGAAGGCGCCTGGTGTCCGGAGTTGAACCAGAAAGATACAAGCGTGGAGGTAGTCATGCCTGGCATTGCTGCGGTGGTGCATTGGACTGCAAAATATTGACCCAGTGGGCCGTGAAAGACATGTACTGTCCCTGCCCATAGTTGCTGCTCCACGTGTCGACGGTGGCATGTACCCTGCTGCACACGGATAATTGCAAGGACTGACCCACCTTTTCCTCCACGTGCTTGTGCAAGGCAGGGACAGCTGTTTTGGAGAAGTAATGGCGGCTAGGTATTCGCCACCTAGGCTGAGTGCACGCCATCAATTGCTTGAAGCTGGCGGAGTCGACCAGGTGGTACGGCAGCGACTGCACCACCAACAACTTAGCCAGGTGTGAATTAAGCCGCAAGACAAGTGGATGACTGGGTATATATTGTTGCTTATTGGACAACGATTCCGTAATGAATAACTGACGGGACGTAGGAGGAGCACTAGATGACAGTGATGATGATGATGACAACGACATGGTGGATAAGGCCTGGCTACTACTTAGATGACAGGGACTCGGAGCAGCAGCAGCAGCGGCAGAGGGGTCTTCATTAGATGTACATGATGGTGGGGTATGTCGATTGTCCCACATGGCCTTGTGATGCCGCTCCATGTGTTTACGTAGAGCGGTAGTTCCTACATTGCTGCCCTGCCCACTCCTTACTTTCTGCTTGCAGATACGTCACTGTGCCATGTTTTCGTCCTCCGGGAAGGTACAGAAAAATTGCCACACGGCAGAGTACCGTAAAGAGGTAGTACCACGTCCATCACCACCACCACCACCACCACCACCCGAGCTTGCCCCTTGTCTGGCAGGCTTTTTTCGGGAGCCTACACCAGTAGCATCAGTGTCGCCATCACCGGCTCCTGAGCTGACCCTACCGCTGCAACGTTTTGCAGATTGACTTCTGCCCCTACCTCGGCTTGGCTGTTTTTATCACTGCCAGTGCCACCACTACTACCCTCTTCCTCTGACGCCGTCATCACCTCGTCACCTGGTTCCCACGTCCTGTCTAAAACAACATCATCATAGCCCTCCTCATCATCCCCGCCCCTTCTGTCACTGTGTTGTGAATGTGATGTGACATCATGGCGGGCTCCATGCCCCCCTCATTACTGCGTCTGCCACCACGGCTACCACCAACACCCCCACTACCACAGCTATGCGTCTCGGACACCGCTTCCACCTCCACCACCGCCGCAACACACTCCGTTGGCTGACTCGCGGAAAACAAATCGTCATCACTATGTTGTTCAGTATCTTCCTTCGCACCCGAGGAGATGTCTCTTAGGACTCTCAGGAAAGATGGCTTCCCGCTAGGAAGGGGGAGTGAAGACATAGATGATGGAATGGAAACGCTAGAAATACCCATATTACTACTGTCACTGTGCCAAGGAACTGTAGAGGATCTGGAATCCAACGAAACCTGGCTTGAAGCCAGATCGTCAGAGTCTTCCTGCTGAGATAACCGCGATGGCCATATTGTCTAAAGTAACCCGCCCACCGGAGGAGATGGACAAGTCTGGCTTGCTGATACTGCTACTACTACCAGCAGGCACATGGCTGCTGCTACTAGTGGAACTGGGCACATGTCTTGTGCCACAAATGCTGGTACTGGGTCTGGCACCAACAGATCCAACATTTGGACTGGAAGAGGACATGGCATGGGTGTTTTTTCCTCTACCCCGTCCTTTCACAACCTTTTTTTTACCAGACATTTCACTGCTGTGCTGGAGTGCTGCAAGTTGAATCAAAACCCGGGGGATGAGCCCCTTCTAAAAGCGTATTCGCACACTGGCTTGGCAAATGGCAATGAGAATTTCTATCAGCCACTGTGCACTGACTCATGGAATGCTGAGCGTTGTAGTACTACAAAGGCTGCCTCCGCTGCCTGTATTGCAAGTTGGATGCAACGGGGATGAGCCCCTTCTAAAAGCGTATTCACACACTGGCTTGGCAAATGGCAATGAATGAGAATTTCTATCAGCCACGGTGCACTCAGGGAATGCTGAGCGTTGTAGTACTACAAAGGCTGCCTGTATTGCAAGTTGGATTGCTATGTTAACCCATGCAACGGGGATGAGCCCCTTCTAAAAGCTATTGCGCGCAGCATCTGAAGGGGTTAATCGACCAGATCGGAGAATAGCTCCGGTCCTGGCAGTTACAGGAGGGCTCCAGCTGTATAATACAGCAGTCACCCCGTGGTGATGGTGCCGGCTCCATCACCGCAACGTAACTGTACTGCGGTTTGCGGGAACACCTTCCCGACCAGCGACGTATATACAAGGCGGATGTCGGGAAGGGGTTAATAAAAGGTTATCAGAATGATTTATACATAGAAGCAATAGGAAAATATATTTAATATTGAGACTGGAGTTTTCATTCATATATAAGTGCACGTATTATTTTTTTCTATGTTTGACTATATCAAAACTTTTCTTTAACCAAGAAAAAGATTTATGCTCAGTGCACGTAACTCGCTTTGAAAGGAAAGGTTAGCTCTGCGGCTCTACTAACACAGACAATTCTAGCAATTATTTTGCAGGCACAGCGAGAACCTATAACCCTTTAATGACCAGGCCTGACAAAGCCTTAATGACCAGATACATTTTTTTGTTTTTGCCTCTCCGTTTTTCAGCAGCCTTAGTTTCTTAATTCGTGGCTGTATGAGGCTTTGTTTTCTTTGGGATAAATTGTATTTTTTTCGGCACAGCTTGGGGATTCATATAAATTACTGTGTAATTTATATAATTTCTTTTTTGAAATGCGAATATGGAAAAAAAGCAATTGTTTATTTTGGTTATTTTTTACACTGTTCAAGTTTTAGGCTGGGTTCACACGAGCACATTAACGTCCGTAATGGACGGACGTATTTCGGCCGGAAGTCCCGGACCGAACTCAGTGCAGGGAGCCGGGGGAGCCGGGCTCCTAGCATCATAGTTATGTACGATGCTTGGAGTCCCTGCCTCTCTGCAGGACAACTGTCCCGTACTGTAATCATGTTTTCAGTACGGGACAGTAGTTCCACGGAGAGGCAGGGACTCCTAGCGTCGTACATAACTACCATGCTAGGAGCCCGGCTCCCTGCACTGAGTTCGGTCCGGGACTTCCGGCCGAAATACGTCCGTCCATTACGGACGTTAATGTGCTCGTGTGAACCCAGCCTTACACTAAATTACCTAGAAAAATAATCTCGTAGGTAATTATGGTCATGTGGATACCTAATATATGTAGGTTTTTAATTTTTATATATTGTATTCACAATAAAATGTATTTTCTACTAAATAATCACTTTTCTTATTTACTTATATTTGCAGACTTTTTTTATTTATTAATGTTTAAATTCAATTTTATTTCAATAAAATGTTTTTATACTAAATAATCCCTTTTTTTTTGTTTACCGTGTTTTTCAGACTATGAGACGCAGTTTTTAGCAAGAATAAATCTTGTTAAAATGTCCCTGCGTCTTAGGCATAATTTACACGAGCGTAATATACGCGCGTGCGACGCGCTTGCTTTTCACGCGTGTCGTACGCACCTATATTAGTCTATGGGGCAGTTCAGACAGTCCGTGAGTTTTGCGCAGCGTGAGTCCGCTGCGTAAAGCTCACGACATGTTCTACATATCGCCATTTTTCGCGCATCATGCACCCATTGAAGTCAATGGGTGCGTGAAAACCACGCATGCCGCACGGAAGCACTTCCGTGCGAACTGCGTGAATCGCGCAACAGCTGTCAAACTCTGAATGTAAACAGAAAAGCACCACGTGCTTTTCTGTTTACAAACATCCAAACGGAGTGTCATAATAATGGCGGCTGCGCGAAAAACACTGATGACACAAGCAGCTGTTAAGTGCCTTTTGCGCACGCAAAACGCCGCGTTTTTTGCGTGCGCAAAACGCACACGCTCGTGTAAATCAGGCCTTATAGTCGGCAGTCAAGGGACCCGGCAGCGCCGGAGGCGATGATGGAGTGGGGAGGGGATGATGTATGGAGCAGGCTCATGCGCTGAGCCTGCTCCATACTCTGCAGGTGTCAGCTTCTGACATGCTGCTCTAATGGCCAGGAACAGTGATCGCACTGTTCCTGGCTGTTTAACTTGTTAAATGGTGCGGTCAATAGCGACCGCAGCATTTATAGTAGTTTTCCTATTAAGGACATTTGTGACATATTCACAGGATATGTCATACATGTCAGATAGATACGGTTCCCACCTCTGGGACCCGCATCTCTCTCTAGAACGGGGCCCCCTAAACCACTTCACTTCCTGGTTACAGTGTCGAGTTACGCAAACAGCGTAACTTGTTGAGCTACGCAGTTTTCGGAACTCCCATACAACTGAATAGTAGTTACAGAAACAGCGTAGCATGCTACGCGGCTTCTGTAACTGCCATTCACTACTATGGAAGTTACGGAAACAGTGTAGCTCAGCGAGTTACGCTGTTTTCATAACTCATCCGTGTATTGCAGTGTATTGTACCAGCGATCTAATGATCACTGGTTCAAGTCCCCTAGGGGAAGTAACAAAATGTGAAAAAAAAAAAAAAAAGTTAGAAACATTATCTGAAGTGAAATTTTTTTTTAAAAGTTAAAAAAAAAACTTTTCCTATTTTTCCACAATGTAAAAATAAAAATAAAAAATTGGTATTGCTGTGTCCGTAAAAGTCTGAAACTATTACAATATAGCATTATTTAACTCACACAGTGAACGGCGTAAAAAAAATAAAAATTAAAACCCCAGAATCGTTGTCTTTTGGTCACCATACCGCTAAAAAGAATGAAATACAAAATAACTACAGCTCGTCTCGCAAAAAGTAAGCCCTCACACCTCTCAAACGATTAAAAAATATAAGTTATGGCTCTTAGAATGTGGTGAAACTGAACAAATTATTATTTTTTAACCAATAGTTTTTTCTTTGTAAAAGAAGTAAAATATGATTTTTTTTCTCCCTATTTTCTGTTGTCTAAAACCTGGGTGCGTCTTATAGTCAGGTGCGTCTTATAGTCCAAAAAATACGGTACTTATTTTTTATTTTACAACTTTTTTTTATACATATAATGTATTAGCCCTTTGTGCTAATACATTCTACTCTGTGTTACTTTAACACAGTCTGCTGTTAGCACAACATTAGTACGCCCGAACAGCAGGCTTACTGAACAGATAGCCCTGTGTTCCTTTTTAGCTTTTAACTAAAACGTTTAAGTTTCTAAAATAGGTCTATGCTTGACAATCCTGACCAAGGCTGCCATCAGAAATTTCTGGACCCCATACAGTCAAAGCATGGGGCCCCCACATTACAGGATGGGGGTGGCAACGGAAAGTTGTGGGAAGGGCAGGGGCGTAACTAGGAAAGACTGGGCCCCATAGCAAACTTTTGACTGGGGCCCCCCCTCCCCTGGGTGTCACACAACCACCCCCCCTTGTAGATAGTGCCTTTTTTACAGCCCCCCCTGTAGA
This sequence comes from Rhinoderma darwinii, assembly GCF_050947455.1. NCBI lineage: Eukaryota > Metazoa > Chordata > Amphibia > Anura > Rhinodermatidae > Rhinoderma > Rhinoderma darwinii. The sequence continues at coordinate 192,642,185 of NC_134687.1, forward strand.
TAACGCCATACAGTCCCCCTGTAGATAACGCCATACAGTGCCCCCCTGTAGATAACGCCATACAGCCCTCTCTGTAGATAACGCCATACAGCACCCCCTGTAGACTGTATGGCGTTATCTACAGGGGGCTGTATGGCATTATCTACAGAGGGGGACTGTATGGCGTTATATACAGGGGGGAGCTGTATGGCATTATTTACAGGGGGGACTGTATGGCGTTATCTACAGAGGGGGGCTGTATGGCGTTATCTACAGAGGGGGACTGTATGGCGTTATCTACAGGGGGGCGCTGTATGGCGTTATCTACAGGGGGACTGTATGGCGTTATCTACAGAGGGGGACTGTATGGCGTTATCTACAGAGGGGGACTGTATGGCGTTATCTACAGGGGGGACTGTGTGGCGTTATCTACAGGGGGGACGGTGTGGCGTTATCTACAGGGGGGACTGTATGGCGTTATCTACAGGGGGACTGTATGGCGTTATCTACAGGGGGACTGTATGGCGTTATCTACAGAGGGGGCTGTATGGCGCTAACGCCATACAGCCCCCACTGTATAGAACGCCATACAGCCCCCCCTGTAGAGAACACCATACAGCCCCCCCTTGTAGGGAATGCCATACAGCGCCCCCCTGTAGGGAACGCCATACAGCGCCCCCCCTGCAGGGAACGCCATGCAGCCCCCCTGCAGGGAACACATACAGCGCCCCCCCCTGCAGGGAACGCCATACTGCGCCCCCCCCCCCCCTGCAGGGAACGCCATACAGCCCCCCCCCTGCAGGGAATGCCATACAGCCCCCCCTGCAGGGAACGCCATACAGCCTCCCCCCCCCCCAAAAAAAATGTGACCTATAGTGTGCTACAAATAACATGCATCCCCTATCCACAGGATAGGGGATACATGTGTAATCGCTGGCATTGATAGGGAGAACGGGGGACTGAATGTCCCCCAAGTTCTCCATGACTAACCTCTGACTTCCGGGGTCTGTGTCGGCAGCTCAATAAGAATGAAAGGAGCGCTGCTCACGCATGCGCACAAGCGCGACCGGCGCTCCATTCATTTCTACGGAGCTGCCGACACAGACCCCGGAAGTCCGAGGTTTGTGATGGAGAACTTCATGGGACTTTCAGTCCCCCGTTCTTCCTATCACTGCCAGCGATCACACATGTATCCCCTATCCTGTGGATAGGGGATACATGTCTTTTGTTTAATGGCAGAGCGGGGAGATACCTCCCTGCTCTGCCGTAGTGTTCAGTGGCGTCCTGCTGTAGCAGCCGTAGCGGCTGCTAGCGGAGCCTCCAGTCATGGTGGGGGCCCGTGCCGGCGGGCAACACGGGCCCCCTCATGCCGCGGGCCCCGTAGCAGTCGCTACGGCTGCTATGGCGGTAGTTACGCCACTGGGGAAGGGGACTGGAGTAAGGCGCAAACTGGCATTGGCTCTTTGGAGGGGCAGGGCGGAGACACCATGCAGGCAGGGGCTCTGTCAGGGGACAAGGGGGAGACATTAAGTGGCAGAGGCTATGTGGGGGGGAGATGTCTAGGAGAGCAGAAAGTGGCTGGGGCAGGAGTGCGGCCTGGGGGGAAACGCACCCTGACTGTGGATTAGAAGTGGGGAAACAGGAGGGCAGGGCCTCTGTGGGAGGCCAAGGGGGAGACAGTATGTGTTGTGGATAAATCAAAGTAAAAACAGTTGCTCCGGATTCATTCATATTTATCTTCTCAAGAGAAGATTTCACAGAAGTGTCATAATGATGTCACTTAGCAAGATGGCAGACTGCTTTTTATATACATTATGAGTGAGTTTATATACAGCTTTTTAGACTGAACTTTTACTTCATCAGTTATAGTATTTTCTCTTGAGTTTGCCCAAAACAAAATAAGATTACATACACAATATTTTCCTATCAATTCATTATCTAGAATTAATTGAATGTTAAGTCCTAATGATCTGCTGTATTCTGTATAGGAGAGAGTAGAGGGTGGGGTCTTGAGTCATAAGTTTTCACACCTGGACTAAGTCTCTGCCTCCTCCTCACATGTCGCACACATGTCACCTGCGTAGACACAGATACAAAATGGTTTCATATCCCTGCCTAGACCCTTAACCCTTTCGCGTCGCAGATTTGAAGATCTACGTCGGGAAAGAGTCTTTAAATATGGCACTCGCTAAGAAGCAGAGGCGACGCCATAGCCGCCAGGTCTCTGCTGTGTTGCACAGCAGGGACGCAGCGGCAATGCATGGGTATGTTCACACGGCCGAAAAATAGGAAGCAGAACGCCTCCAAACATCTGGCCATTGATTTCAATGGGAAAACGCCGTTCTGTTCCGACGGAGTGTTTTTCGCTGCATTTTTTTACTCATAAAAAAACGGCTGCGAAAAAAGTGCAGGTTACTTCTTGGGACGTTTTTGGAGCCGTTTTTCATTGACTATCGAAAAAAGCTCCAAAAACGGCCGTAAAAAATCGCAGTGAAAAACGCCACGAAAATCGCAAGTGGCTTCAAAAATGTCAGAAAATGGGGAGCTGTTTTCCCTTGAAAACAGCTCCGTATTTTGAGACGTTTTTAGTCTAGCGTGTGAATATACCCATAGGGTATGTTCACACGTAGTGGTTTTAGACGTAATTTGGAAGTTTTACGCCTCGAATTACACCTGAAAAAATGCCCCTAATACGCCTACAAACATCTGCCCATTGCTTGCAATGGGTTTTACGGTGTTCTGTTCCCACGAGCCTTTATTTTACGCGTCGCTGTCAAAATACGGCTCATTAAAAGAAGTGCAGTACACTTCTTGGCATGTTTTTGGAGGTGTTTTTCATTGACTCCATTGAAAAACAGCTCCAAAAACGGCCGTAAAAAACACAGCGAGAAACGCAAGTTGTTAAAAAAAAGTCTGAAAATCAGGAGCTGTTTTCGCCTGAAAACAGCTCAGTTTTTGCTCACTGCGTGTGAACATACCCTTAATGTGCACATGGTGAATGTGCAGAGTGTAAGGCTTACATAATTGTAATGATTTACAGGTACCTCCAGTTTTATTCTTGTTTAAGAACAAAATAATTTACAAACGATACATCTTGCAAACTGCGCATAAATAATTTATGAAGATTTACATTTTAGCAATCCATGGTTCTATTGCATTTTCACATTCGTGTATACATAGATTTTCTAAGATTTAATTAATCCACAGAAATGTATTCTAACGGATGAAAAGCGGAAAAAAAAAATACGTTAATTGATCGCTTTCACACAAGTTGTTTAATGGGGTATTTTCCATATAAAATGCCACAACAACTAAATAGAAACCTAAAGGAAATTATTAACTCCCATTCATATGGTGTGGCATCACACTGTGCTTTTTTTTTTATCCCTGCTGTGCTTTTTACAACCACAGTTTGCTCTATTCCTGATGTGTTTGCAATGTTTTGTTTTTTTTAACCTTTAAATGCTATGAACACCTTTGGGGCTGTAAAGGGAAGTGTCCCTATTTTTATGTATATATACATATATATATATATATATATATATATATATATATATATATATACAGGGCTGCCATCAGGAATTTCAGGGCCCCCTACAGCTAAATTTTCTGGCCCCCCTACCGTGGCACCGCCTGTTAACGGTACTCCGTCCAGCACTATATCATGCTACCCAGGGCCGCCATCAGGGGGGGTATTAGGGGTACTGATGTGAGAGGCCCGGCCAAACCTAATTGAAAGGGGGGCCCGGCAACTGCCGCGACTTGCCTTTGGTAGAAAAAAAAAACAGGCCCCTGCAATGGGGCTTGTTTTTTTCACCAAAAGAATGTCGTGAGCTGCGGGCCCCCCCTTTCAATTAGGTTTGGCCGGGCCTCTCACATCAGTACCCATAATACCCCCCCTGATGGCGGCCCTGGGTAGCATGGGGGTCGTCATGGGGGCCGTCAAACACTGCCGCCCGTGCGACCGATCGCGCGCACCCGCAAACTCCCGCGCATGCGCACCCGCGAACTGCGCACCGAATTTTGAGGCAGGTTTTGACCTGCCCAAACTATCTTGCCGCGTTTTTTGCCCGCGGCGATTGAGGACAGCAGACAAAAAACGCAGGGAAAAATGCATTTTCTGCCCCCCATTGATTTAGATGGGAGGTCAGAGGCGGAACCGCGGCAAGAAAGGACGTGCTGCTTTTTCTTTTTTCTGCGACTGGCTCCCATTGATTTCAGATTAAATCAATGGGAGGCGGTTTTGGAAGTTCTTTGGTGCTGATTCTGACGCAGCGTCCGAGTCAATATCAAGGCCCAAAAACTGTGTGAACTGGGCCTTATTGTTAGGGCTTATTCAGACGAACGTGTAATACATCCGTGCAACGTGCGTGATTTTCACGCGCCTCGCACGGACCTATGTTACTCTATGGGGCCGTGCCGACTGTCAGTGAGTTTCATGCAGCGTGTGTCCGTGTGTCCGCTGCGTAAAACTCACGACATGTCCTATATTTGTGCATTGTTCGCGCATCACGCACCCATTGAAGTCAATGGGTGCGTGAAAATCACGCCCAGCACTTCCGCAGCAGTATAAACTATGAATGAAAACAGAAAAGCACCACGTGCCACAAACATACAAACAGAGTGTCATAATGATGGCGGCTGCGCGAAAATCACGCAGCCGCGCATCATACGCTGCTGACACACGGAGCTGTTATGGACCTTTTGCATGCGCAAAACGCCACGTTTTTGCGCACGCAAAAAGCACACGCTCGTGTAAATCCGGCCTTAGGGTAGGAACACACTAGGCATGAACACTGCGGGTTTTATGCAACACATTTTAGTGTGGAAAATCCGCAGCGTATCACAGTCACAGCAGAGTGAAAATCACTGACAGTCTGCACGGCCCCATAGAGTAACATAGGTCCGTGCGAGGTGCGTGAAAATCACGCACGTTGCACGGATGTATTACACATTCGTCTGAATAAGCCCTAACAATAAGGCCCAGTTCACAGAGTTTTTGGGCCTTGATATTGACTCGGACACTGCGTCAGAATCAGCACCAAACAACTTCCAAAACCGCCTCCCATTGATTTAATCTGAAATCAATGGGAGCCAGTCGCGGAAAAAAGGAAAAGCAGCACGTCCTTTCTTGCCGCGGTTCCGCCTCTGACCTCCCATCGAAATCAATGGGAGGCAGAAAATGCATTTTTCACTGCGTTTTTTGTCTGCTGTCCTCAAATCGCAGCGGGCAAAAAACGCAGCAAAAAACGCGGCAGGATAGTGTGGGCAGGTCAAAATCTGCCTCAAAATTCTTTAAGGAATTTTGAGGCAGATTTTTTCGGCCTGCAAAATACTCTGTGTGAACAGGGCCATACATAAACAGCACTTTGAGACACTTTACTCACCGTGTCAGAAGAGCTGCTCCCACTCCAGTCCTCTTCAGGCGATGTCTTCGGTCCAGATGTCGTCCTTGACCTCCAGGCTCCAGAAAATGGCGGGGATCGTAGAACTCCTGCCGCCGCGCAACAACTAGACTCCTCCCCCTCTCCTTACGCAGCTACGCTCTGGAGAAGGAGGACGAGGCGGAGTCGGACGAGGAGGACGACGAGGAGGCGGAGTCGGACGAGGAGGCGGAGGACGAGGAGGCGGAGTCGGGCCAGCAGGTAAGTAAACTGTGCGCATCTGTCCCTGTGTGGCTGTCCTTCCCCGTAGATCGGACTTGTGTTGCGGGCGCACCACCTCCCTCTCGGCGGCGCGCCTGGTCGTTCGCGCGTGGGCGCGGTCATGCGCGCGCGGGTGCGAGCTTGCGGTCGTTCGCGCACGCGCGCAAGCGGTGTTTCGCGGCGGTGATGAGAGGGGGGCCCGCAGCTCACGGCGGTGTTTGACGAGAGGGGGGCCCGCAGCTCACGACATTGTTTTGGTGAAAAGAACAGGCCCCATTGCAGGGGCCTGTTTTTTTCTACCAAAGGCAAGTCGCGGCAGTTGCCGGGCCCCCCTTTCAATTAAGTTTGGCCGTGCCCCCTACACTAGTACCCCTAATACCCCCCTGATGGCGGCCCTGTGTAGCGCGAATCACGCGCGTCACCCGGAAGTGCTTCCGTGTGCCGTGCACGATTTGCACGCACCCAATGACTTCAATGGGTGTGTGCTGCGCGAAACACGGGCAAGTATATGACATGTCGTGAGTTTTACACAGCGCACACACGCTGCGTGAAATTCACTTACAGTCTGAACGGCCCCATTCACTAACATAAGTCCGTGCGACGTAATAAGTATCACGGACGTATAACCCGTTCGTGTGAATAAGGCCTTATATTGTCATTTGTAGTGAATTTTCAGTGCACAATCCGCACCAAAAATAGGAGGCAAGTAAGTGGCTTATTCAGATGTTCATGTTCGGTCTGTGATATACGGAGCGTGTATCGGCCATATTTCCCGGACCGACCACAGTTCAGGGAGCCGGGTTTCTAGCATCACAGTTATCTATGATCATAGTCCCTCCCTTCACGTGGGAATACTGTCCCCGGTCCCGTACTGAAAGCATCATTACAGTATGGGACAGTATTCCCGCAGAGAGGCAGGGACTCCCAGCAACACTGATAACTATGATGCTAGGAGTCCGGCACCATGAATTGTGGTCAGCCTGTGAGATACAGCCGATACACGCTCCGTATGTCACGGACCGAATGCGGCCGTCTGAATAAGGCCTTAGTCTAGTTACACAGTGCGGTGAAATCCCATTTTTTTGCCACAATTTTTGCAAAAAAACGTGACTTGACCGCACTGTGAGAATATAGCCTAACAGCACTTTTCATGTTTTGTATCTTTTTTTTATGGAATTTTCGTAATTGCGGCACAAATCACGCGGTTTTGCCGCGATTTTTATATAATCGCGGCAAAACTGCGCCATTTTTGCCGCGATTACGAAAATCGCGGCAAAAAAGCGCTAGGAAAACGAAAAAATACCAAAAAACTTTTTATCCAACTTTATACAATCTACAAATGGGGTCAGGGGGATGGGAATCAGAACGGATAGGGGAACATACTCACCAGCCTGCATGTCCTGTCGGCAGTGTAGAGGAGCTGGGGGGCGGGATCTCCACACGCAGCTTCAGCACATGCTGCATCTTCCCCTCCAGTGAAGCTACAACAGGTATGCAGCGGCTGCCGCGAGTGTTGCTAGGGGAGTGTCGCTAGGGGGGTGTCGCTAGGGGGGTGTCGCTAGGGGGGTGCCGCGGGCGTTGCGAGGGGGGCCCGTGAGCGTTGCGAGGGGGGGGCAACAGTCCGAGGGGGGGGGGGGCGACGGCAGCCCGGCGGGCCCCTTTTACTTCATCCATGTGGCCGGGCCCCTGACGGGAGTACCAGTAATACCCCCCTGATGGCGGCCCTGTATATATATATATTGTGTATATATAATGTCTCATGAGCCAGGGCTGTAGAAAGCCTGTTCATGAATACAGTTGTTAACAAAGAGGACAACTAGCATTGCCCTGCTTTGTTTGGAAACCATGGAGACAGGAGATACTGTTTGATCTCCTGTCTCCATTTCATCTCGCGGGATTACGCGCGCGCGCAGGATTACGCGCAGTCGCTCATGAGTCAGCTGGTGATACACTACCGTTCAAAAGTTTGGGGTCACCCAGACAATTTTGTGTTTTCCATGAAAACTCACACTTATATTTATCAGATGAGTTGCAAAATGACTAGAAAATATAGTCAAGACATTGACAAGGTTAGAAATAATGATTTTTATTTCAAATAATAATTTTCTCCTTCAAGCTTTGCTTTCGTCAAAGAATGCGACATTTGCAGCAATTACAGCATTGCAGACCTTTGGCATTCTAGCTGTTAATTTGCTGAGGTAATCGGGAGAAATTTCACCCCATGCTTCCATAAGCCCCTCCCACAAATTGGATTGGCTTGATGAGCACTTCTTGCATACCATACGGTCAAGCTGCTCCCACAACAGCTCTATGGGGTTGAGATCTGGTGACTGCGCTGGCCACTCCATTACAGATAGAATACCAGCTGCCTGCTTCTTCCCTAAATAGTTCTTGCATAATTTAGAGGTGTGCTTTGGGTCATTGTCCTGTTGTAGGATGAAATTGGCTCCAATCAAGTGCTGTCCACAGGGTATGGCATGGCGTTTCAAAATGGAGTGATAGCCTTCCTTATTCAAAATCCCTTTTATCTTGTAAAAATCTCCCATTTTACCAGCACCAAAGCAACCCCAGACCATCACATTACCTCCATCATGCTTGACTGATGGCGTCAGGCATTCTTCCAGCATCTTTTCAGTTGTTCTGGGTCTCACAAATGTTCTTCTGTGTGATCCATACACCTCAAACTTCGATTCGTCTGTCCATAACACTTTTTTCCAATCTTCCTCTGTCCAATGTCTGTGTGCTTATTAATCTTTTCCTTTTATTAGCCAGTCTCAGATATGGCTTTTTCTTTGCCACTCTGCCCTGAAGGCCAGCGTCCCGGAGTCGCCTCTTCACTGTAGACATTGACACTGGCGTTTTGCGGGTACTATTTAATGAAGCTGCCAGTTGAGGACCTGTGATGCGTCTATTTCTCAAACTAGAGACTCTAATGTACTTGTCTTGTTGCTCAGTTGTGCAGCGGGGCCTCCCACTTCTCTTTCTACTCTGGTTATAGCCTGTTTGTGCTTTCCTCTGAAGGGAGTAGTACATATCGTTGTAGGAAATCTTCAGTTTCTTGGCAATTTCTCGCATGGAATAGCCTTCATTTCTAAGAACAAGAATAGACTGTCGAGTTTCACATGAAAGCTCTCTTTTTCTAGCCATTTTGAGAGTTTAATCGAACCCACAAATGTAATGCTCCAGATTCTCAACTAGCTCAAAGGAAGGTCAGTTTTATAGCTCCTCTAAACAGCAAAACTGTTTACAGCGTTGCTAACATAATTGCACAAGGGTTTTCAAGTGTTTTCTAATCATCCATTAGCCTTCTAACACAGTTAGGAAACACAATGTACCATTAGAACACTGGAGTGATGGTTGCTGGAAATGGGCCTCTATACACCTATGTAGATATTGGATTCACCGCCTGAAAGAACGATTAAAAGAAAAATTTATTATTGGTTATTTTAAAATATGGCTCAACCGGCCACTATATCCAGAAAACAGGCACAAGCAAGTGGTAGGCGAAAGGGAAAGTATCCAGGGGTGATGGTGAGTATCTAACACCCAGAGACCACCTCTCCATACTTGTTTTATAAATAATCGCTACCAGGGGCGTAACTAGGAAAGACTGGGCCCCATAGCAAACTTTTGACTGGGGCCCCCCCTCCCCTGGATGTCACACAACCCCCCCTTGTAGATAGTGCCTTTTTTACAGCCCCCCTGTAGAGAACACCATACAGCCCCCCTGTAGATAGCGCCACACAGTCCCCCTGTAGATAACGCCATACAGCCCCCTCTGTAGATAGCGCCATACAGTCCCCCCTGTAGATAACGCCATACAGTCCCCCCTGTAGATAACACCATACAGCCCCCTCTGTAGATATCTACAAAGGGGGCTGTATGGCGTTATCTACAAAGGGGGCTGTATGGCGTTATCTACAGGGGGGCTGTATGGCGTTATCTACAGGGGGGCTGTATGACGCTATCTACAGGGGGGCTGTATGGCGCTATCTACAGGGGGGCTGTATGGCACTATCTACAGGGGGGCTGTATGGCGCTATCAACAGGGGGGACTGTATGGTGTTATCAACAGGGGGGCTGTATGGCGTTCCCTACAGGGGGGGACTGTAAGGCGTTCCCTACAGGGGGGGCTGTATGGCGTTATCTACAGGGGGTCTGTATGGCGTTATCTACAGGGGGTCTGTATGGCGTTCCCTACAGGGGGGGTCTGTAGGGAACTTCATTCAGCCCCCCCTGTAGGGAACGCCATACAGCCCCCTGTAGGGAATGCCATACAGCCCCCCCTGTAGGGAATGACTTTCAGCCCCCCTGTAGGGAACGCCATACGGACCCTCCCTGTAGGGAACGCCATACAGACCCCCCCTGTATGGAACGCCATACAGCCCCCCCCCTGTAGGGAACGCCATACAGCCCCCCCTGTATGGAACGCCATACAGCCCCCCTGTAGGGAACGCCATACAGCCCCCTCTGTAGGGAACGCCATACAGCCCCCCTGTATGGAACGCCATACAGCCCCCCCTGTAGGGAACGCCATACAGCCCCCCCTGTAGGGAACGCCATACAGCCCCCCCTGTAGGGAACGCCATACAGCCCCCCCTGTAGGGAACGCCATACAGCCCCCCCCCCTGTAGGGAACGACATACAGCCCCCCCTGTAGGGAACGCCATACAGCCCCCCCCTGTAGGGAACGCCATACAGCCCCCCCTGTAGGGAACACCATACAGACCCCCCCTGTAGGGAACGCCATACAGCCCCCCTCCTGTAGGGAACGACATACAGCCCCCCCTGTAGGGAATGCCATACAGCCCCCCCCTTTAGGGAACGCCATACAGACCCCCCCTGTAGGGAACTCCCTGTAGGGAATGCCATACAGCCCCCCCCCTTTAGGGAACGCCATACAGACCCCCCCTGTAGGGAACGCCATACAGACCCCCCTGTAGGGAACGCCATCGGGCCCTCCCTGTAGGGAACGCCATAAAGACCCCCCTGTAGGGAACGCCCTACAGCCCCCCCCTGTAGGGAACACCATACAGCCCCCCCTGTAGGGAACGCCATACAGCCCCCCTGTAGGGAACGCCATACAGACCCCCCCTGTAGGGAACGCCATCGGGCCCCCCTGTAGGGAACGCCATAAAGACCCCCCTGTAGAGAACGCCATACGGACCCCCCTGTAGGGAACGCCATACAGCCCCCCCTGTAGGGAACGCCATACAGCTCCCCCAACCCCCCCAAAAAATGCGACCTTCCCCTGTAGGGAATGCCATACAGCCCCCCCTTTAGGGAACGCCATACAGACCCCCCCTGTAGGGAACGCCATACAGACCCCCCCTGTAGGGAACGCCATCGGGCCCCCCTTGTAGGGAACGCCATAAAGACACCCCTGTAGGGAACGCCATACGGACCCCCCTGTAGGGAACGCCATACAGCCCCCCCCTGTAGGGAACGCCATACAGCCCCCCCTGTAGGGAACGCCATACAGCCCCCCCTGTAGGGAATGCCATACAGCCCCCCCTGTAGGGAGCGCCATACAGCCCCCCCCTGTAGGGAACGCCATACAGCCCCCCCTGTAGGGAACGCCATACAGACCCCCCCTGTAGGGAACGCCATACAGCCCCCCTCCTGTAGGGAACACCATACAGACCCCCCCTGTAGGGAACGCCATACAGCCCCCCCTTTAGGGAACGCCATACAGCCCCCTGTAGGGAATGCCATACAGACCCCCCCTGTAGGGAACGCCATCGGGCCCCCCCTGTAGGGAACGCCATAAAGACCCCCCTGTAGGGAACGCCATACGGACCCCCCTGTAGGGAACGCCATACAGCCCCCCCTGTAGGGAACGCCATACAGCCCCCCCTGTAGGGAACGCCATACAGCTCCCCCTGTAGGGAACGCCTTACAGCGTCCCCAACCCCCCAAAAAAATGCGACCTACAGTGTGAAAAGACAGATGACATGTATCCCCTATCCACAGGATAGGGGATACGTGTGTGATCGCTGGCAGCAACAGGGAGAGCGGGGGACCGAAAGTCCCCCGAAGTTCTCCATGACTAACCTCTGACTTCCGGCGTCTGCGCAGCTCAATAAAAATGAAAGGAACGCTGGTCACGCATGCGCACAAGCGCGACCAGCGCTCCATTCATTTCTACAGAGCTGCCGACACAAACCCCGGAAGTCCGAGGTTTATGATGGAGAACTTCAGGGGACTTTTAGTCCCCCGTTCTCCCTATCAATGCCAGCGATCACACATGTATCCCCTATCCTGTGGATAGGGGATACATGTCTTTTGTTTAATGGCAGAGCGGGGAGATACCTCCCTGCTCTGCCGTAGTCGTGTTCAGTGGCGTCCCGCTGTAGCAGCCATAGCGGCTGCTAGCGGCGTCTCCGGCCATGCCTCATGCCGCGGGCCCCGTAGCAGCCACTACGGCTGCTATAGCGGTAGTTACGCCACTGATCGCTACACCCTAGCCAACAATTTCAATTGATCCTACGCGTTTCAGTATCACCACCAGCGTGATACATAGTCAGGGATTCATAGAAACATTTATTCTTTGTTTTTTTAAAACGGAACACCGGATAGCACTGTTCATGTGCTGATTTTAAGCTCCAGGCACGTGGACGACTCTGATGTAATAGCGGCCAAGACTCCTAATGTATCTCATGATTAGTTCCGCAGTGAGTATTAATACAATTTGAAGCTGCTTAGGAGGTATAATAAAAAAAAAGTATTATTCATAGTTTCGCAAGGTAAATCAAGGCGTATTGGATCTTCGAAACTTGCAATTTGTTTTTAACACCATTGTAGCTAGCTCGTTTTTTGTGTATCTTTAGAAAAGTCCAGATAAAAAGATATTCTTTCATTGTTGTACATTTGCCATTTTCCTTGTATTTTTAAAATTTTTTATCTCTATCTTGAAAAGAGAGCATTTTTAGCAGAATAGAACGAGGCTGAGAACCTGTTAAATATTTTTCAGTTGGCTTGTTCAATTTTGAACATAGTTGAAAATGATTCTCGTTGGAATACCTCAAAGAATAAATTCTGCAGAAAGGCAATAATGTCAGAACGCTCCAATATTTCCAGGAGTCCCACAATTCTTACGCTATTATGTCTTGAGTTGTCCTCTAATAGTTCTAGTTTGGTGCTCAGTTGATTATTTGTTTGAGTCAATGTTGCACAGTGTTTTTTAGCATATCCATATTTTTTTCATTTTGAGTAGCAATTTTCATATCTTGCAAGAGATATAGATACTCTTATGTTTCCAAACTGAATAGACAGATTTGCCATCGATGCAATGCAGTTATTTACCGCATTTAAGACGTCTTGTAAAGATGCTGCAGGATTTTCTTTAGCTGTGTCAGTTTGACTATTTGCAGATTCATCTGGGCACATGGCAAAGTCTGGAAGTGATTCATCACCTAAATTACTGCCATTTAAGTATAATGCTGAGGCATCCTTCCCCTCTGTAACCAGGTCGTCTTTCACCACATCCAACTTGGTTCCCAATTCCAAGTATCAGCTAGCCTGTTCAATTCATCCAGTTTTATTTTTATTGCGTTCTCCTTCGCAGTTGTCACACTTTTAGCAGGTGAAGGTGCATGTAAAGAACCTTGAGTTTTTTTGTCCCCTAGTTATCATACATATGCATAGTAACTTGATGACCAATAGTAGAGCAGTAATATGGATACAAAAAAAGAGGAAGGATATCATTTCCCTATGTATTCAAAGTCGCAGAATCACAGATTTTAAGATAGATAAGGTACAAATTATGGTACTCAGACATCAATAGCAGTATCTGTTTTTTTGCAACAGATTAATGTTTCCACATTATAGCACAACAGCAGAATATTAAGATTTTCCAGGATCCTAAAACATTATCCCCATACACTTCTACACTTAACCCTTTCCCTCCGCAGACATTTCTCGGATTTTCACTTTCGTAGATTTTCAAAGCACCATTTATTGCACCATATAATGTAGTGGGACACCGGCAAAAAATTATTTGTGGGTGGAATAGGAAAAAGACATGCAGTTATTAAGTCAGCAAGGCTTTTGTTTTTAGGGCGTTTACAGTGTGGTAAAAATGACATGTTAACTGTATTATGCGGGTCAACACGATTATGTCAATACCGAATTTATATCATTTTTTTATGTTTTACTACTTTTACAAGGAAAAAACTTATTGTTAAAAATGAAATATGAATTTTGTTGCCATATTCTGAGAGCCATAACTTTTTTATTTTTCTGTCGATTGAGCGGTATGAGGGCTTATTTTTTGCAGGGTGAGCTGTTTCTATTGGTACCATTTAGGGTACATGAATCTTTTTGATCACGTTTTATAAAAAAAATTGTGACCAAAAAGCAGCGAATCTGGGGTTTTAATTTTTTACGGCATTCACTGTGCAGACTAAATAATTATATATTGTAACTGTTCTGACTTTTACAGATGCGGCGATGCCAGCTATGTTTGTATTTTGTTTTTTTTACATTGTGCTTTTGGATAGATGGATAAAGGTGTTTTATTAACTTTTAATATATTCTTTTTTTATATATTAAAAAAACCTTTATTTTACTGTATTTACCTATTTTTATTTTTCCCCTTAGGGGACTTGAACCAGTGATCATTGGATCGCTTGCATGATATACTGCATACTAATGTATTGCAGTATATAATTTTTTTAACATTCTCTTATGAAGCCCTGCTATAGGAGTACAAAGATGGCAGGCCTGGGGGTATATATATATATATATATATATATATATATATATATATATATGGCGGATGTCAGGAAGGGGTTAATTAATTCACAGGAAGATGTTCAATTGGCACGTACACCATACACTTCAATAAAATAACTGTAGTGTTGTCCACATGGTAATAAAAAAAAACTTGTCAGAAGATTTGCGATGGTGCTCAGTGTTATCCATACGAAAATTGGAAGATCACATAATATAAAAAACATAGAAGGAAAGTAGACACGGCACTCACCAATTCAATATTTCATCACTTTATTTTATTTTCCATAAAAAACTGTTAGGCTGCAGGAACAAAACGCAGAACACCGAACATCGGCACGACAGTCGTTTCATGTCACATGACGCTTCATCCTGGTATACTTAAGCATTACTGTTCCGCCACTGTTGTATTAATATGTCTTTCACAACAGATTTAGTGTTTCGCACAATAACAAGCACCTCAGCCTTTTACAAGTTTCCCCAATGTTGTCTACAGTATGTGTACACTATACAGACAAAAGTATTGGGACATCTATAAATTACACCTACAGGAGATTTTATGATATCCAATTCTAAATCCATAGGCATTAATATGGAGTTGGTCCCCACTTGGCAGCTAAAACAGTTTCTACTCTTCTGGGAAGGCTTTCCACAAGATTTTGGAGATTGTCTGTGGGAATTTTTACCCGTTTATCCAGAAGAGCATTTGTAAGGGCAGACACTGAGGTTGGATGAGAGGGCCTGGCTCGCAATCTCTGTTCTAATTCATCCCAACGGTGTTCGATGGGGTTGAGGTCAGAACTCTGTGCAGGTCAGTCAAGTTCTTCCACACCATACTCACCCAATCATGCTTTTATGCTTTGTTCACTGAGGCACAGTCATGCTGGAATAGAAAAGGGCCCTCGCCAAACTGTCCCCAAAATGTTGGAAGTATACAATTGTCTAAAATATCTTGGTATGCTTAAGGGTATGTTCACACAAAAGAACGGCTGAAAAATCGGAAGCAGAACACCCCCAAACATCTGACCATTGATTTCAATGGGAAATACGGCGTTCTGTTCCGACGGGGCGTTTTTTTTACCTGGCCATTTTTACGTGGCTCAGTTTTTCCAAAATACTATGAAGATCTTAATATACACTTCTATGAAGAGGTATCTGATAACAAATGAACGTCTTTCCGATGTGTGTCACAATAACAGATAACTTAGCTTTCCCTGGTTTCTGCGAATATGCATCAACCACAAACAGCTCAGTTTAACCAATTCCTACAGATATGTTCATATACACTTTTATTACTAAGTGTTTAATGTTTGATAAATGGTTGTCCAGTATATAGTACAATAGAAGACAACTCAGCTTGTAGGTAGGTGGTCATCACAAGTGTAGAAGAATGGACGTTTCAACCGTTTACTGAGATTACAACAGAACAGGGCTGTACATTCTCTGGGAGCAAGCAGGACACACTGAGGTTGCGGACATCCCCCTGAGAGAGGTTGTGTCTGACCCCATGTTGCCCAAGGCTTTGGGTAATGACACGCCTCCAATTGTCATGGTGGGAGCTACCCACTACTGCCGGAATACCCAACGGTAAGAGCCATGCTCTCGGTCCCGGCCTGCATCGTGGGAGTCAGTGGACTAACCGGACCTTCTTGTAGCACTGCAGATCCTAGCGGCGCTAACTGCTACCTTTCGCGGTTACCCCCTCCCGCCCTCAGCCGGTGGCCAATGATAGTCAGGCACGGGGAGGCATCTGGCCTAACAACAGAGCACCCAATCAATACAAAGTCCTGCACAAGAGTAACTGAATAGTCTAGACAGTGGCAGATGCTTTAGCACGGATGGAGGTGGGTGCAGCAGGTTGTGCCAGAAGTGGCGGATGACAACAGGAGCAGCAAGACACGACTCCAATCACTAACAGGCTCAGGAACAATAACACAGCATTGTATACAGGATTAGGTAGCAGGGCATGGTAACACTAGGAACAGGGTGAACACTAAGGGACCATTTGCAAAGACTAACATGGGAATTACTAACAACGCTCAGGCAAGGAGTGAAATGACAGGGCCCTTCTTATAGTCCAGGGTGATCTGGGAGAAATTTGTAAATTCTTAACTTGTGTGCACGCTAGCCCTTTAAGGCATGAGGAATGATCTCATGCATGCACCGTAGTGGTCAGAACAGGAAGGCCGCATGTGCTGGCATCCTCGGGGAGGAAAATGTCGGCAAGATGAAAGGGTTCTGCGGTCTGCGACCACGGCCATTACAGAACGCAACCAACCGTGGCGGCAGGTGAAGTGTATAATTACTCTTTGTCCATACACAAGTTCAATGCTATTTCAATCAATCTGTGCTCATATAGCCTGCCTGCTCCAAGGCCATTAATAACTTAATTACTTTAATAGTTCTTAACATACTTTACAACGATTACAAATTACAGAAAGTGTTCTTACTTCCCTCAGGTCCAAGGACACAGGCTAAGAATTTGTAGTCGGCACACCTTGCTTGTGTTACAAAAATATATATCTTTATTGGATGGATGCCAGAGGCTACATGTGCGACGTCGACGTTTCGGTCGATAAGACCTTCGTCGGGCACTGAGCCGTGCTGGGGACTGGATCGGTGCAAAATATAATGCGTATGGAGTGCCCATCTAGAGCGGTAAGCCGCCCAGTACTCACTATAGCAGCGCTACATACGCATTATATTTTGCACCGATCCAGTCCCCAGCACGGCTCAGTGCCCGACGAAGGTCTTATCGACCGAAACGTCGACGTCGCACATGTAGCCTCTGGCATCCATCCAATAAAGATATATATTTTTGTAACACAAGCAAGGTGTGCCGACTACAAATTCTTAACCTATACCCGGGTTGGCACCCTACCTCGAGCACCCAAAAGAAACCAGTGCCATCTGAACACAACCACACAAGGACACAGGCTGTCGGCATATAATAGTGGTGGGTGCACAGGAGCTGAACGGGTACTGTCCCGAAGTAAGCCAAACGAATACTATCTTCCCGGGGAGTAGTATAGGGAAGCGTTGAGCGTAACTAGATTGTTAGGGTATGTTCACACGGCAGCGTCCGTAACGGCTGAAATTACGGGGCTGTTTTCAGGAGAAAACAGCCCCATAATTTCAGCCGTAATGGCATGTTGAGGCGCTTTTTGCTGCGTCCATTACGGGCGTTAAATGGAGCTGGTTTTCCATGGAGTCCATGGAAAACGGCTCCATTTACATCTGAAGAAGTGACAGGCACTTCTTTGATGCGGGCGTATTTTTTACGCCCCCCTTATGACAGCGGGGCGTAAAAAAATGACCGTGTGCACAGAACATCGTAAGACCCATTGTAATGAATGGGCAGATGTTTGCCAACGCTATCGAGCCGCATTTTCGGACATAAATCGAGGCTTAAAACGCCCGAATTACGTCCATAAATAAGCCGTGCGAACATACCCTTACAATGAAACATGACCTCTCCAATAATCAGGCGCTAAACCAGAGACACCCACTAAAGATTTCTAATGACTCCATGCACATTAACGCTTCTGTGCAATACAATGATCTTTCACCCTGTTACCAGGTACCTTCTATAGCAGGGGGCCCAAGCACGCGGCCCTCGGGCAGCATGCGGCCCGCGGGACACAGAGCCGCTAGTATCGGCTCCGCTCCGAGACTCTGGAATTCCCTGACATCGCTGTCCACATATGAACAGTGATGTCTGGGGCTTCCCCAGAGCCGGAGTCCCGGGCAGAGCGCTAGTACAGGCTCTGCTCCGGGACTCTATGGAATTCCCTGACATTGCTGTCAATATATGAACAGTGTGTCAGGGTCTTCCCCAGAGAGGAGTCCCGGGCAGAGCGCTAGTATCGCCTCTGCTCCGGTACTCTGTGGAATTCTCTGCCATCGCTGCCCATATATGGACAGTGTGTCAGGGTGTTCCCCAGAGCGGAGTCCCGGGCAGAGCGTTAGTATCGGCTCTGCTCCGGGACTCTGTGGAATTCCCTGACATCGCTGTCCATGTTTGGACACACAATATCTGGGGCTTCCCCAGAGCCGGAGTCCCGTGCAGAGTGCTAGTATATGCTCTGCTCCGGGACTCTGTGGAATTCCCTGACATCGCTGTCAACATATGGACAGTGTGTCAGGGTCTTCCCCAGAGCGGAGTCCCGGGCAGAACGCTAGTATCGGCTCTGCTCCGGGACCCTGTGGAATTCCCTGACATCGCTGTCCATGTTTGGACACACGATGTCTGGGGCTTCCACAGAGCCGGAGTCCCGTGCAGAGCGCTAGTATAGGCTCTGCTCTGGGAAAGCCTCTGACATCGCTGTCTATACATCGACAATGATGTCAGGGGCTTCCCCAGAGCAGGAGTCCCAGTGATGTCAGGATCACAGCTGGAGTCCCAGGAAGAGCCTACTAGTGCTCTGCCCGGGACTCCAGCTCTGGGGTTGCCCCTGACATCTCAGTCCATATATGGACAGTGGTGTCAGGAGCAGAGCTGGAATCCCAGGCAGAATGCTAGAAGCGGCTCTGCTCCTGGACTCCAGCTCTCGGCAAGCCCCTGACATCACTGTGATAGCATATGCGGAGGGCACTGTGGCAGCATCTACAGAGGACACTGTGGCAGCATCTACAGAGGGCACTGTGGCAGTATGTACAGAGGACACTGTGGCATTATCTAGGGGTGTGTTGCATTATCTACAGAGGGCACTGTGGCATTATCTACAGAGGGCACTGTGGCATTATCTAAAGAGGGCACTGTGGCATTATCTAAATAGGGCACTGTGGCATTATCTACAAGTGGGTGTGTGGCAGTATCTGCAGAGGACACTGTGGCCTTATCTAGGGGTGTGTTGCATTATCGACAGAGAGCACTGTGGCAGCATCTACAGAGAGCACTGTGGCCTTATCTACAGAGGGCACTGTGGCCTCATCTAGGGGTGTGTTGCATTATCTACAGAGGGCACTGTGGCAGCATCTACAGAGGACACTGTGGCAGCATCTACAGAGGGCACTGTGGCAGCATCTACAGAGGGCACTGTGGCAGCATCTACACAGGGCACTGTGGCAGCATCTACAGAGGGCACTGTGGCAGCATCTACAGAGGGCACAGTGGCAGCATCCACAGAGGGCACTGCGGCAGCATCCACAGAGGGCACTGCGGCAGCATCCACCGAGGGCACTGCGGCAGCATCCACCGAGGGCACTGTGGCACATCCACCGAGGGCACTGTGGCACTATCTAAAAAGGGACTGCCCAATCTTGACATGTGTGCTAACTGAGCCTCCGGACTGCATTTAGTGACACTTAAACTGGAAAGCTGGATTGTTGAAATAAGCACGTGGAGAAATATCTCACATTTTAAACCTAGCGTTATTATTATAGTAATGTAGTATTATTATTATTATTATTATAGTAATGTAGTGTTATTATTATAGTAATGTAGTATTAGTATTATAGTAATATAGTGTTATAGTAGTTCAAATAACGAATTCATTAACAATAATTTTGTATTGTATCAAATTTGAAAGTAATGCGGCCCGTCAACTTCCCATTTTTTTCTATATGCGGCCGACTTACCCGGCCGAGTTTGAGACCCCTGTTCTATAGGGTGCTGAGGTGAACACACCCTAAATACTGCCAGGCCTCTACTTTACTTCTTCTCTTAACTCTTCTTCTTTAGGTTGCCTGTCTCCACTACTGTCCAAGTTGTAACATCCACGGCCGCGTTCCTGAGCCTTAGAGAGTTGGAGTCGTGTTGTGTCATCTGTCTTCAAGTGTATCTATGCCTACGCCTCCGCTACTGTCTGGACTATCTAAAGTACTCTTGTACTAGGACTGTTGTTTTGCCAACTGCTACTCCGCTGCGGGTCGTAACACAAGTCTTGCTCCTTGTATTCTCTGTGTCTCTCCTGTCCTATCCTCTCCCCCACACTCCTTGTGGCCTTTGTCCTCTCCCTCACGCTCCTTTTCTCTTCCTCCCGCTCTCCTCACTCGCTCCTCTCATCAAAACGACTTCCCCCTGCGCCTCCCCTCCCCTGACGTGACATCACAACGTTCTCTGTCTTTCCGCCCCGTGACAGAGCCGAAGAAGATCTCACTCTATCTCTCTGTGTAGAAGCCTGCGCGTCATAACAAATGTTGTCTCCATGATGACGTCAACGCTCCGTCGCTCCGGAGTTAGACGCCGGAGCGACCTGCTGTAGCTCTCCCTTACAAGCTTCCCCAGAATTCAGCAAGGTATCTCTTTTCTATGAACAAGTAACTGAATTTTAATGTCTATCCAGACCTTCATATTCAAATGCATCCAGATTTTAGATAAATGTCTCTCCAGTGTATTTTATAAGAGCATTTGGCCCTGTTCACACAGAGTATTTTGCAGGAGGAAAGTTCTGCCTCAAAATTCCGTTTAGGATTTTGAGGCAGATTTTGACCTTCCTGCACGCCATTTGCCGCGATTTTCGCCACGTTTTTCGCTCGTGCCCATTGAGTGCTCGGGCAAAAACCTCAGCAAAATACGCTTTCTCTGCCTCCCATTGATGTCAATGGGAGGTCAGAGGAGTAAACTTGCGAAGATAGGGCATGTCTCTTCTTTCTCCCGCGAGGCGGTTTTACCGCTCGCGGGAGAAAACCGCCCCCGCCTCCCATTGAAATCAATGCGAGGCATTTTCTGCCGTTTTTTGACGAGTTTTGCGGAGCGGTTTCCGCGCCAAAAAGCTTGTCAAAATACTCCGTGTGAACAGGGCCTTTTTTTAGCTTTCCCTGCTTTAGCTTTCCCTAGTTCCAGCACGTATGGATCAGCCACCGACAATTTAGGTTTACCAAATTCCTATAAGAGTGTCCATATGAAAAAGTGTTCAATATTAGATAAATGTCTCTCCAAGATATAGTACAATAGAAGAAAACTCAGTTTTCCTAGGATTCTGCAAGGTGTCTCTGTTCTATGAACAAATAACAATCTCAGTCCCCCAAAAAAATATAATATCTCTCCGAGGTTAATATTACTGGGATTACTGGGATTAAATTACCAAAGTGTCAGACCACCGTGTGCTTGCAAATACTGGGTTGTTACAGGTTTTAAATACCAGTAGATGCCAAAGTGTCTCCTTTACAGCTATTCAATGTTCAACACCAGGATTGCCTCCATTACTCCACCTCAGGCTCAAATATCCCGATATCCTTGCACAGTCCAGTGTCTGGCTCTCCCCACTAACTCTCAGGCGGCTATCAACTTTTCTCCAAAGCTCTGGTCCACAGCCAGCGCCCACAACGCTCCTCCAGCATGCATCCACAGGTGCTGCCTTCTCTAATACTTTTAGCCGGCTGTCATTATCCTCCATGTGTTCCCAGAATACTCAGCCTCTCAGAACAACAGACGTCTTGCTTAACCACAACATTGACCTGGCAGCTAATTACTCAGGAGGGTGGAACCTTGGCCACGGCACTAATCACCACTCCCACACCAATCATCTGTAACTTTAACGTATATCTGTAATGTTTATACATATTATCCTGTTTAGAAAAATATGCAATAATATTCTAACTATTTAGCATCCGGAGACATATAAAAATACATGCTTTTAGCTATTGAGGGCCAGTTACAATGAAATTGCAACCACTAAACCAAATGCAACAAAATGTTCTCAAAACTGCCCTACTTTCTATTATATTCTCTCCTTTGAGATATTTAACTACATATCTAGGTTCTATGTAATGATTTTAGAAGTAATTAAGGATATGATTATAATCAACTATATAACTCGGTGGTGGGATTAACTATGCTTGAGAAAGTTGTGTGGTCCCCCTTTAATATTGCACTGGCGTGGTAAATTACAAATTCCCCTCCTCGCTAAGTCTAAGAACTTCCATGTATTTTAACAACCCTGGACGTTCTGTGGACTTTGGCACTATGGGTAATAATTTATTACTTTGATATACAGATGTAGCGATCTTTAACTTGACTTTTAATGCATCAAGTACACTGTGGCAAGAAACTTTAATTTGCCCTTTTTAATGGTTACCAATGGCTTAAAGGGGTTTTCCCACGAGGGACATTTCTGACAGCTACGCTGTTTTCGTAAGGCCCATAGAACTTAATGGCACTTATGGAAACAGCTTAGCTCGCATGCTACGCTGCTTCCATAATTGCTATTTACTACAATGGGAGTTACGGAAACAGCATAACTCGCTGAGCTATTCTGTTTTTGTAACTCCCGACCATAAAGTCAGGAAGTGTCCGGGAGTCAGTGATAGCAGACAAAGCTAGAAAGGGGTTTAGGGGCCCCCGTTCTAGAGATAGGTGCGGGTCCTGTGGATATGTCATATATATATATATATATATATATATATATATATATATATATATATAAATAGAGGGTTTGAATTTACTGCATCTACAGAGGGATGGGTGTTTCCTCTAGCTTCTTGGCATACTGTAGCTGCCACATATATATTGGGAGCTAATTACTATTTTTATATTAAAGGGTACAGAGATAGTAAATCGGGGTAGGACTATGAAAATAATTGGGTTGTACCATTATTCATCGCTGAAAAAGCAGATCCTGTGTGCCTTGCTGAGTGGTTTCTGACCACTTTCAGCATTTTAACTGTAACTGCTGTATTACTTGGACCAGGGCCGGCCTTAGGGGTGTGCGACCTGTGCCTTTGCACAGGGCGCATCACTCCAGCAGGTGGAATGGGGCGCTGTGCTAGCTCCCTTCCCCTGCTTGTTTCAGAAGCGCCGGGCCCGACGACTCAGCTGAGTCGCCTTTCCGCCCGGGCGCTTCTTCACTCAGTAGCGTCGCTACTGCTAGCGCGGACACCGGGCATGAAGGCGCCCACGCCGGGCCCCCCCATGGGCGGTGCCGCTTGCATTCGCTGTGGCTGCTACAGCGGTAGCGACGGCCCTATAGCAGAGCAGGGAGGTATCTCCCTGCTCTGCTATCTACTAGCACCACTGTAGCTCCCTGAAGGAGCGGAATCCCCGTGTGGTTGGGGATTCCGCTCCTGGAGCGCTCCGCTTGATGTCTCTGTCCATATATCGACTGTGACATCAGAGGAAACTCCTGAAGCAGAATCCCCGTCCACAACGCTGCTGACTCTGTGACCAGGGATTCCACTCCAGGAGAAGCCAATGACGGGCTGATGGTCATTTTACTGTGAGTGGTGGGCTGATGGTCATTTTACTGTGAGTGGGGGGCTGATGGTCATTTTACTGTGAGTTGGGGGCTGATGGTCATTTTACTGTGAGTGGCGGGCTAATGGTCATTTTACTATGAGTGGCGGGCTGATGGTCATTTTACTGTGAGTGGGGGACTGATGGTCATTTTACTGTAAGTGGGGGCTGATGGTCTTCAAGTGGTTTCCACCTCTGACCTCCAATTGAAATGAATGGGAGCCAGAAAATACATGCGTCTCCCGTTTGGAGCTTGTGTGAACATACCCTACGAGTGTAGTGCTTGTTTTTAGCCATTTTCTGCCTTTCTCAAAACAATTTTTGGTAGGGGTGCCCTGAGGAAATTAAATTTTTCCAGTGCTGCCTCGAGTCCAAAAAGGTTGGGAAACTCTGTACTAGGCTAAAAGATCACACCGGCCTACGCAAGGATCCCGCTGAGGAGTAGCTCAGTTTGTTATGGGAACGGGGCCTAGGCCAGTACAATTGTTGTTTTTGTTTGGGGGCACTGTCTACAAGGGGGAGGTGGGGGGGCTGTATGGCACGATCTACAAGGAAGAGGTGGGGTATTATGGCACTGTCTACAGGGAGGCTGTATGGCAAAATCCACAGGGGGCACTATACTGTGTGGGGGCCACTAAGCCAACAGTATACTGTGTAGGGGTACTACAGGGGGCATAACATTGTGGGCACAATTAGAGGTCAAAATACTGTCTCCTTGAAGGGGTTGTAATATATTATATTATTACATATTATTATTATACTGTATGGGACACTAAAGGGGCATTATACATTTTTATGGGCCATTTTTTTTAATGATGGGGGTGGGCACCGAAAGATAATTTCGCAGGGGCGCCATCTATCCTAAGGCCAGCCCTGCATATGTTGAACGTACACACTGAATGTGGTGCGAACATAAGTTTCTCTATAAGTTACAGCCAACAACAGATACAAAAATAATCATCACAGCATTTTTTTCTAATCAAACCGAACACTTAAGGAACATACCCAAAAATCTCAAAGATTTAGCACCTTTGCATTTTCTTCTTTGCAACAGACTACAGACTGTTGCTAAGAAGCATGTGACAGAGTATTAAATAACATGTACCACATCTCTATGAGTGTTATTTTGGATTTAATTCTCTACTACAATTACATTTAGAAGCCAACTTCCACTGGCATAGACATATTTATACAGTACTATACTGCATCCCAGAACAGAATATTGTAACAGTAATTTCCTTTTAAATCATTTATATATGTTCCATTTGTGTACAGTTAAAAAAAATAAAAAAATGATGTGGAGTAGATGATAGAAAAGGGCACAGTTTATATATATATTTCCTCTGCTTCAGCTTTAGATAATAGAAATGTTCCATGTTGCTTCGAGTACAAAACATGGTTAGGTTAACTGACCTTAAATAAATACTGCACATGGTCATTGCTAACTTTATACCCTTTTGTACTATATCTCTTACAAAATATCTGACATCCTGAATAGCTGTAAGTTTCCTCTCTGCTGTCGTTCTTCAACCTTTTAGCACATAAAGCTTACTTCCTAAACAATTCAAAATAGGCATATTATCCTGCTTTTGTTTTCTGTTATGTATTACTGTAACCAGTTATCCAAATTGGAAACTACTTTGTGTAAGCCCTCTTGAAGAATAATACAAATAGAATTAAAAGGTATCAATGGACATATCCATTGAAAGACATGGACTACACATTATCAGAGGCAGGGGCGAAGCTAAAGGCCCACGGGCCCCGGTGCAAGTTCTTCTTGGCCCCCCCCAAATTCTTCTCAGTTCGGCCCGCAGATTTCAGCTGCATCGCTGGGTCTCCTAAGTGACCCAAAGATTCAGCACTAGCAGCCACGGGCGTGACTAAGGTGTTAAAGTGTCATGGGCAATAGCCCCGATACAATATATATATATATATATATATATATATCTCTATAGCACTACGATCCTTATAGCTATGTATAGGATTAGACACAGTAGCTCAGCAGACTTCATCACATATGATAGACTTAGAAATAGGGCCCAGATTGCTGACATTGCGGCTCCAGCGCTGGACCCAGGAAAGGTAAGTATAATAATTGCTTTGCTTTTTTATGTGTTACAATTTTTTTTTGTGTGTTTGTGTTTTTTACAGGTTTGGTTTTGGACTTCTTCAGATTCGAGGACTACTTCAATGATGGCGTTTTTTTATTCTCAATAAAATGTTTAACGAGGGTTTTTTTATTTCAATAAAATATTTTTTCTATGTCCTTGTATTTTTTTCAATTTTATTACTACCGCCTTAGTAATGGCCGATGGCTTATTGACAGCGTCCATTACCAAGGTGGGGCTTGGTGTTAGCCAGTGAAAAGGTTAACACTAACCCCCCATTATTACCCCGCTACCCACCTCCACCAGGAGTACAGTGAAGTGTCGGGTGTGATCCAGTACCCAACCATCTGTAGTGATGGTCAGGCACTAGGGCGGCCACAGGCTGGTATTATTAGGCTAGGAAAGGCCAGAAACAGTGGCCCTTCCCATCCTGGTCCCCCCCATTTTTCATAACTAGCCAAATAGAACATAGCAGCAGCAAGCTAGCATTACCAGGATGGGATGGCCCACTGTTCTTGGCCTTTCCCAACCTTATAATTCTAGCCTGCAGTCGCCCCAGTACTCGACCATCAATACAGATGGTCGGGTACTGGATCGTACCCGGCTCTTCCCGGCAACCCTGGTGTTGGTGGGTACTCCACTTTCAGAGGACATGTCACCATCTCCTAGCATTAAAAAGAATGGAACAAAATCCTCTCCATTTTCTGCAGTAAAAAACGCGGAATGTCTGCTAGTTTTAACGGAATTGCTGCAGGAATTTTCTGCAGCAATTCCGTTATGAGTGGACAAGCTGTAGACTACTGTCTGCTGGAGCCTTGTATCTAAGCCTACCATGTGGTAGGCTTAGATACAGGGCACATCAGACAGGATCACACATGGGCCATGTATCTAAGCTTACCATGTGGTCATGGTAAGATGCTTAGATACAGGGCCCCAGCAGAAAGTAATCTTATACAGTATAAGATTACTGTCTGCTAAGGAACTGTATCTAAGACCACAATATGGTAGGCTTATATACAGGGCCCATCAGACAGTATCACACATATGGGCCATGTATTTAAGCCTACATGTGGTTGGCTTAGATACAGGGCCCAGCAGACAGGATAACGCCATCTAAGCCTACCACATGGTAGGCTTAAAGGTGTTGTCCAGTCCCTAAAAATTGATGGCCTATCCTCAGGATAGGCCATCAATAGCTGATGGGTCAGAGTCCGAAATCCGGGACCCCCGCCAATCAGCTATTTTGAAGGGGGTGCAGTGCTGGTACGAGCACTGCTTCACCTTCATTCCGGTCACTTGCTCACACTGAATCGCCGACGCCGCGATTACTTGCCATGGGGTCCAGCAAGAGAGAATGCACCTGATAACACCATAAGACTAAATTTATCTTCAATCAAAATAATTACTGTGTATGCTTTGGTATTTATATTAAAGGGAACCTGTCACCAGCATTTCAGCTATTAAACAAGAAATACCTGGTGGTTGTTGGTAAAAACATTATTATGTAACCTATAGTTATCTTCTAAGTAGGCTCTGTACCTTTAGTATTCCATTTTTTAGTGTTCCTGCACTGTATGCTAATGAGCATAAAAGAGTCATATCTTCATATCTTTTGGCATTCAGGTCGGGACAGTTTTCAGCAGTGTGCGGGCATAAGAATATTATAAGATGCCAGATTATTACCATAAAGTGCAGAAAATGTTGGCAGACCGTTATTCGGAGGAGGAGTTTAAGAGAGGTGATAACAGCAATGAACTTTTGACAGCAGAGGCCAGCGAGGGGTGAGTAGAGTAAAAAAGGTGAAATGCTGGTGACAGGTTCCCTTTAAACTAATCATAGATAAGAATGGATAGGAGGCTAGCAAAGAACAGGTCAAGAAAAGATGGAGGAAAGTCTAGTCACCATGAGTTTGTCCTGGATATTCGTTATTTGCAGCTAGGTGTGCATAAATATGACACACGTTATGTTCGTGGCCGCTGACCGCCGGCATCCCCCTCTTACCGACCGTTCATCTACAGCTGGTCCCCCTTCCCATGGACGCTGGTGCACTCTGATTTCTCCTCCTCCCCCGGCCTGTGTCTGTAGGCTGCGTGCGCGTGCTCATCCCAGTTCAGTAAAAGTGTCCCCAGCCTATACCTGGATACCCTGGACTATTTAAGGAACTCTGATCGCTATCCCAGTGCCTGAGCAATGTTGTTCTAATCCAGTGTAAGCCTGCAAAGGTTCCGTATCCTGAATCCTGTGTCCGTCACTGGTTATGTATCCTGAATCCTGTGTTTGTGACTAGTCCTATTTGCTGAGTCCTGTGTTCGTAACCAGTCCTGTATCCTGAGTCCGGTGTCCATGACCAGCCTTTTATCCTGTATCCTGAGTCCTGTATCCTGAGTCCTGTATCCATGACCAGTCTTGTATCCTGAGTCCTGTATCCTGAGTCCTGTGTCTGTGACCAGTCCTGTATCCTGTATCCTGTATCCAGAGTCCTATGTCCGTGACCAGTCCTGTATCCTGAGTCCAGTAATCCGGCACCAGCATGCTTCCAGTAATCCGGCACCAGCCTGCTTCCAGTAATGCGGCACCAGCCTGCTACCAGTAATCCAGCACCAGCTTGTATCCGCTACCTGCAATCTAACTGTGTCCTGCCCTATAGAGTGGTAAGCCACCATATTTGATTATAGCAGAGCCAAAAGCAACACTGAATCAGTTCCCAGTACGGCTCAGTGCCCGACGAAGGTCTTACGACCAAAACGTTAACGTTGCACTTGTAGCCACTGGCATATACCTAAAGAAATAAAACCTATGTTGAATACTACTAAGGTGTGCCGAGTACAATTCTTCTGACCTATAACTGGGTTGGGACCCTATTTCGAGCACCCGAAGAAACTGGTGCTGTCTGAACAAAACCACATGTGTCCTGCTGCCACCAACTACCATTGACTGTATTATAACGGTCTGGCCAGTGGATTCACAACCCCATTGGACGTTACACACGTGAGTAACACACATTACTATATTATGCTGCACTTTAGAAATCAAACGGACGAATGTGGCACTGATGATCATATTAGCACACGGTGCAATGTACCATAGCTTCTATATCAGAGCAAATCTAATAATAAATACAAACAAGTGTTTACCAAGTCCACGTGGCAATCATCAGAACCGAGTCCATATATTAATGAGTGCACAAATTCCTTGTTGGCCTCAATGTCCAGTACTTCTTCGTATACAAATTTACTTTTATTAGTAATCCATTAAAACATGTTGCAAACACTTATCATGCAAAATGTTTAAATGGATTATTGATTCATTTTTATATGAAGAAGTGCTGGATGAACATACTGAATCTTTTTTTTGCTACAGATATAATATTGCTCACTTATCCTTATTTTCCCAGACATTCTAAGATTTCCCCTTTCACATAAGTTAATTTTATGGATTTCATGAGCCTGTTTGTGATAAAATTAGAATGCAAATCCTACAGGTACCGTTTTCTTTACATAATATTTATTACGTAATATATTTTGCGCTATCTGGTTCCCATTATTTCTACTCTATTATTTAAAGTCAATCATCACTTTCTATTATTCATATAACATTCAAATATAATCACTGCAGCCATTATACTTACGTTTGTATCTGTTATTCCTATATGCGCTCATTAGAAATAATACCCTATATTCATTGTAAAGTGAACTAATTTGGGCTCTTTAGTGCACTGTTACAGCACTTAAATCACTATTGTGCAACATTTAAAACACCACTGCTCACCTGCTAGCACAATGAACGTTAGCACCACCTTATATAAACATTAGACATTGGTGTATCAATCTGTGAATGCAAAAATATTTTTGTAAACACTAGATCTTCATTACTTGCCATCAGAGCTTATTATTTGTCATGGTTTTAGGGTATGTGGATCCACTAGGCTGCTCCGCCGTAGTGGAGTTGCAGCTGGCCAAACAACAGTCAATGGTAGTCTTTAGGACAAGAGTACCTAGATAGAATATGTGGCAGATACTCGGCGTATCAGACACTTGGCGTGGCAGACACGAGGCGTAACAGACACGTGGCATAGCAGACACGTGGCGTAGCAGACACTTGGCACAGATAACACTTGGCACAGACACTAGACTTTGCAATAGAACAAACACAATTAGTGGATATGGGAAACGGGATACAGGATACGGGAACACAGGATACAGGATACGACTAAGGGACCATTTCCATAAACATGGGCAGACACAACAACACTTAGGCAAGGAGGATGAGGACAGAGTCCTTTATATAGTCCTGGGTGCAAAGGGGTTGGTTAGTGAACCTTTACATTGGTACGCTAACTGGCCCTTTAAGGCCGGGACAAGCGTGCACACCCTACAGGCAGCTGTGGGGAACTGCAGCCGCGTGTGCTGGCATATCCGGGGAGGGAGACGCCAGCAAGCAGACAGTGTCCGGCGGTCTTGTCTACCAGTGGCAAGTAGGACTTGCCGGTGGTCAGCAACTGCGGGCACAACAGTGCCACCCTCTTACACCCCCTCTTCTTAAGTTTAGAGTGTAAGAGGGACTTCTTGATTGGGGCATTCTCTTCTGGCTCCCAAGACCTTTCCTCAGGACCAAATCCCTTCCAGTCCATCAGATAGAATGTCTTTCCTCCTACCCTTTTATATTCCAGGATCTCCTTCACCTCAAAGACGTCAGAAGAACCGCTGGGAGCAACTGTAGAACCAAGAGGTTTACTTTAGTGGTTCAGGACTACAGATTTTAGGAGTGACGCATGGAACGAGTTGGGAAACCTGAGTAGGGGGCAGCCGAAGTTTATAGGGTGGGAAATTAAAAATTATTTAAAAATAGGATATAAATAGAAAGTGCTACACATAAAGGATCGATGGGCTAAATAATAATAACATGAGCATTTATATGCAAAAAACAGGCAACGCGTTTCAACGCAGAACCTGTGTCTTCATCAGGCCAAAATAAGAAGTTTATAGGACACACGGTTTATTTGTTGCATGACTTCGAAGGGGCCAAGGAACTTGGGAGCAAACTTGTGAGACAGCATCTTAAAACAAGTGTTTTTAGAAGACAACCAGACCTTGACTTTGGGAGAAAACTGAGGAAGAACTCTTCTTTTCCTATCGGCATTCTTCTGGCAGTTGATCACATGAAAAAGTATCATGATAAGCTGCTAGATGTGAAGGAAAGACCCAAAGGAAGAATTGACTGCAGGTACTTGTCATAGCTGGAATTTGGAATGTGAAGAGGAACTTGTGGATGCTGATTGTACACGATGAGGAATGGAGAAGAAGCAGTAGACTAACTTGTATGACTATTAAAGGAGAATTCCACCCAAGGCACAAGCTGTACAAAGTTGTCATGTTCAAGCTAAACAAAATGACGAAGATAATTTCCTAAAATTTCATTGGTCCTGTACACTTGACCATTTGACTGTGGGTGATAGGAAATAGAGAATTCCAGGTTCACATTTAGCAGCTTACACAGGGCTCTCCAGAATTTGGAAGTGAACTGTACACCCCGGTCAGACACAATATGAAGGGGTAGTCCGTGTAGACTAAAAATATGCTGGATGAACAGATTTGCCAGACGAGGATCTGAAGGAAGGCCAGTTAAAAAAATTAAATGTGTCATTTTGGAGAAACTGTCCACTACTACCCAGACAGTAGTACATACTGCAGAAGGAGGTAGGTCTGTAATAAAGTCCTTAGCGATGTGCTGCCAGGGGACATCAGGCAGAGGCAGAGGGTGCAGTGTACAGGGGGAAACATAGTCATGACAAGCAATAAAGTCCCGAGTCTTGCGGACACCGGAGTGCCCAGACAGTTTGGAATTATGTCCCCAGCTGAGATTTTTTTTTCCTGTCAACTGGATGAACGAAGGAGGCATGTTCTTCACCTATAGAGGGTTTATAGCAATAATTCTGGAAGGGTCAATTATATGTTGAGGACTTTCTTCAGAGTCATCTGTTTCAAATGACTGGGACAGGGCATCAGCCTTAATGTGTTTGTCCGCAAGATTGAAGTGAAAAAGAAATTGAAACCTGCCGAAGAACAGCAATCATCTGGCTTGACGAGGATTTAGTCGCTGTGCAGACTGCAAATATGTGAGGTTTTTGTGATCTGTAAAGATGATGATGGGATGAGCAGCCCCCTCCAGCAGGTGACTCCACTCTTCCAATGCCAACTTGACAGCGAGTAACACTCAGTACACAATGGAGTAGCTGCGCTCAGCAGGAAAGAAGAGCTTGGAGAAGAATCCACAAGACGCTGCTTTACCTTTGGAATTCCTCTGAAACAAGAGTGTTCCTGCACCGATGGAAGAGGCATTAACCTCCAAGGCGAATTGTCGAGTCACATCAGGATGATGCAGAACAGAGTGCAACGAACATCTCCCAACGAACTTCCAGAGTGCACTCCTGGAGTCTCATATCGATCCGGGTTGCCAGAAGTAATAGAGCATCCAAAGTAGCAGGAAGCTCTCTTAATAAAAGCAACCTTGGCCTCATCGAAAGGGAAGAGATGGCCACGTAACTTAAAGTGGATTGTACACTGATTGATAAAGCCTCTACAGTTCTTAGGATCCCCTTTGTAGCGAGGAGGTAGGGGCAATGAAATTGTAAATCCAAGACAGGCAGGAGGAACAGCAGGTGGTGGAACAGCTGAAGCAGCCAGAGGAGCTACAGGAGGAATATCCAAATGAGTTATTATGGAGTTTACAGCCTGTAGGAGCTGATCCTGGCATGCCCGGAGGTGACGTATGTCCGCTTGCATCATCTGAACCGCGCATTAAGTGAACTCTAAATAAACTAATTCCCTGTCCAGAATGTTTAACTGGATTTCCACACTATGTATTTATCTACATAAGCGTACATACCTACCTGCCCACACATTATATTAAACTCACCAATTACGTATAGACCAATATGCGCACATTCAATATCCTTAGAGTGCTCAGCCTATTTAACTGTGCTCAGTAAGAAGGGTGAAGGAAAGTGCGGCGTGCGCAGTAAGCATCGACAAATCTCCAGGCTAATGCACCGATACGGTGCTAGAAACAAGCTCAGTACATAAATACAACACCAGAACCAAGCTCAGTACATAAATACAACACCAGAACAAAGCTCAGTAGATATATCTGCCACGTTGGGTTCGTGGACCCACTGGGCCGTACTGCCATGGTGGTATGGCAGCTGACCAACAGGGCACAGGTAACAGTCTATAGTTCGTATAGGGTACCTGTGGCAGCTCGGACAGTAGCAAGGCAGGCTCGGCTGGGATTAGGCATCAGGCAGATGTCAGGTGTGGTGTAACAGGACAGGCGTGGTGTAGCAGTACAGGCATGGTATACAGCACAGCACAACTTCAGCTCAGCATGGCACTTGACCAGGATAGCACGGGATACAGGATACAGGATAGAGGCACGGGAAACACTGGGAACTGGGAAACACTAGTAGAGACAAACTTAGGGTACGACAACGACGCTCCTCCATGGGAGGAAGGGGCTGGGCCCTTCTCATAGTCCAGGGTGCTCATGGGCTAATTAAACATAAAAGTCTGGTGCGCGCGCTACCCCTTTAAGAGCGGGCATGAGCATGCGCGCACACCCTACGGGACCTGGCCGAGGTGAGCGGAAGTGACTGCTGGCGTCTCCTGAGGAGGAGACTGGGGCCAGCGCTCTCAGATCCATGGACGTCAGGAGGTGAGTGTGCCTGATGGCCCACGGCCATGGGCATGACAGTATTCCCCGTCTTACGCCCCCTCTTCTTGGGACCAGAGCGAGAGAGAAACTTCTTCAGAAGGATAGGAGCATTGAGGTTCTCCTCTGGCTCCCAGGACCTCTCTTCAGGACCAAACCCCCTCCAATCCAAATAAAAAGTCTTTCCTCTTGCTTTCTTGGTGTCCAAGATCTCCTTAACCTCGAAGATGTCTGAAGGACCGCTGGAGGCAACCGCAGGTCTAGGAGTCTTGGTAAAGCAGTTCAGAACCACCGGTTTCAGGAGGGAGACATGAAAGGAGTTGGGAGTCTTGAGATTAGGAGGCAGCCGAATCTTGTAGGTGACAGGGTTGATCTGCTGCAAGATCTCGAAGGGTCAGAGGAACATGGGAGCAAATTTGTAAGATAGCACCCTCAGTCGAATATTCCTGGAGTACAGCCAGACGTTCGTGCCAGGGAAAAACTGAGGGGGTTCTCTTCTCCTTCTGTCCGCCTTCCGTTTCATGCAGTTGACCGCCAGCAGGATGGGGGATCGAGTCTGCTACCAGATCTACAGAAAGTCCCTAAAAGCAGTGTCAGCAGCTAGTACCTCGGACGTATCAGGCACCGGGAAAGGAATTTGTGGGTGTTGGCCATGGACAATAAAGAACGGTGTCTTCCTTGTGGACTCGCTGATTAGATTATTGTATGAGAATTCAGCCAACGGGAGCAACTGCACCCAGTCATCAAGCTGCTAGGAGATGAAGTGGCGTAGGTAGTTCTCCAAGATCTGATGGATCCTCTCGACCTGACCATTGGACTGAGGATGTTAGGCTGAGGAAAATTTCAACTTTACACCTAGGATTCCGCAGAGGGCTCTCCAGAACTTCGAGGTGAACTGAACCCCCCGATCAGACACAATATGCTGCGGCAAGCTGTGCAGGGGGAAGATGTGTTGAATGAAAAGCTTGGCCTGTTGAGGAGCAGAAGGAACACCAGTCAGAGGAACCAAGTGGGCCATCTTCGAAAATCAATCCACCACCACCAGACAGTACTCATACAGCAAAGAGAAGCAGGTCAGTATTAAAGTCCATAGCTATATGCTGCCAGGGAGCATCGGGCACAGGCCATGGCTGTAGCAGGCCAGCAGGTCTGGAGTGAGCGACCTTGTTAGCTGCAGACACTGAACAGGAAGAAACAAAGTCCATTATGTATTTGGGCAGCGTGGGCCACTAGAAATCACGGACAATCAGATCTTGGGTCTTAGGGGTACCCGCGTGACCTGCCAGTCTAGAGGAGTGTCCCCAGAGGAGGATTCTCCCTCTATCAGCCAGGCACACAAAAGTCCTCCCTGGAGGAATGTCCCCAACTTGCAGGGGGTTGACAGAGACAATGCAAGATGGATAAATAATGTTCAGTGGAATCTCCATGGTGTCTTCTGTCTCGAAAGACCTGGACAAGGCATCGTCCCTCACATTTTTGGCAGCCGGGCGATAATGAAGCACAAACTGGAACCTGGTAAAGAACAGCGACCACCTGGCCTGACGAGGATTCAGCCGTTGGGCAGTCTGGAGATAGGTGAGATTCTTGTGGTCCGTAAAAATTAAGATAGGATGAGCTGCGCCCTCTAGTAGATGTCTCCACTCCTCCAGAGCCAATTTGATGGACAGTAACTCCCGATCCTCAATCGAGTAGTTGCGTTCTGCGGAAGAGAAGAGCTTAGAGAGATATCCACATACCATTGACTTGCCCTTTGAACCTCTCTGGAACAGTTTTGCACCAGCACCGACAGAGGAGGTGTCCACCTCCACCGAGAACTATAGGGAAACATCCGGATGATCGAGGATAGAGGCTGATGTGAAGGCACTCTTCAGGCTATTGAATGCGGACTCTGCCTCAGGAGTCCACACCTTGGCGTTCATGCCCTTCTTGGTGAGGTTAGAGATAGGAGAAGTCAGTGAGGAGAACTTTGGGATGAACTGTCTGTAAAAATTGTCGAATCCCAGAAAGCGCTGTATGGCCCTCAAGCCTTGAAGGCATGGCCATTCCAGGACGGACTTTACTTTTTCAGGATCCGTCTCAAGACTTCGATTCGAGACGATGTAGCCCAGGAAGGGTAGAGCATCTTTCTCAAAGATGCACTTCTCCAACTTAGCGCACAGACGATTCTCCCTTAACCACAGAAAAACTTGACAGACATGTCTCTGATGAGTCATAGGATCTGGAGAAAAAATCAAGATGTCATCAAGATAGACTACTACACAAACATAGAGGAGGTCATGGAAGATGTCATTAACAAACTCCTGGAAGACCGCGGGAGCATTACACAGGCCGAAGGGCATTACAAGATATTCATAGTGTCCATCACGGGTGTTAAATGCAGTCTTCCATTCGTCACCCCGGCGAATCCGGATTAGGTTGTAAGCCCCACGCAGGTTTAGTTTGGAAAAAACCTTGGCACCACGTATACGATTAAATAGTTCTGAGATCAATGGCAATGGATACTTATTTTTCACCGTGATCTGGTTGAGACCCCGGTAGTCGATACAGGGACGCAGAGAACCATCCTTTTTCTTAACGAAGAAGAACCCGGCTCCTGCCAGGAAGGAAGATCTCCATATGAAGCCTCTCTCCAAGTCCTCTTTAACATAGGCGGACATAGACAGAGTTTCTGGTAAGGAGAGAGGATATACCCTAAGGCCCCATGCACACGACGTATTTTTGTCCACCCGTAAATACTGGCGTAAATACGGGTCCTTGGTCACATGTATTCGACCCGTATTGCACCAGTATTTACGTACCCGTGCCCGTAAATACGGGTCCGGTGTCACCCGTATTCCACCCGTATTTACGGGCACGTAATCGGCAGCCCTTCTCTCTATCAGTGCAGGATAGAGAGAAGGGGCAGCCCTTTCCGAGGTAAAAGTAAAATAAATTCATACTTACCCGGCCGTTGTCTTGGTGACGCGTCCCTCTCTTGACATCCAGTCCGACCTCCCTGGATGATGCGGCAGTCCATGTGACAGCTGCAGCCTGTGGTTGGCCTGTGATTGGCTGCAGCGGTCACATGGGCTGAAACGTCATCCCAGGAGGCCGGACTAGAGGAACAAGCAGGGAGTTCTGGGTAAGTATGAACGTCTTTTTTTTTTTTTACAGGTTGATCTATATTGTGATCGGAAGTCACTGTCCAGGGTGCTGAAACAGTTACTGCCGATCGTTTAACTCTTTCAGCACCCTGGACAGTGACTATTTACTGACGACGCCTAGCAACGCTCCCGTAATTACGGGTGCACACATGTAGTCACCCGTAATTACGGGAGCCCCATAGACTTCTATGGGCCTGCCCGTGCCTGAAATAGGACATGTTCTATATTTTTCAACGCCACGGGCACCTTCCTGTAAGCATACGGGGAGGTACCCGTGGCCAATAGAAGTCCATGGGCCCGTAAAACGTGCCGTAATTGCGGCCCATAATTACGGCCGTTTTTACGGTCATGTACATGGGGCCTAACACGGGGAAGGGATGCACCAGGAATCAGCTCTATACGCCCGGTGTGGGGGCAGCGTCTCCGCCTCCATCTTGATGAAGACATCCGAAAATGCAGCATAACGACCAGGCAGTCCTGCCAAAGACTGAGGCAGAGTAGGCAGAGCTGAACTAATCTGTCCCAGGCAATGGTTGTGACACTCGGGGCCCCACTGGAGAACCTCTCCAGAGTTCCAGTCCAGAACTGGGGCATATCCAGATACGCAGAGACCCAATGCGGTTTCTCGACGGACACTATGGTCACAGGTATGGACAATTTAGACGGAAGTCCTTTTTTACCCCAGGTTGTCTCTCCTAGAAACCCTAGGCTTTGGGACTTTTGGGGACACAGACGCACAATGGCCTCCGGGGTCGCAATATAAACAGAGTCCCAAAGTGTGTCTGCATTGTTTCTCCTGGGTGGATAGCTTACACTGGTCCATCCTCACAGACTCTTTAGGAGGATCGGCACCTGAGGACAGCAGAGGTTGCTGCAAGGGTGGGACCAGACTAGGAGGGCCTCCCTCCCGACGAGCCTCTTGGAGCCGTTCTCGGATCCTCATATCAATCTGGGCGGACAGAAGGATGAGGTCATCCAGGGTAGACGGTAGGTCTCAAGTGGCAAGTTCATCCTTAATTTTAGGAGACAGTCCCTGCCAGAATGTAGCCACCAGGGCCTCATTCTTCCACAACAGTTTTCCCACCAGGATGCGCAATTGGATGGCGTACTCGCCCACGCAGGTGTCTCCTTGGCGTAGGTTCAGCAAGGAAGCCGCTGCAGATGACACTCTTCCAGGCCCCTTAAACACCATGCGAAAAGTCCGGAGGAAGCCCTGGAAGTCACGGGTCTCTGGTCCTTGTCTCTCCCAGATAGGATTCGCCCATGCAAGAGCCTTGCCATTGGGGAGAGAGATGATGAAAGCGACCGACTCTTGCGCCATCAGATGAAAATGCCCTTGCATACAGGCTGAAGTGGATCTGGCACTGGTTCAAAAATCCATGATAGGTACCTGCGTCTCCATCATAGCGGTCAGGAAGTGGCAAAGGAAAACGGGGATCAACACTGCCAGGAGGTGTAGTCTGAGGATCAACACTGCCAGGAGGTGTAGTAGTAGGAGCGGCAGCTTGTGCCTTCTGCCGACATGCGAGAATGTTCAAGGCCTGGAGGAGTTGGTCCTGTCGAGATCGGAGGTCCAGCATATCCGCTCGCATCTGTTGTGACATCATCTTGCTCTTGGATCGGCCAGCGGGGTCCATGGACTGAGTGTACTGTCAGGTTGGGTTCGTGGACCCACTGGGCCATACCGCCTCTGCGGTATGGCAGCTGGCCAACAGGGCACAGGTAACAGTCTATAATTCGTATAGGGTACCTGTGGCAGCTCGGAGAGTAGCAAGGTAGGCTCGGCTGGGACTAGGCAGCAGGCAGATGTCAGGTGTGGTGTAGCAGGACAGGCATGGTATACAGCACAGCACAACTTCAGCTCAGCACGGCACTTGACGAGGATAGCCCGGGATACAAGATACAGGATACAGGTACGGGAAACACTGGGAACTGGAAAACACTAGGAGACCATTTGCATAGACAAACTTAGGGTACGACAACAATGCTCAGGCATGGGAGGAAGGGGATGGGCCCTTCTTATAGTCCAGGGTGCTAATGGACAAATGAAACATAAAAGTTACCTCCCTGATCTGCCGTAGCGTTCAATGGCGTCATGCTGTAGCAGCCGTAGCGCCTGATAGCGGCGCCTCCGGCCATGGTGGGGGCCCGCGGTAGTTACGCCACTGCTTCCTACCTACCCTGAGTATCCTCTGCAGGCTTAGACCCAGAACAGAGGCGTATTGTTAGGTTAGGAACCCGCTTAGAGGTCGCCTTGTTGTGGCAAGTGGGCTCACACAATTTCATCAAAATGTGCGCTAAGAACCTCACTTTTGTGGGTAAACGTAGCAGCACTGCAAATTTATCTATAAATAGCTTTTTTAGGTAGTCTTAGCAGTTTCAGAGTGCTGTTGTTTTTTTCTTTACATGTATTGTTTGCAGTCTGTACATTTTTTATTTTATTAGGATGTGCTGACCAACCTTTTTTTTTTGTTTGTTTTTTTGTGTTTCATTACCATCTGGTTAATATTTTGAATGATTGCATAGGCAGACCAAGATATATTAGTGTGATGTGTCCTGGTAATGTAAGGTGAGTGACGTAAGGGAGATTGAAGAAGTACATACAGCACTATATACATTATGACTGTACCTTGTGTATCTGCAATTTTTGTTATTTCAAATAGTAGATACTCATTTTGCTTAGAATTACTCAGCCTGTTAAGATACTGTTTTTTGTTTGCATGCCTGTACTTTTCCATGCTAGTGATGCTCTGCTATCATCTTGTGGTAGGTAATGGATTTGCTGTTTTTATTATCTTCTAGGTATTATTCAGATGATCTTGATTTTTACCAATGTTACAAACAATGGGATGTAACTAATTACAACCTGGTTAGTTTACAGAGCTCAATCTAAAAACGAAGGCTGTTAAAAAGAGTGAAGAGAAGCCTAATGTGTCACTAAGGCCTTATTCAGACGAACTTTGTATACGTCCGTGTGCTGTGTGAAAACAACGGACAGCAGATGGGCCTATGCAACTCAATGGGGCTATTCAGAAATGCATGTTCTTCACGTAGCGTGTTACTGTTGCGTGAAACTGCATGTCCTATTTTGGTGCGTTTTTGAGGATCATGCAACCGTTGATGGGTGCGTAAAAATTACGGACAGCACACAGACGTCTTTTGGGTGCTGTCCGTTATTCATGCACCAGTTGCTAAAGAAATGCAAAGAAAAAAATTAATAAATAAAAAATGGACATAAAAAACGGATGCCATACGGAACACACACTGATGCCACACGGAACTGCAATGCAGGAAAAATTCTGCATCTTTTGCACAAAACTGACACGTGTGAATCTAGCCTAAGGATATGTTCACACGGCTTATTTTTCAGCCGTTTTTTTGGGCCTTAAACGCCCCGACAAATGGCTGAAAATACGGTGGCTGAGCGCCTCCAAACATCTGCCCATTGATTTCAATAGGAAAAACAGCGTTTTGTTCCCACTTCAAAAAGAAGTGCATGTCACTTCTTCAGCAGTTTTTGGAGCCGTTTTTCATTGACGGCCGTAAAAAACACTGCAAAAAATGCAAGTTGCTTCACATGAAAACAGCTCCGTATTTTACGGCCGTTTTTGGTTTGCCGTGTGGACATACCCTAATAGTGATATAGTGCAAGACTCGGGCACCTTAACCTAATCTGTGAAAGTTTCAAAGATGGTTCGGTCCAGTTAGTTGCTGTATTTCAGTGTCTCATTTCGCAAACGGGATAACCTGGGCTAAGATAATAGGTGCCCAAAGCACTACAATAAAAGACGGTGAGGTAGTGTACAGCATTATCTTCCTGACACAGATGCTGCTTCCATGTTATAATTTCCCTCATGCATGCAGTGTTTTTCTGTCATGCTAGGTTAGGCTGCTGGAGCGTTGCACAGAAATGTCATCAGTTGTCTGGATCAGGCTTAAAACAACCGGCCAGACACAACTGATATATGTGAACCAAGCCGCACACTGTTTAACTCATGTCAGTAGCCATGTTTCTATAAAAAAAAAAATCCAACTTTTTATTTATTTACATTTATTAAGAGTTCTGTTGAAGATAATTCAAATAGAATTGGATTTGAAGAAACAAAACAAAATCATTGGTAATAATATTTTTTTTAGGTATACAGTGATTTTATCAACGTTTATTCTTCTATTAACCCCTTCCCGACCACCCCATGTAGATTAACGGGCTGCAGCACTGGTCCTTGTGCCTGCAGCCCGTTAATCTACGTGTGCTCCTAACAGAGCACATAGGCGCTCCCCGCAGCCCGGCATCTCCCAGTACAGGCTGCTACTAGCAGCCTTAGTACTGGGGGAAAACATCAGGTCAGATCACAGCGGTGATCTGAACTAATTAACCCCTTAAATTCAGCAGTCAATAGCGACCGCCGCAATTAAGTTGCTACAACAATATCGGCACCACGCTACGCGATTGCGGGGGCCGATTGTTGCTATGGCAACCGGAAGCCTAACAAAGTCTTTCGGTCTGCCATCCATGGAAGGCGATTAGGTCCTGCCAGAGGCAGGACCTAATATGCCCCCTGTCGGTGTGAAACTGACAGGTATAATACCCTGCAATACATAAGTATTGCAGGGTATTATAACAACGATCCAATAATTGGATCTTCAAATCACTAGTGGGACTAAAAAAAACAAAGTAAATAAAAGTTCCAAAAAAATGTACAAAAGTAAAAAAGTTAACTTTCAAAATAATAAAATTTGAAAATTGCCCTTTTTCCCTTATAAAGTCCTTTATTATTAGAAAAAAATGAAAAAAATAAAATAAACTATGCATAATTGGTATGGCCACGTCCGTAATGGCCTGAACTATAAAATATAATGTAATTTAACCCGCACGGTAACTGCCATAAAAAAAAAAAAAAAACGATACCAGAATCTCTATTTTTTGTCACTTCAGCTCCCAAAAAATGGAATAAATAGGGATCAAAAAGTCGCATGTACTAAAAAATGGTACCAATAAAAACTACATTTTTCCACATCCGCAAAAAATAAGCCCTCACACAGCTTTCTTGATGGAAAAATAAAAAAGTTGTGATTCTTACGTACGGCGACACAAAAACAAAATATTTTTTTTAAAACCGTGATTTTATCGTGCAAACGCCATAAAATATTAAAAACCTATATACATATTGTATCGCCGTAATCGCATCGACCTGCAAAATAAATTAAATATGTCATTTATAGCGCACGGTGAACACAGTAAAAAAAAAGAATAAAAAACAATAGAAGTTTTCACGGTCTAATTCCACTAAATTCAGCAAAAAACCTATGGGATCAAAATGCTCACTATACCCCAGATAAATTCTTTTTAGGGCTGTAGTTTCCCAAATGGGGTCACTTCTGGGGGATGTCCACTGATTTGGTCCAGCAGGGGCTTTGCAAATGCAACATGACACACGAAAACCAATCCAGCAAACTTGAGCTCCGAAAGCCAAATAGCGCTCCTTCGCTTCTCAGCCCTGCCGTGTGTCCAAACAGCAGTTTATTACCA
The DNA here is from genome assembly GCF_050947455.1 of Rhinoderma darwinii. Taxonomy (NCBI): domain Eukaryota; kingdom Metazoa; phylum Chordata; class Amphibia; order Anura; family Rhinodermatidae; genus Rhinoderma; species Rhinoderma darwinii. The sequence continues at coordinate 192,684,205 of NC_134687.1, forward strand.
CATATGGGGTAATGCCGTAATCAGGAGAAATTGCTTTACAAATCTTGGGGTGCTTTTTCTTCTTTATTCCTTGTACAAATTGATAATTTCTACGTTTTATTGTAAAAAATTTAGATTTTCATTTTTACGGACGAATTCCACTAAATTCAGCATAAAACCTGTGGGATTAAAATGCTCACTATACCCCCTTGATAAATTCCTTGAGGGGTGTAGTTTGCCAAATGGTGTCTTTTTGGGGGGGTTCCACTATTTTGGCCCCTCTTCAAACCGGACATGGTGCCTAAAATATATTCTAATAAAAAGGAGGCCCCAAAATCGTCTAGGTGTTCCTTTGCTTCTGAGGCCTGTGCTTCAGTCCATTAGGACACTAGGGCCACATGTGGGATATTTCTAAAAACTGCAGAATCTGGGCAACAGATATTGAGTTGCGTTTCTCTCGCAAAAACTTTTGTGTTAGAGAAAAAAAATAGATTAAAATGGATTTTCTGACAAAAATGTGTAAATTTCCCCTCTGCTTTAATTCCTGTGAAACACCTAAAGGGTTAAGAAACTTTCTAAATGCTGTTTTGAAAAATTTGAGGGGTGCAGTTTTAAAAATTGGGTGACTTATGGGGGTTTCTAATATATAAGGCCCTCAAAGCCACTTCAGAACTGAACTGGTACCTATAAAAATAGGTTTTGGAAATTTTCTTGAAAATGTGAGAAATTGCTGCTAAAGTTCTAAGCCTTGTAACGTCCTAGAAAAAAGGATGTTCAAAAATCGATGCCAACATAAAGTAGACATTTGGGAAATGTTAATTAGTATCTATTTTGTGTGGTATTGCTATCTGTTTTACAAGCAGATACAGTGAAGGAAATAAGTATTTGATCCCTTGCTGATTTTGTAAGTTTGCCCACTGTCAAAGACATGAACAGTCCAGAATTTTTAGGCTAGGTTAATTTTACCAGTAAGAGATAGATTATCTAAAAAAAAAAAAAAAAAAATCACATTGTCAAAATTCTATATATTTATTTGCATTGTGCACAGAGAAATAAGTATTTGATCCCTTTGGCAAACAAGACTTAATACTTGGTGGCAAAACCCTTGTTGGCAAACACAGCAGTCAGACTTTTTTTGTAGTTGATGATGAGGTTTGCACACATGTTAGATGGAATTTTGGCCCACTCCTCTTTGCAGATCATCTGTAAATCATTAAGATTTCGAGGCTGTCGCTTGGCAACTCGGATCTTCTGCTCCCTCCATAATATTTCGATGGGATTAAGGTCTGGAGACTGGCTAGGCCACTCCATGACCATAATGTGCTTCTTTTTGAGCCACTCCTTTGTTGCCTTGGCTGTATGTTTCGGGTCATTGTCGTGCTGGAAGACCCAGCCACGAGCCATTTTTAATGTCCTGGCGGAGGGAAGGAGCTTGTCACTCAGGATTTGACGGTACATGGCTCCATCCATTCTCCCATTGATGCAGTGAAGTAGTCCTGTGCCCTTAGCAGAGAAACACCCCCAAAACATAATGTTTCCACCTCCATGCTTGACAGTGGGGACGGTGTTCTTTGAGTCATAGGCAGCATTTCTCTTCCTCCAAACACGGCGAGTTGAGCTAATGCCAAAGAGCTCAATTTTAGTCTCATCTGACCACAGCACCTTCTCCCAATCACTCTCAGAATCATCCGGATGTTCATTTTCAAACTTCAGATGGGCCTGTACATGTGCCTTCTTGAGCAGGGGGACCTTGCGGGCACTGCAGGATTTTAATCCATTATGGCATAATGTGTTACCAATGGTTTTCTTGGTGTCTGTGGTCCCAGCTGCCTTGAGATCATTAACAATTTCCCCCCGTGTAGTTTTCAGCTGAGCTCTCACCTTCCTCAGAATCAAGGATACCCTACGAGGTGAGATTTTGCATGGAGCCCCAGATCGATGTCGATTGACAGTCATTTTGTATGTCTTCCATTTCTTACTATTGCACCAACAGTTGTCTCCTTCTCACCCAGCATCTTACTTATGGTTTTGTAGCCCATTCCAGCCTTGTGCAGGTCTATAATCTTGTCCCTGACATCCTTAGAAAGCTCTTTGGTCTTGCCCATGTTGTAGAGGTTAGAGTCAGACTGATTAATTGAGCCTGTGGACAGGAGTCTTTTATACAGGTGACCATTTAAGACAGCTGTCTTTAATGCAGGCACCAAGTTGATTTGAAGCGTGTAACTGGTCTGGAGGAGGCTGAACTCTTAATGGTTGGTAGGGGATCAAATACTTATTTCTCTGTGCACAATGCAAATAAATATATATAATTTTGACAATGTGATTTTCTGTTTTTTTTTTTAAATATAATATATCTCTCACTGGTAAAATTAACCTAGCCTAAAAATTCTAGACTGTTCATGTCTTTGACAGTGGGCAAACTTACAAAATCAGCAAGGGATCAAATACTTATTTCCTTCACTGTACATTTAAATTTAGAAAAATGCTAATTTTTGCAAATGTTCTCTAAAGTTTGGTGTTTTTCACAACCAAATACTGAACTTATTGATCAAATTTTTCCACTAACATAAAGCACAGTATGTCACGAGAAAACAATCTCAGAATTGCTTGGATAGGTATAAGCATTCCCAAGTTATTACCACATAAATTGACACATGTCAGATTTGAAAAAATCGGCTGCGTCGACAAGGCCAAAACAGGCTCAGTACTGAAGGGGTCAAATCTAGTTTGGTCAGCTTTGTCTTATAACTGAAATATTCCATGGCCCTTATATTATTTGTTCCCAGTGGAACAATCCAGTTAATATAAATACTCTTGTGTTATGACTAGTGCAGGGCCTGAAGGGGAGGTGCATGACACAGTGATTCTCTTTAGTGCTCTTTGAATCACAGTGTCATGCACCACCCCTAAGGCCCTGCACTAGACATAATACAATGTATGCGTTTTGCCCAAAGTATTCTTGCACTTCCTTTATTTCCAGGGCTTTATAATTATGAATTAGTAGTTTGGTACCAAAAACTCTCCAGGTTTTTCGTGTTTGATAGATATACTGTACTTTTGTTTGATCTTGAACTTGAAATCTAAACCTGACTGTTGGAACCCAGTTCTGCTGAGTAAATATTTTCTATTTTCTATAGCACATCCTAATCCTGCCTGACCATCATTACCCAACTCCTGGCTCGTCTCTGGCTCGTCTGACTACCCGCACACCTGTCCCACAGTACTGCATACCTGGTTTTGCCTGATCTCCATTACATGACCCTTGGCTCATCTAAATATGCTCACATTTTCTCTACTGTTCTGCATACACAATCCTGCAAATAACATGAAAAAATTACATCTTCTCTAACTATAGAGACCATAAAACCATGATTTTATGTTACCAAGATAATATTGTGAAAGCAACCGAAATACATATGCCTGTTCTCTGGCTGCACCACTGTGTGGCACTGCTATGAAAGATTCAAACTTGAAAACAAAGCATTGTACTATGAAAACAGAAAAGCTTTGTAGTAAAAATAATAATATATGTAATGACACATTCAAAAAATATGGTGAAATCCTGTTCCATGTAAAACCCCCTGAAAAAACAAGGGGGCACTCCCTCTGTCTGGAGAAAAAAAGGTTCAACCTGCAGAGGCGACAAGCCTTCTTTACTGTAAGAACTGTGACTCTATGGAATAGTCTACCGCAGGAGCTGGTCACAGCAGAGACAGTAGATGGCTTTAAAAAAGGCTTAGATAATTTCCTAGAACAAAAAAATATTAGCTCTTATGTGTAGAAATTTTTACCTTCCCTTTTCCCATCCCTTGGTTGAACTTGATGTGTCTTTTATCAACCGTACTAAATATGTAACTATGTAACTATGTAACTATGTAACTATGGCTATACAGATATGCTAATAAATAAAATATTATGCAATTACAACCATATAGTATAATTCAATCAACTTACAGGTTATTTTCATGGTTGATAACAATCTTGCAAATACCCACAAAAGTGAATCACAAGAGGAGCAGTAAAGTAAATAGTTATGAACATGGTAATAGAGAAAGAGAGAAAATTCTGTCAAATTGCTTTTTGATGCCAGAAACCAGCGGTTTTCAAACTGACTGGAGAGGCAGTGACTGGTGCTACACAGTTAGCCTTCATGCCCACTTCAGTCTTTTTCTTCAGGGTGCTAGCCGTTTTTCTGACGGCTAGCACCCTGACCCATTCATTTCAATGGGGCCATGCACACTTCAGTTTTTTTGACGGTCCCGTTGCTCTGTTCCGACAAAAGTAGAGCATGTCCTACTTTGGTCCGAGATTCCGTGACCGTGAGGCCCATGCAAGTCAATGGGGCCATCAAAATAACTGAAGGCACGAGGAAGGCATCCGTGTACCATCCATGTGTGACGGAGCCGTTGCCTAGCAACAGGTGGGCGGGCTGAAGTACATTAGAGATATTACACTAATCGGCAGCCACTTCTCTCTATCCATAACTGGAGTCCCTCTTCTTCCTCCAGTCCAACTTTCCTGTATGACGCGGCAGTCCATGTGGCTGCTGCAGCCTGTGATTGGCTGCAGAGGTGGTCACGTGGGATGAAGCGTCATCCCAGGAGGACAGCCTTCTGACATCATCCAGTCCTGCGTGACCGCTACTGTAGCCTGTGATTGGCTGCAGCGGTGACATGGGATGAAACGTCATCCCAGGAGGCCGGACAGGAGGAAAATGCATAGAGTTCTGGGTAAGTATGAACTGATTTTTTTTATATCATTAAAATTTTATTTTGCGAGCGCTGAGCATGGTCATTCTTCAGCGCTAGTCACTGTCCAGGGTGCTGAAAGAGTTACCGCCGATCAGTGCAGCCCATTAACTCTTTCAGCACCATGTACAGTGACTAGCGCTGAACAACCCTGCTCTTTCAGCACCCTCGACAGTACCATGCTCGGCGCTCGGAAACGGAAACACGGAGAGCACACGGAAACCACACGGACAAAAAAACGGGCAAACTGCCGCTAAAACGGTGAAGGAAGTGTGCACAAGGCCTTAGGGCACGTTCAGACGTGTCGGAATTTTTCCGGTGCAGATTTGGGTCAATTACGCATATTTGACAGGTAATTCAGACATTGCAGATATCACAGCGGACTTGCTACAGATTTCAGTTTTTGCATTGCAAAGGCTGAAATCCGCAGTGAAATTCCGCTTCTTCTCCGCAACGTCATGAGCATGCTGCGGAGGGAAAATTCTGCACTGCAGCCTGATTTCCGCACAGTTATTTTCTGCAACATCTGAACTAACTTTCCTAAAAATGTATATAAACAAATGTAAAAAAACAGCTGTTGCAGAATTCCACTGCGAACTGTCTGCAGCGGTATTCAACAGCATTCTGCCACGTGTGAATGTGCCCTTATAAACAGGCACACAGTAATGTTGCTCAATTTTAGCACCTAGTTCCCCTTTCCGGTCAGTGCTTAGTGAATAAGCGGCAGCAGGGAAAGGCACAAAAATCAAGCAGCCTTAGGGTATGTGCACACGCTGTATTTTTGGAAGCAAACATCCCGAAAAATGGCTCAAAGGTCGGAAGCAGAACGCCTCCAAACGTCTGCCTATTGATTTCAATGGGAAATACGGCGTTCTGTTCCGGCAGGGCGTTTTTTTACGCCTCGTTTACCAAAAACGGCATGTAAAAAGACGCCCATGAAAAAGAAGTGCATGTAGCTTCTTGGGACGTTTTTGGAGCCGTTTTTCATTGACCCTATCAAAAAACAGCTCCAAAAATGGCCGTCAAAAACGCAGCGAAAAAAGCGACTTTGATTAGAAAATGTCTGAAAATGAGGAGCTGTTTTCACTTGAAAACAGCTGTGTATTTTCAGACGTTTTTTATTTTGTGTGTGCACATACACTCACTGTCTTTTCCACCCCTTTGTCGTTAGTTGTATAGGGGTCTGTTTTACCCCCTTGCTTACCTCTCACAAAGAAGAATTTTCATGGATATTCTGCCCCCTTGTCCAACTCCAAACCTTCAGCCTCCAGTGTAATGTCGGGGTGGGGAGACAGACAGGTGAGCCCTAATCTACCCGCCACTCAGTCCCTGCCTACTTGCACAGCCCATCCAAGGCAACGGCGTACAACTGGGCGACGGTCCCTACGCTCAATAAGTGCACGACAGACAAACAGACAAGGGTACACAGAAGCTAAAGGGAAATGTGGCAGTTGCCCACGGCAACACCGTGAGCAACAAGAGTAGTGAACGAGCCGAGTCAAACCTGGAGTGTACGAGGTACCAAACGCAGAACAGGAGCGTAGTCAGTAAAGCCAGGGTCAATTTGAAGCTGACGTCAATAGTACTAGCAGGAACAACAGAGCCAGGAAACCAGACAGAATCACAGGCAAAGGAAGAGCAGGAAATGAAGGTATAAACAGACTGAGGGCGGGAGCTAGCTCCGTCTGGGCCAGGTTCTCGCACTCCTCAGCCTACCAGCCTGAGTGGTAGCAGATCGAGTCACTCTATCAGACCTAGGAGCAGATGCAGACTTATTAACCACGGGCGTCGACACAGAAGCTGTGTCTGGCAGATCCTTTACATCCAGCCAGCCATATCATACGCTGTTCTGTTTTTTTTGCGCGCTGAACTTTGTTTGGCATGACAAGTTAAAACTAAGCTTTAGGTCACAAACTTGATTTTTTTTTGTTGCAAGAACTCAATCTTTTGTAACTTTCTAATTTAAATGTGAGATGAGAAAATAAATATATACTCAATCTACCATAAACTCAATGCAAATTAAATACAACATATTATATATAACAGTATCTAACTTTTAATGTAGAATTAAACTATAAATAGGTTTTAGAGATTAAAAACAAGGATCTGTTTTATCCAGAAACAGCGCCGCTCTTGTCCATGGGATGTCTGATATTGCATTCAAATACATGGAGCTGAACTATAATTCCAGATGTAGCCGATGCTCGAGAATGGCACTGTTTCTGATCTATCTCAGACAAGCCCATATGTGGATCGAACTTAGTTTTCCTACCATTTTTAAATACCTTATTGGGCAATTCCGACTTAATAGATGGAAGCCCTCTGTTCTGGACATAAAAGGTTAACTAAACTCTAAGAAAAACTTCTTACATGTCATAGTGACATGTCAGAAGCTTTGATTGGTGGGTGGTCCGAGCACTGAGACCCCCACCAATTGCTAAAACAAAGAGGCAGAAGCGCTCGGGTGAGCGCTGAGCCGCATTGTTGCTGATCGGCTTTTATCCCGCTTAATGTTAGCTATCAGTGGGGGTCTCAGTTCTCTGAGCCCCACCGATCAAAACTTCTGACTGTAATGACAGGGTAGGGAGACAGACAGGTGAGCCCTAATCTACCCGCCACTCAGTCCCTGCCTACTTGGAACGACCCGTCCTAAGCGACGGGGTACAACTGGGCGACGGTCCCTACGCTCAGTAAGTGCAAGACAGACAAACAGACAAGGGTACACAGAAGCTAGGGAAACGAGGCAGCTGCCCACGGAGACACCGTGAACAACAAGAGTAGTGAACGAGCCGAGTCAAACCAGGAGAGAACGAGGTACAAAAATGCTGAGCAGGAGAGTGGTCAGAAAGCCAAGGTCAATAACAAGCAGAGGATCAGTAGTACAAGCAGCAGCAGCAAGCCAGGAAACAAGCATAGAAGAATCACAGGCAAAGGAGGAACAGGAAAGGCAGGTATAAATAGACACTGGGCGGGAGCTAGCTCCGTCTGGCCAGGCTGTGATAGGCTCTCCCACTCCTAAGACTGCCATCCTGAGTGGTGGAAGATGGAGTCAGTCTCACAGACATAGGAGCAGGTGCAGACTGATTGCCCACGGACGTCGATACAGAAGCTGTGTCTGGCAAATCCTTTACAGTACCCCCCCTTTTATGAGAGGCCACCGGACCCTTTCTACGTGGACTTGGTTTATTGGGGAAACTAAGGTGGAACCTCCTGAGCAATACCCCAGCGTGAAAATCCCGGGCGGGTACCCAAGTCTTCTCCTCAGGCCCGTATCGTCTCCAATGGACCAGGTACTGAAGGGAGCCTTAGACATACTGCTGTCCACAATCTTGGTCACCTCGAATTCTACCCCCTCAGGGGTGAGAACAGGGACCAGAGGTTTCCTCGAGGGAGCCAAAAACGGGGAGCAGCGTTTAAGGAGGGAGGCATGAAAGACGTCGTGCACTCGAAAAGACAGGGGCAACTCCAGTCTGAAGGAGACAGGGTTAAGGACTTCAATGACCTTGTACGGCCCTATAAACCGGGGAGAAAACTTCTTGGATGGGACTTTAAGGCGCAAATTTTTAGAGGATAGCCACACCAGATCCCCGACCACAAACAAGGGGTTAGCAGAACGTCTTCTATCTGCCTGAGTCTTTTGTATGCTCTGGGACGCTTCTAAGTTCTTCTGAACCTGGGCCCAGACTGTGCACAGTTCCTGATGAACGACATCTACCTTGGGATTGTTGGAACTACCAGGTGAAATGGAGGAGAACCGTGGATTAAACCCAAAATTACAGAAAAAGGGGGAGACCCCTGACGAGTTACTGACCCGGTTATTAAGGGAAAATTCGGCAAGGGAAATTAATGAGACCCAATCATGTTGACAGTCAGAGATAAAACACCTTAAATATTGTTCTAGAGACTGATTAGTCCTCTCAGTTTGGCCATTTGTTTCAGGATGGAAGGCCGAGGAGAAGGACAGATCAATCTCCAACTTTTTACAGAAGGCTCTCCAAAACAATGAAACAAATTGTACCCCTCTGTCAGAAACAATATTGACAGGAACCCCATGGAGACGCAGGATGTGTTTGACAAACAAGGTAGCTAACGTCTTAGCATTGGGTAGTTTCTTGAGGGACACAAAGTGGCACATTTTACTGAAGCGGTCTACTACAACCCACACCACCGACTTGCCTTGAGATGGAGGCAAATCGGTGATAAAATCCATGGAGATATGGGTCCAAGGTCTCTGGGGAATGGGCAAAGAACACAGTAAGCCTGCTGGTCGGGACCTGGGAGTCTTGGACCTAGCACAAACCTCACAAGCGGCGACGTAGGCCTTAAAGGGGTTGTCCCAAGTTGATAAATGGAGCTATAAAGCTCCCCCATGTAAAAATAAGAAGAATTCTAATTACCTGTCCGTCGTCCAGCGATGTCGTTTTCTTGATATCGTTGATTGAAGTTGCGGTCGGTCCCTCTTTGTATCCTGCTCGTTGCCTAGGTTCCCGGCCACCGCTATTTACCTTTAGCGGTGGCCGCGCATGCGTAATGACATCCTCTGCGTCCGGAGCAGAGGATGTCATTTACTCATGAACGCGCATCTCGGCGCATCTCGGCGCATGCGCAGGAGATGCAAGGAGATGAAGTGGAAGGCACCCGTCGCGAGAAGTCTGCGCTCCGCTAAAGGTAAGTGTGTGTGTGTGTGTGTGTGTGTGTGTGTCTGTGTATATATGGGTGTGTTTGTGTATATGTGTGTGTGTTTATGTGTGAGTGTATATATGGGTGTATTTGTGTGTATATGTTTGTGTATATTTTTGTGTTTGTGTATATTTGTGTGTGTGTATATATGGGTGTGTTTGTGTATATGTTTGTGTGTGTGTGTGTTTTTGTATATGTGTGGGTTTGTGTATGTGTTTGTGTATATATGGGTGTGTTTGTGTACATATGTTTGTGTGTATATGTGTATATGTTTGTGTGTATATGTGTGTGTGCTTTTTTGGTGTGTTTATGTGTGTGTGTTTGTGTATATATGGGTGTGTTTGTGTATATGTGTGTGTGTGTGTGTGTATATATGGGTGTGTTTGTGTATATATGTATATGTTTGTGTATATGTGGGTTTGTTTGTGTACATGTGTTTGTGTATATGTTTGTGTGTATATGTGTGTTTGTGTATATGTTTGTGTGTGTGTTTATGTGTGTGTGTGTGTGTTTGTGTATGTGGGTGTGTTTGTGCATATGTTTGTGTGTATATGTTTGTGTGTTTTTGTATATGTATATGTGTGTGTGTATATGTGTGTGTTTGTGTATATATGGGTGTTTGTGCATATGTGTATATGTATGCATATGTGTGTGTGTATATGTGTGTGTGTGTTTGTGTATATATGGGTGTGTTTGTGCATATGTGTATAGGTTTGTGTGTATATGTTTGTGTGTGTTTTTGTATACGTGTGTGTTTGTGTATATGTGTGTGTGTTTGTGTATATATGTGTGTGTGTGTGTGTATATGTTTGTGTATATGTTTGTGTATATATGGGTGTGTTTGTGTACATGTGTTTGTGTATATGTTTGTGTGTATATGTGTGTGTGTATATGTATGTGTATATGTGTGTGTGTATATGTGTTTATGTGTGTGTTTGTGTAATATATGGGTGTGTGTTTATATGTGTTTGTGTATATGTTTGTGTGTGGTTGTTTGTGTGTGTGTAGGTGAGCATAAGTATCGGTATTGTTCACATTGCTAACTTTTTTTTTATGTTGTTGCAGATTTTGATGTACCGATTGGACTACGTCTTTCGATTCGTTGGACTACTGCGTAGATCTACGTTTTTTGAAAATTTTAATAAAATGGTTAACGAGGGTTTTGTTGGGGATTTCTTATTTCAATAAAAAAAAATTGTCTTTGTGTTTTTTTTTTCAAACTTTATTAGTGCCTAGATAATGGTAGTTGGCTGATTGACAGCGTCCATTATTAAGGCGGTACTTAGTGTTAGCCGATGCAGAGGCTAGCACTAACCACCCATTATTACCCCGGTACCCACCACCACCAGGGGTGCCGGGAAGAGCTTGGTACGATCCAGTACCCGACCATCTGTTGTGATGGTCGGGTACTGGGGCGGCCGTAGGCTGGTATTATGAGGCTGGGAAGGGCCAAAAACAGTGGACCTTCCCACCCTTGTAATGCTAGGCTGCTGCTGCTGTGTTGTATCTGGCTGGTTATAAAAATGGGGGGGACCCCCACGTCGTTTTTTTGTAAAATTTAACAATAGACGTTGGGTCCCCCACATTTTTAATAACCAGCCATATACAAGGCCGCAGCAGCCTGGCATTACACGGGTGGGAGGGGCCACTGGTTTAGTACATTCCCAGGCTAATAACACTGTGTTGTTTGTGGCTGGTTATGATAAATTGGTTGGAACCCCATGTCTTTTTAATAAAAATAATAAATAAATAATAAAAAAAAATGACGTGGGGTCCCCCCCACTTTTATAACCAGCCAGATACAACACAGCAGCAGCAGCCTAGCATTACAAGGGTGGGAAGGTCCACTGTTTTTGGCCCTTCCCAGCCTCATAATACCAGCCTGCGGCCACCCCAGAGCCCTACCATCACAACAGATGGTCGGGTACTGGATCGTACCTGGCTCTTCCCGGCACCCCTGGTGGTGGTGGGTACCGGGGTAATAATGGTGTTTAGTGTTAGCCTCTGTACCGGCTAACACTAAGCCTCCCCTTAGTAATGGACCTTGTCACTCAGACAGCGGCCATTACTAAAGTGGTAGTAATAAAACTTGAAAAGAAAAGACAAAGATATAGATAAAATATTTTATTGAAATAAAGCACCCCCAACACAACCCTCATTAACCATTTTATTGATGAAAAAAAAGCGTCATCTAAGTAGTCCTCGAAACCGACGTAGTCCAAACACCAAACCTGTAAAAAATCAAAAATATAAAAAAAAAAAATGAAATAAAACATGTCGTAGGCTTACTTTCACTTTCATGTGTGATACTGACTGTTATACCATGTATAGAAGCCTGCGGCAAAGTTGGCTTAGATACAGGGCGCCAGAAGACAGTATCATACATGGCCATACAGACATATATACAAACAAACATACATACATACATGCAAACATACATGCACGTATACACATACAAACATGACAACATACATACATGAAAACATACATACAAACATACATACATACAAACATACATACATGCAAACATACCTACATGAAAACACATACATGAAAACATACACACATACAAACATGACAACATACATACATACATGCAAACATACATACATGAAAACATACATGCAAACATACATGCACATATACACATACAAACATGACAACATACATACATGAAAACACATACATGAAAACATACAAACATGACAACATACATACAAGAAAACATACATACATACATACAAGAAAACATACATACATGCAAACATACACACATGAAAACATACATACATGAAAACATACATACATGAAAACATACATACATGCAAACATACATACATGCAAACATACATGCACATATACACATACATGCACATACAAACATACATACAAGCAAACATACATACAAGCAAACATACATACAAGCAAACATACATACATGCAAACATACATACATACAAGCAAGTAAGCATACATACATACATACATACATACATACAAGCAAACATACATACAAGCAAACATACATACAAGCAAACATACATGCACATATACACATACATGCACATATACACATACAAACATACATACATACAAGCAAACATACATACAAGCAAACATAAGTATATGCAAACATACATACATGCAAACATACATACAAGCAAACATACATACAAGCAAACATACAAGCAAACATACATACAAGCAAACATACATATATGCAAACATACATACATGCAAACATACATACATGAAAACATACATACATGCAAACATACATACATGCAAACATACATACATGAAAACATATACATACATACATACATACATACAAGCAAACATACATACCTACAAGCAAACATACATACAAGCAAACATACATACAAGCAAACATACATACATGCAAACATACATACATACATACAAGCAAGCATACATACAAGCAAAAATACATGCACATATACACATACAAATATGCAAACATACATACAAGCAAACATACATACAAGCAAACATACATACAAGCAAACATACATATATGCAAACATACATACATGCAAACATACATACATGCAAACATACATACTTGCAAACATACATACATGAAAACATACATGCACATATACACATACAAACATGACAACATACATACAAGAAAACATACATACATACATACATACATACATACATACATACCAACATACATAACAACATACATACAAAAATAAACTCACCTAGGACGTTCCCACGAAGAGCTGAACGGTCCCGTCACTTTTCTTCTCCCATTCACAATAACAGAGCGGTGGGCGCAGATGAAGTAATCACGTGGGCCTGATATGATTACGTCATCTGCGCCACAACGCATTGTTACTATGAATGCGAGCGGCGCCAAGAAGAAGGAAGATGGCAAGTGACGGGAGCGTTCAGAGCGCCGTTAGAACGTCTTAGGTGATTATTATTTTATTTTATATATTTTTAGTTGTTCGCCGGGTGCTGATTCAGCACCGATGCGGCGGGTACAAAAATGTAGTGACAGGGTGGGGAGGGAAAAGTGGCTTGCCGAAACGGGGTGAGTGTAGTGTAGTGTAGTGTACAGTACATTCACGGTAAGTTCGTCTCAATCGGGCTTACCATGCCCGCTTGAGACGAACATTCTCCCGATGTTGCTAGAACTACAGTATCTAGCAACATCGGGAGCGCGCACACTGCAGAGCGGAGCGGCTTGATTGACATCGAGCCGCTCACGCCCCTTTTTAGAAAAGATAACCAGCACTTGCTGAGTTATCAAGTGTAAAAAAAAGGCACTTAGGAAATGAATTTTACATTTTTTTTAACACCAAATGTTTTAAAATTCATTTCCTGCTTAGAATGTATAAAAAAAAAAATTTGAGTCAACTTGGGACAACCCCTTTAACAACTTTAAGCAACCCAGGCCACCAGTAGTTTCTGGCAATGAGGTGTTTGGTACCCAGGATGCCTGGATGGCCAGATAGTGCAGAGTCATGATTTTCCCTAAGTACCCTTAGCCGGAGTTGCAGGGGAACAAACAGCTTGTTCTCAGGAAGGTTCCCGGGAGCTGAACCTTGATCAGCCGCAATTTCGGAGACTAAATCAGAATCAATAGAGGAAATGATTATGCCTGGAGGCAAAATACAAGCAGGATCTTCCATCTTCCTCCGAAGGAGGGCTGGCCATGAAGCTACGCGACAGTGCGTCTGCCTTAATATTTTTAGACCCAGCCCTATAGGTGACCAAAAAGTTGAATCTGGTAAAAAATAACGCCCATCGAGCTTGTCTCGGATTTAGCCTCTGGGCAGATTCTAAGAAAATCAGATTCTTGTGGTCGGTAAGGACCGTTACCTGGTGCCTAGTCCCCTCCAGGAAGTGGTGCCACTCTTCAAATGCCCATTTAATGGCTAAGAGTTTGCGGTTGCCAATATCATAGTTACTCTCAGTGGGCGAAAACTTCCTGGAGAAATAGGCACAGGGACGGAGATGGGTGAGGGACCTGGTACCCTGGAACAAGACAGCACCCACTCCCACCTCGGAGGCGTCAACCTCCACGATGAATGGCTCCATTTGGTTGGGCTGAACCAGCACAGGGGCCGAGATAAAGCACTTCTTAAGGACCTCAAAAGCCTGGACAGCCTCAGGAGGCCAGTGGAGGAGATCAGCACCTTTGCGAGTGAGATCCATAAGAGGCTTAGCGATGACCGAGAAGTTAGCAATAAATCTCCTGTAATAATTAGCGAATCCCAGGAAGCACTGTAACGCCTTCAGGGAGGCAGGTTGGACCCATTCCGCCACAGCCTGGACCTTGGCGGGGTCCATGCGGAATTCATGAGGAGTGAGGATTTGACCCAAAAATGGTATCTCTTGCACCCCAAACACACATTTTTCGGTCTTAGCAAACAGTTTGTTTTCCCGAAGGACCTGGAGCACCTTCCTGACATGCTCAATGTGGGAGGACCAGTCCTTGGAAAACACAAGTATGTCATCAAGGTACACTACAAGAAATACCCCCAGGTAGTCTCTTAAAATCTCATTTATGAAATTCTGGAAGACCGCGGGAGCATTACACAACCCAAAGGGCATGACGAGGTATTCGAAATGACCTTCGGGCGTGTTAAACGCAGTCTTCCACTTATCCCCCTCTTTGATGCGGATAAGGTTATAAGCCCCCCGTAGATCAAACTTAGAGAACCATTGGGCCCCCTGAATCTGATTGAAGAGATCAGGAATCAAAGGAAGGGGGTACTGGTTCCTTACAGTGACCTTATTCAAGTTCCGGTAGTTGATGCACGGCCTAAGACCACCATCCTTCTTCCCTACGAAGAAGAAGCCAGCACCTACCGGAGAAGTAGAGGGGCGAATGTAACCCTTGGCCAGGCATTCCTGGATATACTCTCTCATGGCTTCACGTTCGGGACAAGAGAGATTGAATATCCTACCCTTAGGGAGCTTAGCTCCTAGTACCAAATCGATTGCGCAATCGTATTCTCTATGAGGAGGTAACACTTCGGAGGCCTCTTTAGAGAAAATATCAGCGAAGTCCTGAACAAACTCAGGTAGAGTGTTCACCTTCTCAGGGAGAGAAATAGAATTAACAGAAAAACATGACGTCATGCATTCATTACCCCATTTGGTAAGATCCCCAGTATCCCAGTTAAACGTGGGATTATGCAACTGCAACCAGGGAAGGCCTAAAACCAAATCAGACGATAATCCCTGCATCACCAGTACAGAGCACTGCTCCAAATGCATGGAGCCAACAAGGAGTTCAAAAACAGGGGTATGCTGTGTAAAATAACCATTAGCAAACCGAACAATACCCCAATTGATACTAGTGGTACTAGTGACTAATTTAAACAAAACCAGAAAAAGAAACAAGTCACGACCAGGTATTTGGAAAAATACAAATAATCTTTATTAAAGTCAATTAGACACATAGAGACAACATATAACAGTTAAACATAATAAAATGCCATGGACCCTCGAACACAAACGGAATCCGAACGTAAAAGCAGAGTGACCCCCAGATGTAAAAATGGTCTGACACAACTTATATACGGCTAAAGTGCATAAATACATATTAATGAGCAGGTACTAGGCATGGTACGCTTTGCACAGATGAACACCTAAATAAGTATAGAGAGTATATATAAAGTGCAATCTTAAGTAAAAACAACATGCTCTATACTTATTTATGTGTTCATCTGTGCAAAGCGTACCATGCCTAGTACCTGCTCATTAATATGTATTTATGCACTTTAGCCGTATATAGGTTGTGTCAGACCATTTTTACATCTGGGGGGCCACTCTGCTTTTACGTTCGGATTCCGTTTGTGTTCGAGGGTCCATGGCATTTTATTATGTTTAACTGTTATATGTTGTCTCTATGTGTCTAATTGACTTTAATAAAGATTATTTGTATTTTTCCAAATACCTGGTCGTGACTTGTTTCTTTTTCTGGTTTTGTTAAAATAACCATTAGCAAGAGGAGTGGAGTCGATTCCCACTACCGGGACAGGTTTAGGCAAATCAATCAATGACATAGCTAGAGACATAGCAAATTCCACAGACATAATATTAGCAGAAGACCCTCAATCCACGAAGGCACTGCCGGTAGCAGACCTACCACCAAAAGAGACCTGAAAGGGAAGCAAGATTTTATTAGGTTTCATCTTTACGGGAAATACCTGTGCGCCCAAGTGACCTCCCCGATGATCACTTAGGCGCGGAAGTTTACCGGCTGCTTATTCTTACGCCTAGGACAGTTGTTCACTTGATGCTTGTCATCCCCACAGTAGAAGCAGAGACCATTCTTCCTGCGGAACTCTCTACGTTGTTGGGGGGACACGGAGGCCCCGAGTTGCATAGGTAGATCCGAGTCTTCCGTGGAAGACCGAAGCAACGGAACCTCGGGAGGCATCATGGGGGAGTCAGAGGTGAAGGCACAAAAACTTTCAAGTCGTCGTTTCCTGAGACGTCGGTCAAGTCGTACCGCTAAAGCCATAACCTGAGCTAGGGAGTCAGCAGAGGGATAGCTAACGAGCAGGTCTTTCAGGGCGTTCGACAGACCCAATCTAAACTGGCACCTCAAGGCAAGGTCATTCCACCGAGAAGCTACACACCACTTCCTAAAGTCAGAACAATACTCCTTTACAGGTCTCTTACCCTGACGTAAGGTCACCAGCTGACTCTCGGCAAAGGCAGTCTTGTCAGTCTCGTCATAAATGAGCCCGAGAGCAGAAAAGAAAAGATCAACGGAGGAAAGTTCAGGGGCATCAGGAGCCAAGGAGAAGGCCCATTCTTGGGGCCCGTCCTGGAGCCGGGACATAATTATACCCACCTGCTGGCTCTCAGAACCTGAGGAGTGGGGCTTTAAGCGAAAATAGAGCCTACAACTCTCCCGAAAGGAGAAAAAAGTCTTCCGGTCCCCTGAGAACCGGTCAGGCAACTTGAGGTGGGGTTCAAGAGGTGAGGTGGGGGGCACTACCAGGGAAGCATCACGCAGGTTGTCCCTCTGAGCCAGGGCCTGAACCTGTAGGGAGAGGCCCTGCATCTGCTGAGCCAGGGTCTCAAGGAGGTCCATAGATGTGTCAGGGACCAGGGTAGACTAGGTATATGGGCCTGTGATTATGTAATGACAGGGTAGGGAGACAGACAGGTGAGCCCTAATCTACCCGCCACTCAGTCCCTGCCTACTTGCAACGACCCGTCCTAAGCGACGGGGTACAACTGGGCGACGGTCCCTACGCTCAGTAAGGCTGGGTTCACACGACCTATTTTCAGACGTAAACGAGGCGTATTATGCCTCGTTTTACATCTGAAAATAGGGCTACAATACGTCGGCAAACATCTGCCCATTCATTTGAATGGGTTTGCCGACGTACTGTGCAGACAACCTGTCATTTACGCAACGTCGTTTGACAGCTGTCAAACGACGACGCGTAAAAATACAGCCTCGTCAAAAGAAGTGCAGGACACTTCTTTGGACGTTTTTGGAGCCGTTTTCTCATAGACTCCAATGAAAACGGACGTAAAAAATGCAGCGAAAACGCAGCGAAAACTGTGAGTTGCTCAAAAAACGTCTGAAAATCAGGGTCTGTTTTCCCTTGAAAACAGCTCCGTATTTTCAGACGTTTTTGGTCACTACATGTGCACATACCCTAAGTGCAAGACAGACAAACAGACAAGGGTACACAGAAGCTAGGGAAACGGGGCAACTGCCCACGGAGACACCGTGAGCAACAAGAGTAGTGAACGAGCCGAGTTAAACCAGGAGAGAACAAAAACGCTGAGCAGGAGAGTGGTCAGAAAGCCAAGGTCAATAACAAGCAGAGGATCAGTAGGACAAGCAGCAGCAGCAAGCCAGGAAACAAGCATAGAAGAATCACAGGCAAAGGAGGAACAGGAAAGGCAGGTATAAATAGACACTGGGCGCGAGCTAGCTCCGTCTGGCCATGCTGTGATAGGCTCTCCCACTCCTAAGCCTGCCATCCTAAGTGGTGGAAGATGGAGTCAGTCTCACAGACATAGGAGCAGGTGCAGACTGATTGCCCACGAGCGTCGATACAGAAGCTGTGTCTGGCAAATCCTTTACAATGACATGTCAATATGACATGTCAGAAGTTTTTTGAAAGTTTAGTTACCCTTTAACCCCTTCCCACTCCTTGACCTACTATTCCGACATGCTGAGCGCTTCATTCGCGCTCAGTGACGCAATAGTACAACATGGGGAAAATACAGCGCCATTTTCCCCTGGCGTTTCTTTGAGCTGTGATAACTTCTGTTTCCAACAGTAGGCTATCACTGAATGTGCAGGGACCAATCACGGTGGTCCCCGCCGATTAACCCCTTAGAAGCCGCGTTCAATAACGATCGCAGCTTTTAAGGGGTTACAACACCATCGGGGGCCCGGCCTAACAATGGCCTCCGGTCTGCAATCTACGGAAGCCCAGTAGGTCCTGCTAAAGGCAGGACCCACTAGGCTTGCTGTCAGTGAGTAACTGGCAGCTCTAATACATCTAATATAGCGTTCAGAGCTTCATGCCTTCAAGTCCCAAACTGGGACAAAAAAAAGTTTAAAAAAAGTTTTATAAAAATAAACGTTTTAAAGTAATAAAAGTAAAAATCACCCTTTTTTGCTTGTCAAGTCCTTTATTATTATTAAAAATATATACATATATATAAACTATACATAATTAGTATCGCCATGTCCATAACGGCCTGAACTATAAAAGTATTTTGTTATTACTCCCACGTGCTGAACGCCGTAAAAAAATAAAAATTATAATGAACCATACCAGAATCGCTATTTTTTGGTCACTTCATCTCCAAAAAATTTAATAAAAAGAAATCAAAAAGTCGCATGTATATAGATTACATATGCTCCCACATTATAAACTGAAACACCAGTAAAACCCCAAACATAACTACTACCAAGCAAAATCTGCGCTCCAAAATCCAAGTGGCGCTCCCACCCTTCTGAGCCCTACAGCGTGCCCAAACAGCAGTTTACTTCCACGTATATGGCATCGCCATACCCGGGAGAACCCGCTTAACAGTTTATGAGATATTTGTCTTCAGTGGCATAAGCTGGGTATAACATATTGTGCACTAAAATGGCACATCAGTGGAAAATCCACTTCGCATTATTTTCTAGTAAAAACACCTTTTGGGACAAAATACCCACTTCACCCCTTAATAAATGCCTTAAAGAGTGTTTCTAAAATGGGGTCACTTCTGGTGGCTTTCCATTGCTCCCTTACCTCGGGGGCTCTGCAAATGCGACATGGCACCCGAAAAACAATCCAGCAAAATTTGGACTCTAAAGAACACATAGCGCTCCTTCCCTACTGAGCCTTCCAATGGGCCCAAATGTAAGTTTATCCCTGCAAGTGGGGTATTGCCGTATTGAAGGGAAATTGTGCAACCAAATGGGGTATTTTCTTCCTTGTAAAAATAACAAATTTTGCGCAAAAACGACATATTATTGGAAAAAAATATATAATTTTTTTATTTTACAGCCCAAATCAAATAAGTTCTGTGAAAAAACTGTGGCGTCAAAATAGTCACAACACCCATTAAGGAATTCCTTGAGGGGTGTCGTTTCCAAAATAGGATGACTTCTGGTGGGTTTCCTTTGCTCTGATACCTCTCTGGCTCTGAAAATGCGACATGGCACCCGAAAACCAACCCAGCAAAATTTGGACTCCAAAGAACACATAGCGCTCCTTCCCTTCTGAGCCCTCCCATGGGCCCAAATTACAGTTTATCACCACAAATGGGGTATTGCCGCACTCAAGAAAAATTGCGCAACAAAATAGGGTATTTTATTCCTTGTGATAATAAGAAATTTTGTGCAGAAATAATATTGGAATTTTTTTTATTTTTTTTAATTTCTCAGCCCAATTGAAATACATTCTCTGAAAAAACTGTGGAGTCAAAACAGTTGCAACACCCGTGAATTAATTCCTTGAGGGGTTTAGTTTGCTTTTTGCGGTTGTTTTCTATGTTTTGGCATTACAAGACAAGAAACCTTCTGTTTTGCAGAAAAAATAGATTAACCCCTTAATGCCCTGTGACGTACCATTATGTCATGGGCGGTGGACTGTTAACGCAAACTAACGTACTATTACTTCATTGCGTTGACAGGATACTGTGTCTGCAGACACAGTTTTAAAGCAGTGATAGCTTAATGCTATCAAGGCCAGGACCTGCCAGGACCGGAGCTAGCCTCCGATCCGGCCGATTAACCCCTTAGATGCAGTCCTCAAAACCGAGCGCTGCATCTATGGTGTTTACAAGCAGATCGGAACTCTGCAATGAAATTGCAGGGTTCCGATGACTGCTCCGGCAGACCGGAAGCCTAACATTGGCCTCCTGTCTAGGAAATATATGGAAATGTCAGCTCACCCTTCTAGGTGCACGAAGAAGACAGCGATCTCCACGCTGGAGAAACAACAATCCAGAAGGAAAAGGTTCAGCACTCCTTGTGGAATATGAAAAAATCTTCTCTATTGGTTAAAGAGGGAACGTATGTTTTATGTTTCTTGTCCACTGTTTGCTGTTCAGTCTTCCGCTGGCTATCTATTTTAACCAATAAAGTAGATTTTTTCATATTCCACAAGGAGTGCTGAACCTTTTCCTTTTGGATTATTGGCCTCCTGTCTGCCTAGAACGAATGCCTGCTAGGTCCCGCCCAGAGGTGGGGCCTAAAAGGCATCCGGCCGCAGTAACAAGATGACGCAAGCTCAGAAGCTGAGCCTGCGACATCAGCCGCTGGTGTCAGCTGTATGTTACAGCTGACAACGTGCTCTAACGGCAGGGATTGGAGCTAGCACCGATCCCTGCCACTAACCCCTTATATGGCATCTTAGTGGTTTGTAGCGATCAGCATCGATACGACGTGATCGTGATGATGCCGATCCTTGCTATGGCAACTGGAGGCCTAATAATTGTGTCCTGGTCTTTCAGGTCTGCCACGTATGATAGCCTATTAGGCCCCGCCCACAGACGGACCTGATAGGCTTACTGTTAATGAATGACTGACAGCTCTAATGCATTGCACTACGTGGGTAGTGCAATGCATTAGAGTAAAGATCAGAGGTGCAGGCCCTCAAGTCACCTAGTTGGTAAAAAAAAAAGTTGAATATAAGTGTAAAAACAAAAGTTTTAAGTTAATAAAAACAAACACTGACTTTTTTCCTATAATAAGCCTTTTATTATAGGAAAAAAATGAAAACGTTAAAAAAAAAGTACACATATTTGGTATCACCACGTCCGTAACGACCAAGTCCATAAAACTGTAATGTTATTTTTCCCACACGGTGAACACCGCAAAAAAAACCAATAAAAAAACAATGCCATAATCGCAATTTTTTTATTACCAAAAGTGATCATAAAGTCCCATGTACCCCAAAATAGTACCAATAAAAACTACAACCCATCCCGCAAGAAACAAGCCCTTACACAGCTTTTTGGACTGAAAAATAAAAAGTTCTGGCTCTCAGAATATGGCGACACAAAATGTGCAGTGTCCAAAAGCGAAAAAGATTGGGCACCATTTACCAGTGCGACACTGGCCACAGATCTCTGAAATATTACTTATTTATCGCATTATTATACCCTCTCATTATGCCCTGATGCACAGCTTACATATACTCCCACATTATAAACTGAAATATCAGCAAAACCCCAAACAGAACAACTACCAAGCTAAATCTGCACTCCAAAAGCCAAATGGCGCTCCCTCTCTTCTGAACCCTTCAGCGTGCACAAACAGCAGTTTACGTCCACATATATGGCATTGAAATACCCGGGAGAACCAGCTTAGCAGTTTATGAGGTATTAGTCTTTGGTGGCACAAACTGGGCACAACATATTGTGCACTAAAAGGGTATCTCAGCGGAAAATTTCAATTTTCACTTTGCGCCATCCGCTGCGCATTAATTATTAATGGAAGAACACCTGTGGGGGCAAAATGCTCACTACACCCCTTAAAATGCCACAAGGGGTGTAGATTCCAAAATGGGGGGGTTTGTTTTACAATTTGACCTCCGAGCCCTGCAATTGTGGTCCAATGTTGTGAAAATCACCAAAATAGACCTTAAATGCGCATGTTGCTCTTCACTGATGAGCTCTGTCATATGTCCAGGCAAATCTTAAATGTCTTGAGGGGTGTAGTTTCCAAAATGGGGTCACTTCTTGGGGCTTCCACTGTACCCTGGTACCTTAGGGTTTTGCAAATGCGACCTGGCACCCAAAAATCAAATCAGCAAAATCTGCATGCCAAATAGCTCTCCTGCTTTTCTGAGCCCTGTCATGTGTCCAAACAGCAGTTTATGACCATATGTGGGGTATTTCCGTACTCTGGAGAAATTGTTTTACAAATTTTGGGGTGTTTTTTCTCCTTTTATCTCTGAGGAAACAAAAATATTCAACATTTTAGTGGAAAAAATGTTGATATTAATTTTTATGGCCTAATTCCAATAAATTCTGCAAAAGACCTGTGGGGGCTAAATGCTTACTATACCCCTAGATAGATTTCTTAAGGGGTGTAGTTTCCCAAAAGGGGTGACTTTTGGGGGTTTCCTGCTAATTTGGTCTCGCAGGCACTTTGCAAACGTGACATGTCCCCCGAAAACCATTCCAGCTAAATTTGAGCTCCAAATGGTGATCCTTCACTTTTGACGCCTGCCGTGTGTCCAAACAGCAGTTTATAACCACATATGGGGTATTGCCGTAATCGGGAGAAATTGCTTTTAAAATGTTGGGGAGTTTTTTCTCCTTTATGCCTTGTAAAAATTGAAAATTTCTATGTTTTATTGGAAAAAATTTAGATTTTCATTTTCACGGCTTCATTCCACTAAATTCAGCAAAAAAACTGTGGGGTAAAAATGCTCACTATACCCCTTGATAAATTCCTTGAGGGGTTTAGTTTGCCAAATGGTGTCGTTTTGGGGGGTTTCCACTGATTTGGTCCCTCAGGGGCTTTGTTAATGCAACATGGCACCCAAAAATCATTGCAGCAAAACTTGAGCTCAAAAAGCCAAATGGTGCTCCTTCCATTGTAAGCCCTGCCATGTGACCAAACAGCAGTTTATCACCACATATGGGGTATTGCCATAATCGAGAGAAATTGCTTTTCAAATGTTGGGAGTTTTTTCCCCTTTATGCCTTGTAAAAATTTAACATTTCTACCTTTTATTGGAAAAAAAAGTAGATTTTCAGATTCTGATTTTCACCGCTTCATTCCACTAAATTCAGCAAAAAAACTGTGTGGTCAAAATAGTCACTATGCCCCTTGATAAATTCCTTGAGGGCTGTAGTTGGCCAAATGGTGTCTTTTTGGGCATGTTTTTACTGTTTTTGTATCACAAGACCTCTTCAAACCGGACATGGTGCCTAAAATATATTCGAATAAAAAGAAGGCCCCAAAATCCTATAGGTGCTCCTTTGCTTAGGAGGTCTGTGTTTCAGTGAACTGGCACACTAGGGCCACATGTGGGATATTTCTAAAAATTGCAGAATGCGGGCAATAAATATTGAGTTACGTTTTTTCTGCTAAGACCTTCTGTGTCAGAGAAATAAAAGGATTAAAAATGATTTTTTGCAAAAAAAAAATAGAATTTGTACATTTCATCCCTACTTTGCTGTAATTCTTGTGAAACGCCTAAAGGTTTAATAAACTTTCTAAATGCTGTTTTACATACTTTGAGGGGTTCCGTTTTTAAAATGGGAGATTTATGGGGATTTGCATTGTATGGGCGCCTCAAAACCACTTCACAACTGAACTCATCCCTGTAAAAATTGCTTTTTTACATTTTCTTGAAAATGTGAGAAATTTCTGCTAAAGTTCTACGCCTTGTAACTCCCTAGAAAAATAAAAGTATGTTAGAAAACAATGCCAACATAAAGTAGACATATGGGAAATGTTAATTAGTAACTATTTTGTGTGTTATAACCATCTGCCTTACAAGCAGATACATTTAAATTCAGAAAACTGCAAGTTTTTCCAAATTTTTGGTAAATTTTGCTATTTTTCAAAAATAAACACTGAATGTATTGACCAAATTTTACTACTAACATAAAGTCCAATGTGTCACAAAAAAATATTCTTAGAATCGCTTGGATAAATAAAGGCATTCCAAAGTTATTACTACAAAAAGTGACACATGTCAGATTTAAAAAATGGGCCCTGAGCATTAAGGCCCAAACTAAGCTGCGTCATTAAGGGGTTAATCTTCTTGCCATTAGAATGGAGAGTCACTACAAAGAATATCTCTCACTCTGGAAGACCCAAAACCTCCATGCATTACTTTTGCATTGATTTCAATGGAAACTATGTAATGCTTAACTTTTCCTGTTGTGGTGCTGCAGGAAAATGTAACACTTTCTGCAGTATTCCCGCAAAGATTAGGGCTGATTGCTAGATTCCCAAGGAGCAGGATACCCTGTGATTATCTTACTCTTGGGTGATCCTTCTAACAAAAAGGAATCGTCCAAAGTAGACAAACCCTTTAAGTTCCTAAAATTAATCCATACATTTCCACTGTTATAGATCAGCTACATATGTGTTCTACCTTAGTGTACAACGATAATAGTGCCGAATCTAAATATAGAAATCATTATACTAGAAACTCAATAAAAAAAAATCCTCTGCCATGTTTAGAGAGGAAAAGAAAAATAACATTTTATAAATCACCATTGACAGGTTAATAGATGAAGCTTCCAGATGAGTGACATTGTGAATACTGTAAAACATAACCTATTTAAAGCATGTTTGAGTGTTTCATTTTTATCATGAATTTATCTACCACAGATTAGGAAAGAGCTGTAAAACCTATTTTCAGTCAATTTAATCTTGCAGCTAAACAGCAAGCAGCACTTAGTACTGATTAAAAAGTTACAAGCCATTCTGAACTGGAGCCATGAACAATCTGGTCGATGAGGAAAAACGGCAGAACTCCCACTGTGACATAACATATATTCTTTACGTAATAATTAATTTAAATTATATATTACAGCTATGCAGAGCCATTAAATATTATGTTTAATAATGTATAACTGCTTAATTAACATGAAAGCTGTTTTGCTATAGACAGTATAACATACTGTATAAAATGAAATAAATTACAATCCAACAATTTGTACAACATGTTATTTAATATATACATCCACTTAAAGTGTACCTGTGGATATGACTTTATTTCTTATAAATCAGTAGATTCTCTTCGGTGCTTGTAGACTCTCTGTAAGGCTACAGTCACATGACAGTGAAAAAAAATGGCCATTAAAAACTGATCAACTGTCAGTTTTTCATAGCCATTTTGCATCAATGTGCCTCTAAATTTTCATCCATTTCCAATCCGTCTGTCCGTTTTTAAATTTATGAATTTCATTTGCCAGGCTATTTTTGTCCCAGCACCCTGAAAACACCTAAAGGAAGGTCACATGTTCACCTAGACACTATTTACAGCCCCCCTATAGATGATGTCACACAGCCTCCCTTTATATGATGCCACACAGCCTCCCTGTAGATGATGCCACACTACCCCCTGTATATGATGCCACACAGCCTCCCTGCATATGATGCCACACAGCCTCCCTGTAGATGATGCCACAAAGCTTCCTTCTAGATGATGGCACACACACACCTCTCTGAAAAAAGCACCCCCCATCCCTGTAGTAATTTTCCGGGACTGTCTCTGTCAATTCTGGACAGTCCCGGAAAATTTGCTACAGTTGACAACTATGTACTACTCTTGTAGTGAGCGCACCAATACCCAACATTTATTAATAAACATCCGGCGGAATGCCCTACACACTTGCCGATGCAGTGCCGCCATCTTCTGGTGTGGTCTCTAGTCTTCACGGGTTCTGCGAAGGTGGCGAAATGACGAAGAAGACAGTGCTGCATTGGTGAGTGTGTAGGGCATTCAGCGTCATCACGCCGCCGAGAGCCAGCAAGGGAACCAATAGTTCCCTTGCCTCTTGAATCCCCATGTCACAGATCCGTTTTGAATGGCTGTTACATGTATTGACGGCCGTTAAAAACGGACCCATTGACTTCTATAGGGGCTGTCTGGCCGTGAAAACGGCTAAAAATATGACATGTCCTATTTTTTGACGGCCAATATTCACGGGCCGTTAAAAAAATGGCTGTATGAATACACCTATAGAACATCATTGTTCAGAAAAACGTTTTTAACTATCGTGTGAATGTAGCCTAAATTTTCATAAGGCCTCATGCACCCATCCTTCACCATTTTCACGTCCATTTAAAACGGATCCGTGTGTCCGTTATGTCTTCCGTGTGGTTTCTGTTTTCACTCCGTCTCCATTCCGTTGTTCTGTTTTTAACGGACTTTGTGCTTCCGTTTGTCTTCCGTTTTAAACGGTCCGTTTAAAAAAACTAAAAGGTATTAAAATTAACTTGAACTTGTCACATGTTACACGGAACACCCATAGGAATGTCACATGATCGTTTTGGCGCTGTTTTCTGTAGCTTTCAGAGCATAGAGAACAGTTTGAGATTCATCTGCTTGGCTTGGTTTCTTGCGACTTTTTGACAGAAAAGATGTGCTCCAAACCAGTTGACTGTGTCCTTTTAGCTTGGCTTCTTTCTCGGTGCTTTGGACAGTAATCTACTATGCTTGAAGAAGAACCAAGGAGGATTAGAAGGTATTGGGTTTATCCCATTGTCTCCCAAAAGGCTTCTAAAGTGCATTTCCATACCTCCTACCGTGACCTGCGGCAGCAGCCCGAAAAATTCCAAAATTTCTGCCGTATGTCAATCAGCACATTTGATTGTCTGCTGGAGGCCGTGTATACTGGAATCACTCTCCAGGATACATATATGAGGCACTGCATTTCTCCTGGAGAACGACTGATTACCTGATTAAGGTAACGTGAAAGCCCCCTTTCCAAAAACACGCCACATCACCCTGATACAGTTAGCATTAACGTAAATGCCCCCTTTCCAAAAACCCGTCATGTCATCCTGACACAGCTAGCATTAACGTAAATTACCACTTTATAAAAACCCGCTATGTCACCCTGATATAGCTAGCATTAACGTAAATGCCCCCTTTCCAAAAACCCACACGCCATGTCACCCTAATACAGCTAGCAATAACGTAAATGCCCCCTTTCCAAAAACCCGCCATGTCAGCCTGATACAGCTAGAATTAACATAAATTACCCTTTTCCAAACACCCGCCATGTCACCCTGATACAGCAAGCATTAACGTAAATTACCCCTTTCCTAAAACCTGCCATGTCATCCTGATACAGCTAGCATTAACGTAAATGACACCTTTTGAAAATACTCATCATGTTTCTTTTTTTTTTTTCTGCTGGGGAACATCACCATCTTTCGTATTATACGGGTGACATGCGAGGCAATTAGGCATCTAGTCAGAGAGACGGTGATGCCACAGTCAACGGCAGAAGACTGGATATCTGGCTATCTGGAATCCACCCAATTTCCAAACTGCATTGGGGCGCTTGAAGGAAAGCACATTCGTGTCCGGAAGCCGCCTAAATATTATAATTATAAACAGTTTTTCTCTGTAGTGCTTTGGCCTTGGCTGACAGCAACTACAGGTTTATATTTGGGGATATTGGGGCCTATGGGAGCACTGCGGATGCTCGCATCTTCAGGGCTTCCAGAATGGGTGAACGGCTTCAATCAAATCAGCTCTCCCTCCCTGAACCCAGACTACTACCAGGATCATCTGGACAGCCAGCCCCATTTGTAATTGTGGCTCAAGGTGGCTTTGCACTATCTCCCCACGTCATGTGTCCATTTAGTCTTTGAGGTTTGGACAACAGGAGGCGCATTTTTAACTATCGGCTGACACCTGCATGTCGCTATGTGGAGTGCGCCTTTGGGATTTTAACCCATAGCTGGAGAGTGCTGATGTCTGCCATACAGATGGATCCAGACAATGTGACCCTGGTGACACAAGCGTGTGTAATATTACACAATTTCACCAGGATTCACGATACTTGTTTGGACCCAGATGTCGAACAATATGCTGCTTCTGATGAGGTCCCGCTAGATCAGACGACACATAGACCTGGATCGTCTGTACTGGCTATACGTGAAATTTTTTGCTGACTATTTCCTAACCCCTGAGGGAGCGGTCCCCTGGCAGCAGGACTCTATCTGTGCTGCTTGTTAAATATTTCATTTTGAAGAATGATTCTAGTTGTTCTTTGATTCAGTTTATTTAGTTATGCCTGTTTGGTTAGTTAGTGTAGGGACTCGCAAGACAATGAGGACCCTTGAAGTGGGCTTGTGAGCTTATATATTTTTGCAAAATTATTTTTATATTTTTTTCAGAAAGTAATATTAACACAAAAACGAAATGGTAGTATTTGGACTTGTCATACAATGGCAAATTGATTGACTACTCCAAAAAAATTTTTTTCAAAAATATAAACAAATACCTGATTAGGTGTTTAACCCCTTCCCTCTTTAGCCACTTTTGACCTTCCTGACCGAGCCTCATTTTTCAAATCTGACATGTGTCACTTTATGTGGTAATAACTCCGGAATGCTTTCACCTATCCAAGCAATTCTGAGATTGTTTTCTCGTGACACATTGGACTTTAAGTTACTGGCAAAATTTGCTCGATATGTTCAGTATTTAATTGTGAAAAACACCAAAATTTAGCGAAAAATTGCAAAAATTAGCATTTTTCTCAAATTAAATGTATCTGCTTGTAAGACAGGCAGTTATACCACACAAAATTGTTGCTAATTAACATCCCCCATATGTCTACTTTAGATTGGCATTGTTTTTTGAACATCCTTTTATTTTTCTATGACATCACAAGGCTTAGAACTTTAGCAGCAATTTCTCACATTTTCAAGAAAATTTAAAAAGGCCATTTTTACAGGGGCCAGTTCAGTTGTGAAGTGGCTTTGAGGGCCTTATATATTAGAAACCCCCAAAAAGTCACCCCATTTTAAAAACTTCACCCCTAAAAGTATTCAAAACAGCATTTAGAAAATGTCTTAACCCTTTACACATTTCATAGGAATTAAAGCAAAGTAGAGGTGAAATTTACAAATTTTATATTTTTTTGCAAAAATAAATATTTAATAACATTTTTTTTTATAACACAGAAGGTTTTACCAGAGAAATGCAACTCAATATTTGTTGCCCAGTTTCTGCAGTTTTAGGAAATATCCCACATGTGGCCGTAGCGTGCTACTGGATTGAAGCACCGGCCTCAGAAGCAAAGGAACACCTAGTGGATTTTGGGGCCTTATTTTAGTTAGAATAAATTTTAGGCACCATGTCAGGTTTGAAGGGCTCTTGCGGTGCCAAAACAGTCAAAATCCCCCAAAAGTGAAATTATCTAGGGGTACAGTGAGCATTTTGACCGCACAGGTTTTTTACAGAAATTATTGGAAGTAGGCCGTGAAAATTAAAATCAAAATTTTTTCAAAGAAAATGTAGGTTTAGCGATTTTTTTTTATCATTTCCACAAGGACTAAAGGAGAAAAAGCACCATAAAATTTGTAAAGGTATTTCTCCCGAGTAAAACAATACCCCACATGTGGTAATAAACGGTTGTTTGGAGACACGGCAGAGCTTAGAAAGGAAAGAGCGCCATTTGGCTTTTGGAGCTCAAATTTAGCAGGAATGGTTTGCGGAGGCCATGTCACATTTACAAAGCCCCTCAGGGGACAAAACAGTGGAAACCCCCACAAGTGACCCCATTTCGGAAACTACACCCATTGAGGAAATTATCTAGGGGTATAGTGAGTGTTTTGACCCCACAGGTTTTTTTGCATAAATTATTGGAAGTAGGCCCTGAAAATGACAATCTAAATTTTTTCAAAGAAAATGTAGGTTTAGCTTATTTTTTCTCATTTCCACAAGGACTGAAGGAGAAAAAGCACCGTAAAATTTGTAAAGCAATTTCTCCCGAGTAAAACAATACCCCACATGTGGTAATAAACGGCTGTTTGGACACACGTCAGGGCTTCGAAGGGATGGAGTGCCATTTGGCTTTTGGAGATCACATTTAGCACGAATGGTTTGCGGAGGCCTTGTCACATTTACGAAGTCCCTGAGGAGACAAAACAGTGGAAACCCCCCACAAGTGACCCAATTTTGGAGACTACACCCATTGAGGAAATTATCTAGGGGTATAGTGAGCGATTTGACCCCACAGTTTTTTTTGCAGAAATTATTGGAAGTAGGCCCTGAAAATAAAAATCTACATTTTTTCAAAGAAAATGTAGGTTTAGCTTATTTTTTCTCATTTCCACAAGGACTGAAGGAGAAAAAGCACCACAAAATTTGTAAAGCAATTTCTCCCGAGTAAAAAAATGCCCCACATGTGGTAATAAACGGCTGTTTGGAGACACGGCGTGGCTTAGAAGGGAAAGAGCACTATTTGGCTTTTGGAGATCACATTGAGCAGGAATGGTTTGCGGAGGCCAGGTCACATTTGCAAAGCCCCTGAGGGGAAAAAACAATGAAAACGCCCAAAAAGTGACACCATTTAGGAAACTACTCCTCTTGAGGAATTCATCTAGGGGCGTAGTGAGCATTTTGACCCCACAGATGTTTCATAGAATTTATTAGAATTGGGCAGTGAAAATAAAAACAATCCTTTTTCTTCAATAAGATGTAGCTTTAGCTCAATTTTTTTCATTTTCGCAAGAAATAAAGGAAAAAAAAGAACCCAACATTTGTAAAGCAATTTCTCCCGAGTACAGCAATACCCCATATGTGGTCATAAACTGCTGTTTGGGCACACGGCAGGGCTCAGAAGGAAAGGACTGCCATTTGAAGTGCAGATGTTGCTGGATTGGTTTCTGGGCGCCTGTGGGCCTAAAACAGTGGAAACCCCCCAGAAGTGACCCAATTTTGGAAACTACACCCCTCAATGCATTTACCTAGGGGTGCAGTGAGCATGTTAACCCTGCAGGTGTTTTGTAGATATTAGTGTGAACTCGATGTTGCAGAGTGAAAATGGGATTTTTTTTCCGTAGATATGCCAATATGTGGTGCCCAGCTTGTTCCACCATAACAAGACAGCTCTCTAATTATTATGCTGGGTTTCCTGGCTTTAGAAACACCCTACATGTGGCCCTAATCTCTTGCCTGGACAGTCGACCAGGCTCAGGAGTGAAAGCGTACCATGTAAAATTGAGGCCTAATTTGGCGATTTACAAAGTATTGGTTCACAACTGCAGAGGCTCAGATGTGAAATAATAAAAAGAAACCCCTGAGAAGTGACCCCATTTGGAAACTGCACCTCTCCAGGCATTTATTAAGGGGTGTAGTGAGCGTTTTCACCCCACAGGTCTTTTCCATAAATGAATGCGCTGCGGATGGTGCAAATTAAAAATGTAAATTTTAGCCTAGATATGCCATTTCAGTGTCAAATATGTCATGCCCAGCTTATGCCACTGGAGACTCACACCCCAAAAATTGTTAAAAGGGTTCTCCCGGGTATAACGATGCCATATATGTGGAAGGAAACTGCTGTTTGGGCACGCTGTAGTGTTCAGATGGGAAAGAGCGCCATTTGGCTTTTGGAGAGCGGATTTTGCTTGGTAGTAGTTTTGTTTGGAGTCTTACTGGTGTTTCCGTTTATAATGTAGGGCATATGTAAGCCGGGCGGAGTATATAAGGGGCATAGTCAGGTGGTATAATAATGGGGTAAAAAAAAAACAATACAATTTTCCATAGATGTGTGTTACGCTGTGCTCAATCCTTTCTGCACAGGCCGGTGTCGCACTGATATATGGCGTCCTTTATTATCCCCCTTTTGATCCACACTCCGCACCTTTGCAGTTTGGGGAATTTTGCTGAGAAGTGTTGTCCTGGTATAATACGGGCACCGGCGCCTCCAGCGGATATGTTTGGGCCCTCCCTTTCCTGGTTCCCTAATTTTAGGTCCTTGATAAATCGCCTCTTCAAACAGAAGAAATGTTCCCCTCGGGCACAACTGCATATTTTTTATTTCCTGACTTATTGGAGCCATAACTAATTTTATTTTTTCATACATGTAGTGGTATGAGGGCTGTTTTTTGCGGGACGAGCTGTAGTTATTATTGGTACCATTTTGGGGTACATGTGACTTTATGATTACCTTTTATCCTATTTTTTGGGAGGTCAGGTAAACAAAAAAAACGCAATTCTGGCATAGTTTTATTTAGGTTTTTTTATACAGCGTTCACCATGCGTTATAAACTACATGTTAACTTTATTCTGCGGGTCCGTACGATTCCGGCGATACCTATTTTATAGGACTTTTTTATGTTTTACAACTTTTTGAACAATAAAACTACTTTTGTAAAAATAATGTATTTTTTCTGTCGCCAAGTTGTGAGAACCATAACTTTTTATTTTTTTTGTCGACGGAGTTGTATGAGGGCTTGTTTTTTGTGAGACGAGCTATAGTTTTTATAGGTACCATTTCTGGATACGTGCGACTTTTTGATCACTTTTTATTCCTATATTTATAGAGCAAAGTGACCAAAAACCAGAAACTCTGATATAGTTTTTTACAGGTTTTTTTTACGCTGTTCACCGCGTGCAATAAATAATATAATATTTTGATACCTCAGGTCGTTACGGTTGCGGCGATACCAAATACGTATGGTTTATTATTTTTTTTCAATAATAAAGGACTTGATAACAGTAAAAGGGGGATTGTGTTTTATTTTATTACTTGAAACTTTTATTGTTTTCAAACTTTTTTTTTTTTCACTTTTTTTTTACACTTTTTTATACTTTTTTTTTACACTTTTTCTCAAGTCCCACTAGGGGACTTGAAGGTCCAGCTGTCAGATTTATTTTTTTCTAATACATTGCACTACCTACATAGTGCAATGTATTAGATGTGTCAGTTATTCACTGACAGGAAGCGATTAGGCTTCACCTCCCGGCGGAGCCTAAATGGCTTCCGTAACGGCAGAGCAGGAGACCATTGTGTCTCCTGTTGCCATAGCAGCAGTCGCCAGTACCGATTGCCTGTCAGGGCTGGCGATCTGCTAGTAACCGCTACGATGCAGCAATCGCACTCGATTGCTGCATCGAAGGCGTTAACGGCAGGGATCGGAGCTAGCTCCGGTTCCTGCCGTTACAGGTGGATGTCAGCTGTAACATACAGCTGACGTCCACCGCTTATGACACCGGATCAGCTCCTGAGCCGGCGCCATCTTGCCGGCAGCTACGGAAGCCGATCAGGCTCCGCCGCCGGGCAGATCTTGACCGGTTTCCGTGCTAGGCAGACCGGGAGGCCAGTATTAGGCCTCCGGTTGTCATTGCAGCCACCGGAACCCCGGCAATTTCATTGGTGGGGTTCCGATGAGCTGCAAACACCTTAAATGCAGCGATCGCGTTTGAGCGCTGCACTTAAGGGGTTAATGGCGGAGATCGAAGCTAATTTCGGTCATGACCTGATGGTCCAGCAGTAGAGGAAGCAGGTCAACCTAGGGCATGTCTGTCTGACATTTCGTGGCCCTGTTGATGCCCTTGGTAGGGGTATGCCACATTCCTGGGTAACTTTGCACGTTTGATTTGGGGGTCATAGTAATCAGGCCATACTTTCATGCCTCTATCCTGGCTGAACAGGCTAGATGAGAACTCGTACGTAGGCCTATAATGGGTAGTGCACGTAGGTTGCGCTACAGGAGTGACCAGGTTTGTTAAAGGCGCTCCACTATCAAAGGGCTCATCGTTGTGGAGACGCCACAAATCGACTTCCCGGAAGATGGGCCTCGGATCGTTTGGTGGCATTGCTGCCTGGAGCATTACGATCATTGCTCCCTGTACTCCCTGCACTCGCAGCCGACTTTCTGGAGGAAGGCGAGTTAGATGAGGGGTGAGGCTCCAAAGGAACGTCTCCTCGGGATTTTCTATACTGCTCTTATTTAGGTAATCCAGGACTCTGGAGTTACTTGGAGCCCTGGTGTCAGCAGCACTATTAGAAGACCCACGGCTGCACCGTGAAGTGCTCCGAGGTGCTGTGTTTGAAGCAATCCTGGTCGTGGCGGATGGCTCGATCGTGTTCCCTGCTGCCACATGAGGAGATTCGCTCGTGGAAGTCGAAGGTGCTTCGGTCTCCTCTAGTTGAGTGGCATCTTAGTCCATTTCCTGGGCATCCTGGAGATTGTCGCATGTTCTGTTGATGAAAATAAAAATTGTAATAAATCATATTAAATTACAAGTACATTTTGTTGAACATACTACTTTTTGGATAATTAATAATGGATGACCTTTCCTGATAATAGACCATCTACTGTATATCCTATTGGTGGGTGGTGCGACTACATGCACCAACGACTATCAGCTGTATTGAACGTGGCATATTTAGACGACATAGTTTAGAACCTTTTTGTACAGTCAATTCCTGACACACTTGTAGTGGGAGTTCACAGAAGTGTGTACTGTGAATTGCAACTAAATGTGTGTGTGTGAGTGACATTACAATCAGGTTAAAAGAATGAAGGGTAAGCACGCCTCGCAGAAGCGTAGCTTAAACAAAAAAAAGTAAACATGAATGCAATACTAAAAAAAAAAAAAAAGTAGGCCTGTAATACGTCATGACAATGGTAACATTGTTTTCATTTTTTATGATCAAATTACAATATTATTTACAAATTGTGCAAAAAAAACCACAAAACTTTATATATACTTACGGACGAAGTTCCATAACATCTGTCAAGAACATAAGTTGCTGCGTAAACATGTACTCTTTTTTTTTTTGTGATGGAACCTGTCCGGTTTCTCCAACTTAGGAGTGGTCACGGCGAAATTGGTCTCGGCACGAATTCCAACGAGTTTTAACCTCTTTGACTTTATTTTAAAAAAAAATTACGTTATTATTGCACTAGACAAAGAACAGGCCATATGTATAATCGTTGATGGTCAAACTAGATGCACCCCTACGGATCAGCTGAAGAGGCCGTGGCGAATGTGCGAGGTATCCTGTTTACCTTCTAACAAACTTGGAGCTGTGCATACTGTATACCACACCTATAATTGTGTTTGTAAAGCACCTTAACCCCTTAGTGTCTAAGCCTGTTTTGGCCTTGTGGACACAGCCGATTTTTGCAAATCTGACATGTGTTACTTTATGTGGTAATAACTCCAGAATGCTTTTGCCTATCCAAGCGATTCTGAGATTTTTTTCTCGTAACATGTTGTACTTCATGATACTGAAAAAATTTGGTCGTTAAATTCAATATTTATTTGTAAAAAACACCAAAATGTTGAGAAAATTTGGAAAAATCTGCATTTTTCTAAATTGTAATGTATCTGCTTATAAAACAGATCGTAATACCACACAAAATATTTACTAGTTAACATTTCCTATATGTCTACTTTATGTTTGCATCGTTTTTTGAACGTCCTTTTATTTCTCTAGGACGTTACAAGGCTTAGAACTTCAGCAGCAATTTCTCATATTTTCAAGAAAATTTCAAAAAGCAATTTTATTTATGGACCAGTTCAGTTCTGAAGTGGCTTTGAGGGCAGTAGCGTAACTAACGCTATAGCAGCCGTAGCGACTGCTACGGGGCCCGTGGCATGAGGGGGCCCGTGTCGCCCGCCGGCACGGGCCCCCATGGCCGGAGGCTCCGCTAGCAGCCGCTATGCCTGCTACAGCGCGACGCCACTGAACACTACGGCAGAGCAGGGAAGTATCTCCCCGCTCTGCCATTAAACAAAAAACATGTATCCCCTCTCCACAGGATATCCACAGGATAGGGGATACATGTGTGATCGCTGGCACTGATAGGGAGAACGGGGGACTGAAAGTCCCCTGAAGTTCTCCATCACAAACCTCTGACTTCCGGGGTCTGTGTCGGCAGCTCCCTAGAAATGAATGGAGCGCCAGTCGCGCTTGTGCGCATGCGTGACCAGCGCTCCTTTCATTTTTCTTGAGCTGCGCAGACGCCGGAAGTCAGTAGTTAGTCATGGAGAACTTGGGGGACCTTCGGTCCCCCGTTCTCCCTATAGCTGCCAGCGATCACACATGTATCCCCTATCCTGTGCATAGGGGATACATGTCTTTTCACACTGTAGGTCACATTTTTTTGGGGGGTAGGGGCTGTATGGCGTTCCCTACAGGGGGGGCTGTATAGCATTCCCTACAGGGGGGGCTGTATAGCGTTCCCTACAGGGGGGTCTGTATAGCGTTCCCTACAGGGGGGGTTGTAAAGCATTCCCTACAGCGGGGGGTCTGTATGGCATTCCCTACAGGGGGGGGTCTGTATGGCATTCCCTACAGGGGTGAGCTGTATGGCGTTCCCTACAGACCCCCCCACCTTTAGGGAACGCCATACAGACCCCCTGTGGATAACGCCATACAGCCCCCCTGTAGATAGCGCAAAACAGCCCCCCTGTAGATAGCGCCATGCAGCCCCCCTGTAGATAGCGCCATACAGCTCCCTCTGTAGATAGCGCCATACAGCCCCCTCTGTAGATAGCGCCATACAGCCCCCTGTAGATAACGCCATACAGCCCCCCCTGTAGATAACGCCATACAGCCCCCCTGTAGGTAATGCCATACAGCCCCCTCTGTAGATAGCACCATACAGTCCCTCCTGTAGATAGAGCCATACAGTCCTCCCTGTAGATAACGCCATACAGCCCCCCTGTAGGTAACGCCATACAGCCCCCTCTGTAGATAGCGCCATACAGTCCCCCCTGTAGATAATGCCATACAGCCCCTCTGTAGATAGCGCCATACAGTCCCCTGTAGATAGCGCCATACAGTCCCCCCTGTAGATAACGCCATACAGCCCTCCTGTAGATAACGCCATACAGCCCCCTCTGTAGAGAGCGCCATACAGTCCCCCCTGGAGATAACGCCATACAGTCCCCTGTAGATAACGCCATACAGCCCCCCCTGTAGATAGCGCCATACAGCCCTTCCTGTAGATAACGCCATACAGCCCCCTCTGTAGATAACGCCATACAGCCCCCTCTGTAGAGAGTGCCATACAGTCCCCCCTGTAGATAACGCCATACAGTCCCCTGTAGATAATGCCATACAGCCCCCCTGTAGATAGCGCCATACAGCCCTTCCTGTAGATAACGCCATACAGCCCCCTCTGTAGATAGCGCGATACAGCCCCCTCTGTAGATAGCGCCATACAGACCCCCTTGTAGATAACGCCATACAGTCCCCCTGTAGATAACGCCATACAGCCCCCTCTGTAGATAGCACCATACAGCCCCCTCTGTAGATAGCGCCATACAGACCCCCCTGTAGATAACGCCATACAGCCCCCCCTGTAGATAGCGCCATACAGTCCCCCCTGTAGATAACGCCATACAGCCTACCTGTAGATAACACCATACAGCCCCCCTGTAGATAGCGCCATACAGTCCCCCCTGTAGATAACGCGATACAGCCCCCCTGTAGATAACGCCATACAGCCCTCCTGTAGATAGCGCCATACAGTCCCCCCTGTAGATAACGCCATACAGCCCCCTCCGTAGATAGCGCCATACAGCCCCCTCTGTAGATAGCGCCATACAGCCCGCCCTGTAGATAACGCCATACAGCCCCCCTGTAGATAATGCCATACAGCCCCCCCTGTAGATAGCGCCATACAGTCCCCCCTGTAGATAACGCCATACAGTCCCCCCTGTAGATAACGCCATACAGCCCCCTCTGTAGATAACGCCATACAGCTCACTCTGTAGATAGCGCCATACAGTCCCCCCTGTAGATAGAGCCATACAGTCCCCCCTGTAGATAATGTCATACAGCCCCCCTGTAGATAGCACCATATAGTCCCCCCTGTAGATAACGCCATACAGCCCCCTCTGTAGATAACGCCATACAGCCCCCTCTGTAGAGAGCGCCATACAGTCCCCCCTGTAGATAACGCCATACAGTCCCCTGTAGATAACGCCATACAGCCCCCCCTGTAGATAGCGCCATACAGCCCTTCCTGTAGATAACGCCATACAGCCCCCTCTGTAGATAGCGCGATACAGCCCCCTCTGTAGATAGCGCCATACAGACCCCCTTGTAGATAACACCATACAGTCCCCCTGTAGATAACGCCATACAGCCCCCTCTGTAGATAGCGCCATACAGCCCCCTCTGTAGATAGCGCCATACAGTCCCCTCTGTAGATAGCGCCATACAGCCCCCTCTGTAGATAGCGCCATACAGTCCCCCCTGTAGATAACGCCATACAGCCTACCTGTAGATAACACCATACAGCCCCCCTGTAGATAGCGCCATACAGTCCCCCCTGTAGATAACGCCATACAGCCCCCCTGTAGATAACGCCATACAGCCCCCCCTGTAGATAGCGCCATACAGTTCCCCCTGTAGATAACGCCATACAGCCCCCTCCGTAGATAGCGCCATACAGCCCCCTCTGTAGATAGCGTCATACAGTCCCCCCTGTAGATAACGCCATACAGCCCCCCTGTAGATAATGCCATACAGCCCCCCCTGTAGATAGCGCCATACAGTCCCCCTGTAGATAACGCCATACAGTCCCCCCTGTAGATAACGCCATACAGCCCCCTCTGTAGATAACGCCATACAGCTCCCTCTGTAGATAGCGCCATACAGTCCCCTCTGTAGATAGCGCCATACAGTCCCCCCTGTAGATAACGCCATACAGCCCCCTGTAGATAATGCCATACAGCCCCCCTGTAGATAGCGCCATACAGTCCCCCTGTAGATAACGCCATACAGTCCCCCCTGTAGATAACGCCATACAGCCCCCTCTGTAGATAACGCCATACAGCTCCCTCTGTAGATAGCGCCATACAGTCACCCTGTAAATAGAGCCATACAGTCCCCCCTGTAGATAATGTCATACAGCCCCCCTGTAGATAGCACCATACAGTCCCCCCTGTAGATAACGCCATACAGCCCCCTCTGTAGATAGCGCCATACAGCCCCTCTGTAGATAGCGCCATACAGTCCCCCTGTAGATAGTGCCATACAGCCCCCTCTGTAGATAACGCCATACAGCCCCCTCTGTAGATAGTGCCATACAGTCCCCCCTGTAGATAGCGCCATACAGGCCCCCCTGTAGATAACGCCATACAGTCCCCCCTGTAGATAACGCCATACAGCCCCCTGTAGATAATGCCATACAGCCCCCCCTGTAGATAGCGCCATACAGTCCCCCCTGTAGATAGCGCCATACAGTCCCCCCTGTAAATATCGCCATACAGTCCCCCCAGTAGATAACGCCATACAGCCCACTCTGTAGATAACTCCATACAGCCCCCTCTGTAGATAACGCCATCCAGTCCCCTGTAGATAACGCCATACAGCCCCCCCTGTAGAGAACGCCATACAGCCCCCCTGAAGATAACGCCATACAGCCCCCTCTATAGATAGCGCCATACAGTCCCCCCTGTAGATAGCGCCATACAGTCCCCCCTGTAGATAACGCCATACAGCCCCTTCTGTAGATATCTACAGAGGGGGCTGTATGGTGTTCTCTACAGGGGGATGTATGGCGCTATCTACAGTGGGGGCTGTATGGCGTTATCTACAGAGGGGGCTGTATGGCGTTATCTACAGGGGGGCTGTATGGCGTTCTCTATAGTGGGGGCTGTATGGCGTTATCTACAGGGGGGCTGTATGGCGTTATCTACAGAGGGGAGTGTATGGCGTTATCTACAGGGGGACTGTATGGCGTTATCTACAGGGGGGACTCTATGGCACTATCTACAGGGGTTCTGTATGGCGTTCTCTACAGAGGGGGCTGTATGGTGATATCTACAGAGGGGGCTGTATGGCGCTATCTACAGAGGGGGCTGTATGGCGTTATCTACAGGGGGGGCTGTAAAAAAGGCACTATCTACAAGGGGGGGTTGTGTGACACCCAGGGGAGGGGGGGGCCCCAGTAAAAATTTTGCTATAGGGTCCAGTCTTTCCTAGTTACGCCCCTGTTTGAGGGCCTTATATATTAGAAAGTCCCCATAAATCACCCCATTTTAAAAACTGCACACCTTAAAGTATTCAAAACAGCATTCAGAAATTATTTTAACCCTTTAGGCATTTCACAGGAAATAAAGCAAATTAGAGGTGACATTTACAAATTTTTTTTTTTTTTACGAAATTCATTTGTAATACAGTTTTTTCTGTAACACAGAAGGTTTTACGAGAGAAACGCAACTCAATACTTATTGCCCAGATTCTGCAGTTTTTAGAAATATCCCACATGTGGTCCTAGTGTAGTAATGGACTGAAACACCGGCCTCAGAAGCAAAGGAGCACCTGGTGGATTTTTGGGCCTCTATTTTATTAGAATATATTTTAGGCACCATGTCAGGTTTGAAGAGGTCTTATGGTGCCAAAACAGTGGAAACCCTCCAAAAGTGACCCCATTTTGGAAACTACACCCCTCAAGGAATTTTTCAAAAGGTATAGTTAGCATTTTTAGCCCACAGGTTTTTTACTAAATTTATTGGAACTGGTCTGTGAAAATGAAAATCTACTTTTTTTCTGAAAAAACATACAATGTTTTAGTTTTTACAAGGAATAAAGGAGAAAAAGCACCCCAACATTTGTAAAGCAATGTCTCCTGATTACGGCAATACCCCATATGTGGCAATAAACTGCTGTTTGGACCCACGGCAGGGCTCAGAAGGGAACGAGGGCCATTTGGATTTTGGATCGCAGTTTTTGCTGGAATGGTTTTCGGTGCCATGTCGTGTTTGCAAAGCCCTGGAGGGACCATAACAGTGGAAACTCCCCAAAAGTGACCCCATTTTGGAAACTTCACCCCTCAAGGAATTTTTCTAGGGGTATAGTTAGCATTTTGACCCTACACGGTTTTTGCAGAATTTATGGGAATTATGCCGTGAAATTGAAAATCTACATTTTTTTTCTAATAAAATGTAGTTTTAGCTCAGATGTTTTCATTTTTAAAATAGATAAAGGAGAAAAAACATACCAATGTTTGTAAAGCACACTCTTCTGAGCACAGCAATACCCCATATGTGGTAATAAACTGCTGTTTGGACACATGGCGGAAGTTAGAAAGGACAGAGCGCCATTTGACTTTTGGAGCTCAAGTTTTGCTGGAATGGTTTGCGGCCCCATGTCACATTTGCAAAGCCACTGAGGGGCCAAAATAGTGCAAACCCGGCAAAAGTGACCCCATTTGGGAAACTATACCCTTCGTGGAATTTATCTAGGGGTATAGTGAGCATTTTCACCCCACAGTGCGCGCCCTCCAGAGACAGTCTCGATGTCCGGAAGTG
This sequence comes from Rhinoderma darwinii, assembly GCF_050947455.1. NCBI lineage: Eukaryota > Metazoa > Chordata > Amphibia > Anura > Rhinodermatidae > Rhinoderma > Rhinoderma darwinii. The sequence continues at coordinate 192,725,864 of NC_134687.1, forward strand.
AGTGCCGGCGCCTCACAGGAGGACGACGCTGCACACAGGTAGGTTGTCCATGGCCACAGCCGTCAAGGTTTAAGTCAGAACGACGGGCCGTGGCCATAGACGTTACATGATGATAGGATTTTATTCCTTGCTGCTCAGATCAGATTTCTCTATCCGGCCACTCACTCTCAATAATTTGTGGTAATCGACTAATGGGTTGAGTTTATAGAGTGCACTGCTCTTGGACAGATTGACATTCTTAGAGATACTGTCTGTCTCCTGACTATACACCTCTTGTTGTACACACTGGATGATAAATTGCTCGGCATGTCCAATATTTATGGCTGTATGGTGTTCCTTACACGTATGCCAGCCTTGACACTCTGGTGATGTGTCCCAGTGGGTGATGTGAATCAGTCAAGCGATGGTCCACACAAGAGATGTCCAACTTGAGAAATGTTCAAAACGATGTGACTTCAGCTTCAATTTAGAAGTTACAGGAGTGTAGAGCGTGGAGCTCGTAGGCCTGATTTCCTTGTCAGACTCAGTATCCACCAGATCATGGACAGTATAAGTAGGAGTCAAACAGGGATCATCGCACAGGAACTTTTGGGGTAAGGACCAGATATGGTCTAGAAGGTGTGCAGCCGCTGCAGGTCTTGTTCCCTGGTCAGCTAGGATAAGTTCAGTGGAGATGTAATGCCACTGCTCAGGATTAGAGAAACTTCTGATACAGTGTGGGTGTGGGTGTAGGAAGAATATCAGTCTTTTTCACTAACACTGGACCTCTACAGTTTCTGTAATCAGATCGTGGGCTGTCGTACTTAGTGGGAGGTGAAACAGGGCCACTGGACTCACCAAGGAATAGCTTGGGTTATTCTTGGAATCTGCAATGTTCCTGATGAACCCACAGAAGTAGGAGAATGGAGGAAAAGAGACTTGAGTTTCTCTTTTGTATCTGGACTCAATTGTTGTCCACCTTTCTTGAATATTGGTATGGCAGCTTGGAAACTATTGGGTTTACTCCACGAGCGGTGTCCAGGTAACTGAAGCCAGGTAGGTGAGTGTCTGCCTTAGCCAGCTGGAGATCTAACAGTAGGTCACTAAGCTCTTGGAATTTCTGATTGTCCTTACCAGATATTTTCGGAAAATGTTGCAACCGTTTAAACAGAGCATTCTCTATTGCTTCGGGACTGCCGTAGGTGCACTCTAGCTCTCCCAAACAGCGGTGAGGTCTGCTTCAGGATTATCAATGTGAGTTTCTTTACACGTTGTGTGGACTGAGGGCCAAGCCACTGGATCAGCAGATCCAGCTCTTCAGCAGCGGTAATGTCGAGGTCACTAATTGCGGTTCTGAAGGTAAATTTCCAGCCTCATTAGGCCGGTCTTGGTAACTTCACGGCGAACCATGTATCTTGCAAACCCAGACTTGTCCGTTTTCTCTGACTTTAGGTGGGGAATTGCTGGCTGAGTAGTGTTAATCGCGTTGTTTGCGGTATTCTGGCTAAGAGACATAGGTAAATATGGTGCTGCATAGGCATTCCGTCCAGGAGGTGGTTTAACCCCTTCCCTCTTTAGCCACTTTTGACCTTCCTGACAGAGCCTCATTTTTCAAATCTGACATGTGTCACTTTATGTGGTAATAACTCCGGAATGCTTTCACCTATCCAAGCGATTCTGAGATTGTTTTCTCGTGACACATTGGACTTTAAGTTACTGGCAAAATTTGCTCGATATGTTCAGTATTTAATTGTGAAAAACACCAAAAATTAGCGAAAAATTGCAAAAATTAGCATTTTTCTCAATTTAAATGTGTCTGCTTGTAAGACAGGCAGTTATACCACACAAAATTGTTGCTAATTAACATCACCCATATGTCTACTTTAGATTGGCATCGTTTTTTGAACATCCTTTTATTTTTCTATGACCTCACAAGGCTTAGAACTTTAACAGCAATTTCTCACATTTTCAAGAAAATTTCAAAAGGCTATTTTTACAGGGGCCAGTTCAGTTGTGAAGTGGCTTTGAGGGCCTTATATATTAGAAACCCCCAAAAAGTCACCCCATTTTAAAAACTTCACCCCTCAAAGTATTCAAAACAGCATTTAGAAAATGTCTTAACCCTTTACACATTTCACAGGAATTAAAGCAAAGTAGAGGTGAAATTTACAAATTTCATATTTTTCTGCAGAAATAAATTTTTAATACAATTTTTTTTATAACACAGAAGGTTTTACCAGAGAAATGCAACTCAATATTTGTTGCCCAGTTTCTGCAGTTTTAGGAAATATCCCACATGTGGCCGTAGCGTGCTACTGGAATGAAGCACCGGCCTCAGAAGCAAAGGAGCACCTAGTGGATTTTGGGGCCTTATTTTTGTTAGAATGTATTTTAGGCACCATGTCAGGTTTGAAGGGCTCTTGCAGTGACAAAACAGTAAAAATCCCCAAAAAGTGACCCCATCTGGGAAACTAGACACCTCAAGGAAATTATCTAGGGGTGTAGTGAGCATTTTGACCACACAGGTTTTTTACAGAAATTATTGGAAGTAGGACGTGAAAATTAAAATCAACATTTCTTCAAAGAAAATGTAGGTTTAGCGATTTTTTTTCTCATTTCCACAAGGACTAAAGGAGAAAAAGCACCGCAAAGTTTGTAAAGCAATTTCTCCCGAGTAAAACAATACCTCACATGTGGTAATAAACGGTTGTTTGGAGACACGGCGTGGCTGAGAAGGGAAAGAGCGCTATTTGGCTTTTGGAGTTCACATTTAGCAGGAATGGTTTGCGGAGGCCTTGTCACATTTACAAAGCCCCTGAGGGGACAAAACAGTGGAAACCCCCAACAAGTGACCCCATTTTGGAAACTATACCCCTTGAGGAAATTATCTAGGGGTATAGTGAGCATTTTGAACCCACAGGTTTTTTGCAGAAATTTTTGCAAGTAGGCTGTGAAAATGAAAATCTACATTTTTTCAAAGAAAATGTAGGTTTAGCAAATTTTTTTTCATTTCCACAACGACTAAAGGAGAAAAAGCACCATAAAATTTGTAAAGAAATTTCTCCCGAGTAAAACAATACCCCACATGTGGTAATAAACGGTTGTTTGGAGACACGGCGTGGCTGAGAAGGAAAAGAGCGCTATTTGGCTTTTGGAATTCACATTTAGCAGGAATGGTTTGCGGAGGCCATATCACATTTACAAAGCCCCTGAGGGGAGAAAACAGTGGAAACCCCCCACAAGTGACCCCATTTTGGAGACTACACCTATTGAGGAAATTATCTAGGGGTATAGTGAGCGATTTGACCCCACAGTTTTTTTGCAGAAATTATCGGAAGTAGGCCCTGAAAATAATAATCTACATTTTTTCAAAAAAAATCTAGGTTTAGCTAATTTTTTCTCATTTCCAGAAGGACTGAAGGAGAAAAAGCACCACAAAATTTGTAAAGCAATTTCTCCCGAGTAAAACAATACCCCACATGTGGTAATAAACGGCTGTTTGGACACACGGCAGGGCTTAGAAGGGAAAGAGCGCTATTTGGCTTTTTGAGATCACATTTAGCAGGAATGATTTGCGGAGGCCAGGTCACATTTGCAAAGCCCCTGAGGGGACAAAACAATTAAAACGCCCAAAAAGGGACTCCATTTAGGAAACTTCACCTCTTGAGGAATTCATCTAGGGGTGTAGTGAGCATTTTGACCCCACAGATGTTTCATAGAATTTATTAGAATTAGGCAGTGAAAATAAAAACAGTCCTTTTTCTTCAATAAGACGTAGCTTTAGCGCAAATTTTTTCATTTTCTCAACAAATAAAGGAAAAAAAGAACCCAACATTTGTAAAGCTATTTCTCCCGAGTACGGCAATACCCCATATGTGGTCATAAACTGCTGTTTGGGCAAACGGCAGGGCTCAGAAGGGAAGGACCGCCATTTGGAGTGCAGATGTTGCTGGATTGGTTTCTGGGCACCTGTGGGCCCAAAACAGTGGAAACCCCCCAGAAGTGACCCCATTTTGGAAACTACACCCCTCAATGCATTTACCAAGGGGTGTAGTAAGCATTTTAACCCTGCAGGTGTTTTGTAGAAATTAGTGTTCACTCGATGTTGCAGAGTGAAAATGGGATTTTTTTCCATAGATATGCCAATATGTGGTGCCCGGCTTGTGCCACCATAACAAGACAGCTCTCTAATTATTATGCGGTGTTTCCCGGTTTTAGAAACACCCTACATGTGGCCCTAATCTTTTGTCTGGACATATGACAGGGCTCAGAAGTGAAGAGTACCATGCGGAGTGGAGGCCTAATTTGGCGATTTACAAAGTATTGGTTCACAACTGCAGAGGCTCAGATGTGAAATAATAAAAAGAAACCGCTGATAAGTGACCCCCACTATGGAACTGCACCCCTCAAGGCATTAATTAAGGGGTGTAGTGAGCATTTTCACCCCACAGGTCTTTTCCATAAATGATTGCGCTGCGGATGGTGCAAATTAAAAATTTATATTTTTCCCTAGATATGCCATTCAGTGGCAAATATGTCGTGCCCAGCTTATGACGCTGGAGACACACACCCCAAAAATTGTTAAAAGGGTTCTCCCGGGTATGACGATGCCATATATGTTGAAGGAAACTGCTGTTTGGGGACGCTGTAGGGTTCAGAGCCGAGGGAGCACCATTTGGCTTTTGGAGAGCGGATTTTGCTTGGTACTATATTTGTTTGAGTATTGCTGGTGTTTTATAATGTGGGGGTACATGTAAGCGGGGCGGAGTATATAAGGGGCATAGTCAGGTGGTATAAAAAAAAAATAATAATCCATAGATGTGTGTTACGCTGTGAAGCAATCCTTTCTGCACAGGCCGGTGTCGCACTGATAAATGGTGTCATTTCTTACCCCCCTTTTGATCCACACTCCGCACCTTTTGTAGTTTGGGGAATTTTGCTGGGAAAGTGTTGTCCTGGTATAATACGGGCACCGTCGCTTCCAGCGGATATGTTTGGGCCCTCCCCTTCCTGGTTCCCTAATTTTAGGTCCTTGATAAATCGCCTCTTGAAACAGAAGAAATGTTCCCCTCGGGCTTAACTGCATATTTTTTTATTTCCTGACTTATTGGAGCCATAACTAATTTTATTTCTCATAGACGTAGCGGTATGAGGGCTGGTTTGTTGCGGGACGAGCTGTAGTTATTATTGGTACCATTTTGGGGTACATGCAACTTTTTGATCACCTTTTATCCTATTTTTTGGGATGCCAGGTAAACAAAAAACCGCAATTCTGGCACAGCTTTTTTCGTTTTTTTTATACAGCGTTCACCATGCGTTATAAATTACATGTTACCTTTATTCTGCGGGTCGGTACGATTCCGGCGATACCAAATTTATAGAACTTTTTCATGTTTTACAACTTTTTGCACAATAAAATTACTTTTGTAAAAAGAATGTATTTTTTCTGTCGCCAAGTTGTGAGAACCATAACTTTTTAATTTTTTTGTCGACGGACGTGTATGAGGGCTTGTTTTTTGCGGGACGAGCTATAGTTTTTATAGGTACCATTTTTGGATACGTGCGACTTTTTGATCACTTTTTATTGTAATATTTGTAGGGCAAAGTGACCAAAAAACAGAAACTCTGGTAACGTTTTTTACGGGGTTTTTTTACGCTGTTCACCGCGTGCAATAAATAATATAATATTTTGATACCTCCGGTCGTTACAGTCGTGGCGATACCAAATACGTATGGTTTATTATTATTTTTCAATAATAAAGGACTTGATAAGAGTAAAAGGGTGATTGTGTTTTATTTGATTACTTGAAACGTTTTCAAACTTTTATTTTTTGCACTTTTTTTTTTACAATTTTTTAAACTTTTTTTACACTTTTCTTCAAGTCCCACTAGGGGACTTGAAGGTCCAACGGTCAGATTTTTTTTTTCTAATACATTGCACTACCTATGTAGTGCAATGTATTAGATCTGTCAGTCATTCACTGACAGCAAGCCGATTAGGCTTCGCCTCCCGGCGGGGCCTAAATCGGCTTCCGTAATGGCAGAGCAGGAGACCATTGTGTCTCCTGTTGCCATAACAGTAGTCGCCAGTCCCGATTGCCTATCAGGGCTGGCGATCTGCTAGTAACCGCTACGATGCAGCAATCGCTTTCGATTGCTGCATCGAAGGGGTTAATGGCAGGGATCGGAGCTAGCTCCGGTTCCTGCCGTTACAGGTGGATGTCAGCTGTACAGTACAGCTGACTTCCACCGCTGATGACGCCGGATCAGCTCCTGACCCGGCGCCATCTTGCCGGCAGCTACGGAAGCCGATCAGGCTCCGCCGCCAGGCGGATCTTGACCGGCTTCGGTGCTAGGCAGACCGGGAGGCCAGTATTAGGCCTCTGGTTGCCATTGCAGCCACCGGAACCCCGGCAATTTCATTGCTGGGGCTCCGATGAGCTGCAAACACCTTAAGTGCAGCGATCGCGTTTGAGCGCTGCACTTAAGGGGTTAATGGCGGGGATCGAAGCTAATTTCGGTCCCCGCCGTTACAGTCGGATGTCGGCTGTAAGATACAGCTGAGATCCGACGATGATGGCACCGACTCAGCTTCTGAGCCGGTGCCAAACATTTGACGTACATGTACGGCATTTTGCGGGAAGTCAATGCTTTCCATGACGTACATGTACGTCAAATGTCGGGAAGGGGTTAAACTCTATAGATTTATTCACATGTTGGTATGGAACTGTGTAGTTGCAAGGGGTTTGGAGATTTATTGGCATACTGGCTTGCACATGGATGTCTGCGTATTGAGCTTGCTGAGGCGCGGGACCTTGGCGCTCTGAGATGTAAGGAGAAGGGTGGGGGTGATGAATGGTCAGTGTATTGTACTGACATTGGATACGAGGTGCTGCAGAAGAATCTGTGGCCTGTTGTTCTGGAGAAATGTTTTTACTATTAACATTTGTGACGATCAGGGGTTCACTGTTTTGGCTTAGTACATAGTCTCTTGTGCGTTTGAGAGGATCCTCTGCCTCCATTTCACTCAAACTGATGCTATCTCTTTCACTCCCACTGGCTGCTTGTTCTAGGACCTTTAGGTTAAGGCCACACGGAGCGGCCCTGACACGGTCGCAACGCGGCTAACAACCGCCTGTTAGTGGCCGCATGTTAACGCGTGTAAACCGTCCCTTTATCTGCCAAATCATGCGGCCATTAATTAATACACCCTTTATGGCCGCACGATTTTGCAAATAACAACAACTTACCTCCTATTCATACTCTATGGCAGCGCCAGAAAAAGACGAACACTGCACTCGGCTATCTCCGCCGCTCCCATAGAGAATGAATGGAGCGGCAGTGCGCATGCGCATGTCACCGGAATACCTCTTAACGAGGTATTTGTCAGCCACTCCTACATGGTGCCGGCGCGGTTGTTGGCCACGTTGCGACCGTGTCAGGGCCGCTCCGCGTGGCCGTACCCTTAACCTTGCCATAGATGTAGCGTGCTCACATTGTTTTTCTAAAGCTTCTATTTCTGCCTTTGTTTGTGCTGAACATATTACCCATGCACATGCTTCCATATCTGCTTTTCTTTGAGCTGTAGCCGCTTCCATTTCCACTTTCTTTTGTGCAAAGCTGGCCTGTATCTTAGTAGCTTCCGCTTCTAAATATGCCCTTATAAGCTGCTCACTAAGTGTGGAATATTTTGAAGATCATGACTTAGACATATGTTTTGAGTGCCAGGTGGACTTAGAAATGTGAGATAACGTTTCCGGAAGTTGCACAATTTTTGCTTGACAGGTGCCATTCTGACGAGATAATCAATGTTATTCACTTCACCTGTCTGAGGTTTTAATGTTATGGCTGAACAGTGCATATACTGTGCTGTGAACACAATGTTATTTCAAACTAACAGAAAAACTGGCCAATCAGAATTCAGTTTTATTTTTTTTAAAACTGCTCTGGAAAATTGAAAAATGAGCTCTGTTTTGTTGCATTGGGCAACAAGGCAAGTTTTTTTGTTAGGCCCCATGCACACGGCTGTGCCCATAATCACATACCGCAATTGCGGGTGGCCACTATCATAATTTCTCTGTTGGGGCACTAATGGGGCATCCTTACTACGTGGGGCACTAAGGAGGCATTTTTACTGGGGAGGGCTACTATAAGGGGGCACATAAGGGACATCCTTAATATGAAGGGGACACTTAATGGGCATTAGTACTGTGAAGAAGGCCCTGTAAGGCCCCCTATAGTTTCTACGTGGGGGCACAAAGGGGACCCCCTTACTATGTGGGGGCATCCTTACTGTGTGGGGCACTATAGGGACATTATTACTGTGTGGGGGCACTAAGGAGGCTTCATTAATGTGTGTGTGCATTGGTACTTCGTGGGAAAGTGTGTGGGGCACAAATGGGCACTATTACTGTGAGGCGGCACTAATGGGACACAATTACTATTTACTGCATAAAAGGGGCACTTTTACCTTGTAGGGCTCTAAGGGAGGGAGGATTATTACAGTATGGAGCACTATCTTTTAGCAACTATTTTTGGGGACACTATCTGTATGACACTATTTTTGCCGCAGTAAAACACTAGTAAAGGGAGTAGAAGGATGGGAAGTATGTGTAGATGGAAAAGGGTGCTGGAAAAGAGAAGAGCTAAATACATTTATGAAGAAGTCTATACATAGACAAGTTGTGGCTGGGAGAATTCATTATGGCAGTATGGGTCAGATGGAGAAAAAAAGGAAAGTGAACTACTCTAATCAGAAAAGACATCACCTGTGAGTCACTGGATTTAGTTGTTCTGCATTCATTCCTTTGCATTAACAGCATGATAATACTTTGTAATGCGCCCGTGTAGAACTGTTATGTGACCACTGTATGGGTAGTGTATGGTGATATTATTGGTTTTATTGGTCTTGTGGTATGGCTATAGTAATATTTTTTTTCTAAGCGCATGACTGTATTATTTTTTGCGAGATAAACTACTGTATCATATTTCAATTAGTTGTATGATGGGAAAAATTATTTGGAGGCAGGACTGATGCATTTATGGATACAGGTTCCAAGCACCACAATGCTGATTTTAATTGTAATATCCAGGGACAGTGAACTGCTGAGACAATGTAGTTAAGTAAAAGTTGTCTTATAGGTATACTGTCTTCAATATATTTTTTTTATTTTGGGGGAGACATATGCCTTTTGGACTTGCCAACTGACCCTCCAGTACTGGTCTGATATATTTTTATTTACTTATATTTTTTGTCTAGTCTGAGGTCTGATAACTAAATGCAATGAAAGTCTTAAAGACGTAAGACTTAACTTTTACATGGAGCTGGTTAATTTTTAAGCTCAATGGGGGGCATTTAAAATGTTGCTGTTCTGAGGTATGTTTTTGTTTAGGGTCCTGGTCTGGGGACTGTAATAGTCTAGGAGGTTGGGGGTCTGTATTTTTCCAGGGTCTATATATATTCTAAAGTCTTGCATCTAAATTTAGTCTGTGGTCTGAATTTATTTAGAGGTCTGGTCTTGGGTCTGAATTAATGTAGGATTCTGAATTTATTTAGGGGTCTAGTCTTGGGTCTGAATTTATTTGTGCCTCTATAGAGGCTGGGGATGGTTGCAGAAACATGGGTAAAAAGATGTCTTAAGTGGGGGCGTGGCTTGGACGCTGCAGTGACCGGACGCAACTGTGGTGAGCTCCGCCGAAAGAGGACTTACCCTGCTTCATCTGCCGGATAATATAGCTCTGACCGAGCTGAAACAATTCTGCCTTTCCTCCCCGCTGACTCGGGGACGACCGGGCACCCGTTCAGATCCATTTTCGGCGATTTTTCGGCGATTCCTGACGGAGGAACAAGTGAGGCCTTGCCTCGTGTTAGACCGGGGCCTGGATTTCCGGTGAGACGGATCGGAGAGACCAGAGGAGTTGTAGCAGGTACCAATAAGTGTACATTAAGCAGATGCAGCTACCTTAAGGACGCTGATGCTGATCTGATAGATCCACATTAGATATACCTGCCTGGGTCTTACTGGCAGTTGGAGCCTCACTGTGAAGTCTGGGGAGAATAGGCCTAGGCCTGAACCTGCAGACAAGCGTCCATAGACTTCAGAGTAATTGCCACTCATACCCCCAAGCATCATATTATAACACTACCCAAGAGAGCAACGCTCTAATATTTTATTGCTGGGAGCATACCTAGTGTATATGTTCTATCACTGATCTGCCATATACTGCAGTCATCTGGACTTCAATTACACATTTTTTGCTAGGCGACCCCCTCCCCCCCCCCCTCCATTGCTAGGGAGGTAGTTGGGAAGCTGTAAGCGCGGTTCTGAATGAGCTACATGTAACTACCACTGGAGAGACACGCACTTTCTTTTTTTTTTCTTTGGTACCACAAACTAATACAAAATGGTGAAAACGGGCAAAGATAAGCTCAAGGACATACAACACACACCTAAAAAGCACAAAAATCAACATGAAGTTGACCGTTTCTTTAACAAAAAGCACTCTGCCTCCTCCTCTGCTGGGAGTCACTTATCCGCACATGAAGAAGATACTGAAATGTCACAAGATGGTGATTCGGATAGAGAGAGCAGTACAGCTCAGCCTACCACATATGATGAATCGGATGCATGCCATATCTCTAGAGCCTTTCTCAAGAAATGTTTAGCGCAAGCCTTATCACCAGTGCTGAAAGAACTCTCTGATATCAAAATGGACGTAGAACACATTGGCCACAGAGTAGACGAGTTGGAAAATGTCCATACTGCTTTATTGTCTCACAGCGCAGTGACACAACAGACGGTTATTTCCCAACAGGAACATCTAAATACTGCATTTCTTCAGCTGGAAGATCAGGAGAACCGTAACAGGAGGAAGAGCATTAGGCTCAGGGGGATGCCGGAGAGTGTGGCACCGGAGGCTTTGAGAGCAGCAGCTGCATCAATTTTCGCAGATCTACTGGGGTTGGAACGAGCCTCCCAAGTGGTTATCGAGCGCATACACAGAGCACTTAGGCCTAAACCTGCACCAGGAGAACCACCGAGAGATGTAGTGTGTGGGCTCTTGAGTTTTGTTGATACAGCTGCCCTTTTGCAGAGGGCCAGGGACTCTCAAGGAATTTACTATGACAACTGTAAAATCTTGTTTTTCCAAGATGTAGCAGCAAGAACTCTAAACAAAAGGCGGATTCTGAAGCCGCTCACAGACATTCTGAGAGATCGTCACATCCCCTACAGATGGCTGTATCCCTTTGGACTTTCTGTGATGGATAATGGTAAACCCCTAGTGGAAGACCTACACAAAATCTGGACTGTGCTACGCGTCACCCCATTGGATATACCATCGTGGCTGCTGGTCCACCTGCCTGCTACGTTCCCGGAATTACCGCCTCCAGAGAAGTGGACCCTACAAACCAAGGCGAAGTCCCCGAGGAGGACTACCACCTGAATTTTTGGGACTTAGAAATCCGAAGAATGGTTTTGGAGGTGTATTTGCCTTGAATGGGCCTCTGTTTTCTTGCAACAGAAGAATTATTGATGTATGATTGGAGGCTTCCAATTAGCATCTTGTGTATCCTTTTAAGAGTTATATTAGAATGGTACTATCAGTTTTTGTAGCTATTAACAGAAAGTGTGTCTCTTTTACTTTTTCTTTTATATTCTTTTCTCCCTACAGAATGGATTGGTTAAATCCATCTTGTATTGTGTATCTGAGTACGGTGATATGTACAATCGTATCCAGAACTAATTTCCTACCCATGGGAGCTGGGACTTGCGAGATCTCAGACCTTTCAGCCCGGTTCTTATGCGAAATATTTTACAAAATCTGCAATGTTTCTTTTTTTCCTACAATTTGTTTTAAGTTTGAAGTTGTGGTGACACCTAATGAGCTCCTTTACATTATCATTCCTCCATTAGACATCTGTAAATATGGCTGAGGTCAATATTGTGTCATTGAATGCGAGAGGGCTTAATACTCCTCAAAAACGCAGCCAAGTATTTGCTATAACCAGGAAAGCTCGATCAGACATTCTATTCATGCAAGAAACCCATTTCAGACACGCACACACCACTTCACTAACCCACACCTCATTCTCACAGTGGTTTCACAGCACACACTCCTCTGCATCAAGAGGAGTCAGCATTGCCATTGGTAGATCGGTTCCATTCACCTTGATAGCTCAACAAATCGATCCTGCTGCTATATATGTATTTATTAAAGGGCAATAGGGAATACAATGATCACTTTAGCTAACATCTATGCTCCTAACAGAAATCAAGCTAAATGGTTAACTAGTACTTTAAATAAGATACAAATTGTTAACCCCTTGCGTACCTTCGCCGTAATAGTACGTCGCTGGCCGCTTATTCCAGCGTACCTTCGCCGTACTATTACGGTGCAGGAATAAACTGTCACAATGTGAAATCACATAGTAACATAACAGCGGCGGCAGCTGTCATTGACAGCTAACCGTCTCTGCTACCGGCCTGGGGACCAATTAGCAGTCCCCAATGCCGGCGATTGCTGTGATTGGTCAGTCTCTGAAGACTGACCAATCACAGCCGTCTGTGACGTCGTCTGCAGGAGAAAGCTCCTGTCAATAGCGACAGCGGCATTTAAGCGATTGATACAGAGGGAGGGGGCTCCCTCTGCACCCCATTGCCCCCCCACGAAAAATCGCGGGGTTCTGATGGTTGCAATGGCAACCAGGAAACCTAGCAACGGCTTCCTGGTTGCCAGGTACGGGAGCCTATTAGGTCCTGCCCAAGGCAGGACGTAATAGGCTCAACTGTCAGTTGTAAAGTGACAGTTACAATACACTGCACTACATCAGTACATACAGAAGTAGTGCAGTGTATTGTACAGGGGATCAGAAGATCAGATCTTCCAGTCCCCTAGTATGTGTAAAATAAAAAGTGAAAAAAAGTAAAAAAAAAAGTTTTAGATAAATAAATAAATAAATAAAAGTTTTACGTAATAAAAACAATAATCGCCTTGTTTCCCTGATCAAGCCCTTTATAATTAGAAAAAAAAAAAAGACAAAAACTAGACCTAATAGGTATCGCCGCGTTCGTATTGGCCTGACCTAAAAAAATATCATATTATTTATCCCGCACGGTGAACACCGTAAAAAAAATACCATAAAAAACAATGGCAGAATTTCCTTTTTTGGTCACGTTGTTTCCAAAAAAATGGAATAAAAAGTGATCAAAAAGTCGCGCGTAGCCAAACATGGTACCAATAAAAACTACAGTGTGTCACGCAAAAAACAAGCCCTCACAAAGCTCCGTCGACAAAAAAATAAAAAAGTTATGGCTCTCAGGACATGGTGACAGTAAAACATTTTATTTAGAAAAAAGTGTTTTTTTTTTTGTAAAAGTAGTAAAACATATAAAAACTATATAAATTTGGTATTGCCATAATCGTATCAAACCGCAGAATAAAGTAAACATGTTGTTTATACTGCACAGAGAACGCCGGTAAAAAATTATAAAAAAATAGTGAAAGAATTTCTGGTATTTGGTCTCCTCACCTCAGAAAAAATGGAATAAAAACTGATCAAATTATCGCATGTACCCGAAAATGATACTAATAAAAACGACAGCTCGTTCCATGAAAATCAAGCACACACACAGCTCGTCAACGGAAAAATAAAAAGTTCTGACTCTTGGAACGCAATAATGCAAAACGACGGCCCAGACTAATTTATATGTGCAGCAGTTCTTCACCTAAAACCCCACGTCATCATTTGCAGCCCCCATTGGTAGACCCTGTAAATGCAGCGAAAACTATGACATTTTGGGGTCTGTGCTACATATGGGGCTAGTGAAGAAGTCAAAGATTAGGCAATACTGGAGTGCGGATATTTTGTACAACACCACAGACACCCTTTAGAAGTGCAACTCCTGCACCCAAAAATCCAGCCTGTGCATGAAGGATGGGGTTCAAAGCGTACGTCACTATCCAGGGATAATTAATTTTATTATTCATTCACCCCATTATTACATCATCCTATTATGACCTATTGCACTCCGCCCAGCTTACATATAACCTGATGTACTCCACATAGCTTACATATACCCTGATGTACTCAGCACAGTTTACATATACCCTGATACACTCCGCCCAGCAAACATATACCCTGATGAACTCCGCCCAGCTTACATATACCCTGATGTACTCCGCCCAGCTTACATATGCCCTGATGTACTCCGCCCAGATTACATATGCCCTGATGTACTCCTCCCAGCTTACATATACCCTGATGTACTCTGCACAGCTTACATATACCCTGATGTACTCCGCGCATCTTACATATACCCTGATGTACTCCGCCCAGCTTACATATACCCTGATGTACTCCGCACAGCTTACATATACCCTGATGTACTCCGCACAGCTTACATATACCCTCATGTACTCCGCACAGCTTACATATACCCTGATGTACTCTGCGCATCTTACATATACCCTGATGTACTCCGCCCAGCTTACATATACCCTGATGTACTCCGCACAGCTTACATATACCCTGATACACTCCGCCCAGCTTACATATGCCCCCACATTATAAACTGAAACACCAGTAAAACACTAAACAAAACTACTACCAAGCAAAATCTGCGCTCCAAAAGCCAAATGGCGCTCCTTCTGGGCCTGGCAGTGTGCCCAAACAGCAGTTTATGACCACATATGGGGTATTACCGTACTCTGGAGAACCGCTTAACAATTTATGGGGCGTATGTCTCCAGTGGTACAAGCTGGGACCAACGCATTTGGCACTGAAATAGCATATATGTGGAAAATGTCAATTTTCAATCTGCATCATCCACTGTGCACTAATTTCTGCAACACCTTTGGGGGTCAAAATGCTCACTACACTTCTAGATGAATTCCTTGAGGGGTGTAGTTTCCTAATTGGGGTCACTTCTCGGGAGTTTTCACTGTACTGGTACCCCAGCGCAATGCAACATGGCGTCAAAAACAAATTTTGTAAAATATCCACTCCAAAAACGAAATTGCACTTTTTCCGTTTAGACCCTTGCCGTATGTCCAAATAGCCGTTTACAACCACATATGGGGTATTTACGTAATCAGGAGAAATTGTGTAACACATTCTGGGGTGTCTTTTCTCCTGTATTCCTTGTGGAAATGAAAAATTCTGAGCTAAAGCTACAGGTTATTGGAAAAAAAAAATGATTTCATTTTCACGGACCAATTCTAATAAAATCTATAAAACACCTGAGGGCTCAAAATTCTCACTACACCTCTAATTTAATTCTTTCAGGGGTATAGTCTCCAAATTGGGATCACATCTGGGGAATTTCTGCTGTACTGGTACTTCAGGGACTCTGCAAATGCGGCATGGCCCCCAGAAACCAATTCAGCAAAATCTGAGCTGCAAAATCCAAATGGTGCTCCGTCCCTTCTGAGCCCTGCCGTGGGTCCAAACAGCAGTTTATTACCACATATGGGGTATTACCATAATCAGGAGAAATTGCTTTACAGATGTTGAGGTGCTTTTTCTCCTTTATTCCTTATAAAAATTAGAAAATTCTGTGTTTTTTCCAAAAAAAAGTCTCTTTTCATCTTCACAGACTAATTCCAATAAATTCAGCAAAAAACCTGTGGGGTCAAAATGCTAACTATACCACTAGAAAAATTCCTTGAGGGGTATAGTTTCAAAATGGGGTCACTTTTGGGGGGATTCCACTGTTTAGGTCCCTCCAGGGCGTTGCAAACGTGACACGGCACTGAAAACCATTCCAGTAAAATCAGAGCTCCAAAATCCAAATGGGGATCCTTCCCTTCTGAGCCCTGCTGTGGGTCCAAACAGCAGTTTATTACCACATATGGGGTATTTCCGTAATCGCGTTTTTCCAGAAAAAAAGTAGATTTTCATTTTCACAGACTAACTCCAGAAAATATAGCAAAATACCTGTGGGGTCAAAATGCTAACTATACCCCTAGATAAATTCCCTGAGGGGTGTAGTTTAAAAAATGGGGGTCACTTTTGGGGGTTTCCACTGTTTTGGCACCACAAGACCTCTTCAAACCGGACATGGTGCCTAAAATATATTCTGAAAAAAGGAGGCCCCAAAATCCACTAGGTGCTCCTTTGCTTCTGAGGCCTGTGTTTCAGTCCATTAGCGCACTAGGGCCACATGTGGGATATTTCTAAAAACTGCAGAATCTGGGCAATAAATATTGAATTGCGTTTCTCAGGTAAAACCTTCTGTGGTACAGAAGAAAATGTATTACATATGAATTTTGTAAAAAAAAATGACATTTGAAAATTTCAGCTCTACTTTCCTTCAATTCCTGTAAAACGCCTAAAGGGTTGAAACACTTTCTGAATGCTGTTTTGGATACTTTGAGGGGTGCAGTTTTCAAAATGGGGTGTTTTATGGGGGTTTCTAATATATAGGGCACTCAAAACCACTTCAGAACTGAACTCGTCCCTGAAAAAATAGCTTTTTGAAATTTTCTTAAAAATATGAGAAATTGCTGCTAAAGTTCTAAGCCTTGTGAGGTCATAGAAAAATAAAAGGATGTTCAAAAAACGATGCAAACATAAAGTAGACATATGGGAGATGTTAATTGGTAACTATTTTGTGTGGTATTACCATCTGTTTTACAAGCAGATACATTTAAAATTGGAAAAATCATAATTTCTTCATATTTTCGCTAAATGTTGGTGTTTTTCACAAATAAGCAATGAATTTATCGACCAAATTTTTGCACTAAACTAAAGTACAATATGTCACGAGAAAACAATCTCAGAATCAATTGGATAGGTAAAAGCATTCCGGAGTTATTACCACATAAAGTGATACATGTCAGATTTGAAAAAATGGGTCTGGTCCTCAAGGCCAAAATGAGCTGGGTACTCAAGGGGTTAAAGAAGGAATTCTGGTTCTGGGAGGGGATTTCAATTGTGTCTTAGAACACAACATTGATGCTACTTCCAAAACTTCGGCTATATCCAACAAAGCACTTAGGACAATGAAGAGGGCACTAGCTGACCTCTCGCTCGTCGATGCATGGAGAGCAGCCCATCCTGACACAAAAGATTTCACATACTATTCCACAGTACACAGGACATACCACAGATTAGATCGCATATATATCTCCAACAGACACCTCGGTGACGTTACTGCCTCAGATATAGGGTCCATACTAATATCTGATCACGCGCTAATCTCCATGTCCTTATCTATTTTGTCTCTCCCTAGAAAAACGTTGAACTGGTCACTAAATGAAATGTTGTTGGGCTCTCCAGATGATATTTTAAAGATAGAAAGCAAACTTCAGGAGTATTTTCACTTTAATAACATTCCGGAGACCCCTGTTCCGATCATATGGGAGGCTCACAAAGCCTGTGTCAGAGGCGAGTTTATTGCTCTAGGTTCTAGACTCAAAAAAGCCAGGGATGCCACAATGAACTCCCTATTGAACAGAATTTCAGCCTTAGAAACACTTAGAAAACAATCCGCTATACAGAAATCTCAACCTGAACTCGTGAAATTGAGAAATGATCTCAGGGATCTCCTGAATGTTAAAGCTGCTAAGGCTCTCCAGCGATGTAAATTTAAATATTACGCTCATGGAGATAAGGGGTCCAAAATTATGTCAGGACTTCTTAAAAAACAAAATGAAAAATCCTATATTACCAAACTGAAAACAGAAAAAGGTGAGGTAGTCCTCTCCACGGAAGATATTGCGGCAGAGTTTCACAGATTCTATTCCTCTCTCTATAATTTGGAGACTGGCGGTCCAACCTCAAATATGGGAAATCGTTCTGCCCCCATTGAATCTTTCCTTAACTCCATCTCCTTACCTAAATTAGAGGAGGTGGATCTGGAGGGGTTGATGGCCCCTTTTACAGAACAAGAAGTTAGGGAAGTGCTTGCCTCCATACCCAGTGGTAAGAGCCCTGACCCTGATGGGTTCCCCATATTTTATTACAAAACATTCGCTGCAACTCTGTTGCCGCACTTTGTGAAACTTAGCAAGTCATTATTGGAGGGAGAGGGTCTCTCCAAACGAATGCTTGATGCGCATATCACAGTTATCCCAAAAGAAGGCAAGGACCCTATGGTATGTGGAAGTTATAGGCCCATTTCCCTCCTGAACAGAGATGTCAAATGGTGGGAAAAGTTACTAGCACATCGTATAAATCTATTACTCCCCAAACTGATCAATCCAGAACAGACAGGTTTTGTACCGCAAAGGGAAGGGAAATTTAACACTACCAGGGTAATTAATGTAATATCTTGGGAAAAAAAACACAAAATTCCCCTAGTTCTCCTCAGCACTGATGCAGAAAAGGCGTTCGATCCTGTTGCATGGGACTTTATGACAGCGACTCTCATTCGATATGGTTTTCCTCCCGCCTTTATCAGAGCCATCTTCACGCTTTACCATCAGCCATCCGCTAGGATCAAAATAAATGGTACCCTCTCACCATCCTTTGATATTTACAATGGAACGCAACAGGGTTGCCCACTGTCCCCATCTCTATTTGTATTTACTATAGAACCTCTAATTCAGAAATGTATACAGTCCCAAGAGGTTCAGGGCCTTAAGATTGGGGACGTTACTCACTCAACGTCAGCATTTGCAGACGACCTACTTCTATTTATATCAAACCCATTCCAAGCTTTTCCAGTAATTCTTGCGATTCTGGAGGACTTTGGAAAAAATTCAAATTTCAAAATTAATCTGGGAAAATCCGTAGCTCTAAATATCACGGCGCCAAAATCAAAAATCCAACGTCTCAAATTTTCTACTCCCTTCACATGGAACTCAACTGACATAACATATCTAGGTGTCCGCATCCCCTCAGATCCTGCTAAGCTGTTCGAGTATAACTATAAAACGCTATATAAGAAAATTAGTTCGCATCTCGCAGGCTTAAGAATCCCGTATGTCTCTTGGATGGGAAGAAAGAACATTTTCAAATGTTATATAATGCCGCAAATTTTGTATGTGATGCAGACAATTCCTATTTGGCTCCCGAAATCCTTCTTTATCCAAATACACCGCCTATTCTCGAAGTTTATATGGAATGCTGCTCACCCTAGGCTTGCATACGCTCAAATGCGACTTGGCAGACGGCAAGGGGGATGCGGATTACCACATGTTCAGGCCTACTATAGAGCTAATCATCTAGCTAGATGGCTGACGCTAGTGCACCCACAGCAGCCTGTGTGGCCTCACACTCACGTTGAACGACACATTCTTGGGGAGGAGGGGATCATACACCTTTGGTCCAATGTTCCGATAAAGGCAGGTCATTTGAGTGACACACTGAAAGGCACAGTGGAGGTGTGGCAGCACCTCCTTATAAAACTAGAATCGGATACGGGACCCTCTCCACTTATGCCTCTCAAGGTCCTCCCGGCCTTCCTGAAAGCAGCAGTTACCCCGATTCACTTTCCTTGGTCCCACTTACAACGAACCTTAGTATATCCTACTCTACAAAATGTCTCGGCCCTGCCGAAACTAGCGGACTTATTAACTCCACTAGAATCTACCTCCATCTCATTCATACATGAATTTGCATTCAATAAGGTATGTAGAGAATGTTGTACAAGGTATACACAACCATTAAGGGATATTAATTGGCTAGAACATTATTTGCTATTCCCAAACTTACCCAAAGGCCTTCTCTCTAAAATATACACCAGTGGCGTAACTACCGCCGTAGCAGCAGTAGCAGCTGCTACGGGGCCCGCGGCATGAAGGGGCCTGTGTCGCCCGCCGGCACGGGCCCCCACCATGGCCGGAGGCTCCGCTAGCAGCCGCTATGGCTGCTACAGCGGGACGCCACTGAACACTACAGCAGAGCAGGGAGGTATCTCCCCGCTCTGCCATTAACTGGTTCCCGACCGCTGGCTGTATTTTTACGGCCAGCGGTCAGGGTCCTTAAAACCCGAGCCATAGACTTTCTACGGCTCGGGTTTTAACTTGCTGCCCGCGCGATCGGGCCGCTGAATGTCGGGTCTCCGGCTGTCAGTGACTGCCGGGGACCCTGAGGAGAGGATAGAGGCAGCTTTCGCTGCTTCTGTCTTCTCTGATCACTTGTACACAGCGCTGAATGCGCGCTGTGTACAGGAATAGAGACAGCAGCAGCGGCGCTGTCTCTATTCCTCCCGGTGATCATGTGACTGGTCACATGATCGCCTGGTGCCGCTAGTGGCAGACTTTTGCTGGGTCTTACTAGACCCAGCACAGCCCTATTAGTGACAATCGTCACTATGAGAGGGCTGATTTCCCCTGTAACTGGGGCTGCTGTGCAGCCCCAGTTACAGTGGAAAAGATGGTGTAAAAGAAAGAAAAAAATATATAAAGTTCCCCAAAGGTCTTCTTTGACCTTTGGGGGACAGACCATAGTAATAAAAAAATAATAAAGTAAAGTGCAAAAAAAAATGTAAATAATAAATACACATAAAATACCCACCCCAAAAAAAAAAAACGTTCCCCCCCCCGCCAATCATTGTTGTAACGCTAGTGCTGACACAAATCACGTCATTAGCCCAACAAATAAAAAAGTTATAGCCATTTAACTAACACGTGCTAAAAATGGCTAAACGGTGTCTGGTCCTGAAGGCGCAAAATAAAGCAAAAGACATGTATCCCCTCTCCACAGGATATGTATCCCCCTCTCCACAGGATATCCACAGGACAGGGGATACATGTGTCATCGCCGGCAGCGATAGGGAGAACGGGGGACTGAAAGTCCCCTGAAGTTCTCCATCACAAACCTTGGACTTCCGGGGTCTGTGTCGGCAGCTCCGTAGAAATGAATGGAGCGCCGGTTGTGCTTGTGTGCATGCGTGACCAGCGCTCCTTTCATTTTTATTGAGCTGCGCAGACGCCGGAAGTCAGAGGTTTGTCATGGAGAAGTTCAGGGGACTTTCAGTCCCCCGTTCTCCCTATCGCTGCCAGCGATCACTCATGTATCCCCTATCCTGTGGAGATCCTGTGGAGAGGGGATACATGTATTTTGTAGGACACAATGTAGGTCGCATTTTTTTGGGAGGGGGGACGCTGTATGGCGTTCCCTACAGGGGGGGGTGGCTATATGGCGCTCCCTACAGGGGGGGAGCTGTATGGCGTTCCCTACAGGGGGGGGGCTGTATGGCGTTCTCTACAGGGGGGGAGCTGTATGGCGTTCCCTACAGGGGGGCTGTATGGCGTTCTCTACAGGGGGGGCTGTATGGCGTTCTCTGCAGGGGGGCTGTATGGCGTTCTCTGCAGGGGGGCTGTATGGCGTTCTCTGCAGGGGGGCTGTATGGCGTTCTCTACAGGGTGATGTATGGCGCTATCTACAGAGGGGGGCTGTATGGCGTTCTCTACAGGGGGGGCTGTATGGCGTTCTCTGCAGGGGGGCTGTATGGCGTTCTCTGGAGGGGGGCTGTATGCCGTTCTCTACAGGGGGATGTATGGCGTTATCTACAGGGGGGTCTGTAAAAAAGGCACTATCTACAAGGAGGGGGGGTTGTGTGACACCCAGGGGAGGGGGGGGGGCCCCAGTCAAAAGTTTGCTATGGGGCCCAGTCTTTCCTAGTTACGCCCCTGATATACACTAAACTCCTGCAGTTAGCTGCCCCGCCTAAACCTAGGTATCTGTTGGCATGGGAAAAGGAGTTCTCCACCACCTTTACCCCTTCTGAAGTCTCTACTGTTCTGTCCAACTCGCATGGATTTTCCCGCTGTGTTAAGATCCAAGAGAACTCATTTAAGACGCTGACGAGATGGTATAGAACCCCCCAGCTCCTCCATAAATGGCGGCTTACCATTAACGAATTATGTTGGAGGTGTGGATTAGATGTGGGGACTATCTCACATTTATGGTATCACTATTCAGTCCTAAAGAAATTTTGGTCTGAGGTTTGGAGACTTATTAATGTAATATGTGTGGTGAACATACAGTGAAGGAAATAAGTATTTGATCCCTTGCTGATTTTGTAAGTTTGCCCACTGTCAAAGACATGAACAGTCTAGAATTTTTAGGCTTGGTTCATTTTACCAGTGAGAGATAGATTATATATAAAAAAAAAAAAGAAAATCACATTGTCAAAATTATAAATATTTATTTGCATTGTGCACAGAGAAATAAGTATTTAATCCCTTTGGTAAACAAGACTTAATACTTGGTGGCAAAACCCTTGTTGGCAAGCACAGCAGTCAGACATTTTTTGTAGTTGATGATGAGGTTTGCACACATATTAGATGGTATTTTGGCCCACTCCTCTTTGCAGATCATCTGTAAATCATTAAGATTTCGAGGCTGTCGCTTGGCAACTCAGATCTTCAGCTCCCTCCATAAGTTTTCGATGGGATTAAGGTCTGGAGACTGGCTAGGCCACTCCATGACTTTAATGTGCTTCTTTTTGAGCCACTCCTTTGTTGCCTTGACTGTATATTTCGGGTCATTGTCGTGCTAGAAGACCCAGCCACGAGTCATTTTTAATGTCCTGGAGGAGGGAAGGAGGTTGTCACTCAGGATTTGACGGTACATGGCTCCATCCATCCTCCCATTGATGCGGTGAAGTAGTCCTGTGCCCTTAGCAGAGAAACACCCCCAAAACATAATGTTTCCACCTCCACGGTGTTCTTTGGGTCATAGGCAGCATTTCTCTTCCTCCAAACACGGCGAGTTGAGTTAATGCCAAAGAGCTCAATTTTAGTCTCATCTGACCACAGCACCTTCTCCCAATCACTCTCAGAATCATCCAGATGTTCATTTGCAAACTTCAGACGGGCCTGTACATGTGCCTTCTTGAGCAGGGGGACCTTGCGGGCACTGCAGGATTTTAATCCATTACGGCGTAATGTGTTACCAATGGTTTTCTTGGTGACTGTGGTCCCAGCTGCCTTGATATCATTAACAAGTTCCCCCCGTGTAGTTTTCGGCTGAGCTCTCACCTTCCTCCGAATCAAGGATACCCCACGAGGTGAGATTTTGCATGGAGCCCCAGATCTATGTCGATTGACAGTCATTTTGTATGTCTTCCATTTTCTTACTATTGCACCAACAGTTGTCTCCTTCTCACCCAGCGTCTTACTTATGGTTTTGTAGCCCATTCCAGCCTTGTGCAGGTCTATGATCTTGTCCCTGACATCCTTAGAAAGCTCTTTGGTCTTGCCCATGTTGTAGAGGTTAGAGTCAGACTGATTAATTGAGTCTGTGGACAGGAGTCTTTTATACAGGTGACCATTTAAGACAGCTGTCTTTAATGCAGGCACCAAGTTGATTTGGAGCATGTAACTGGTCTGGAGGAGGCTGAACTCTTAATGGTTGGTAGGGGATCAAATATTTATTTCTCTGTGCACAATGCAAATAAATATATATAATTTTGACTATTTGATTTTCTTATTTTTTTTTAATATAATCTATCTCTCACTGGTAAAATTAACCTAGCCTAAAAATTCTAGACTGTTCATGACTTTGACAGTGGGCAAACTTACAAAATCAGCAAGGGATCAAATACTTATTTCCTTCACTGTATGCCTCACCCCTGAACTGGTGGTGCTGTGGTTACCTAACACTTCATTTAGACCAACTAAGCATTCGCTAGTAACCCACTTGCTGACAGCAGCCAAACTTCTCATCCCCATGCATTGGAAATCTGAGTCCCCGCCTACAATCCCTCAATGGCTGGAAAAGGTTAGACAGATTTTCAGAATGGAAGAACTTGCGGGATGGGAGAGTGGAACACACGTAAAATTGCTACAAACGTGGAAGAATTGGCTGGAATTCACTAAAAGTCCATTATATGGTCATACCCTGACCCCCTCTCCTCTGACCTAATCTTCACATTTATTACTATCTCACATACAGAAGTTGAGCTTTCTAGTACTTACACTTATTTTACTCGGGTCTCATGGTAGTCACCTGTTTTGTTGGTTTATTTGTGTTTATGTCTATCCGTTACTTAAGAGAAATGCCCCTGATGGAAAAGGCAGAAACAATAGAACATGCATCTACTTGGTATAACAGGAAGACTATTAATAAAGCCATACATGACCAAGCTCTCTACTTATCTAAATCTGATTTAAGATTGTCTTTGATTGTGTATAAATACTTCTTTTAGTAGGCCTGTGTGCCGCAAAATTTATATTGCATGTCGTGTTTACATGTTATTATGTATTTCTCAATAAAAATATATTGAAATAAAAGATGTCTTAAGTGCAAACTCTGCAGTGGTAAGGAAAAGTCATCATAGTGGTCTGGGCTAGATGGAGAAGAAAAGAAAAGAGACTGTCTACAATCAAAGAAGACGTCACCTTTGAGTGACTGGATTTATAGAGGAGGTGTAACCTCTCCTGACATGTCTGTTATAGTAAATACACAGTCAACACAACACAGTCTGATTCGGTCAGCGATATTGGACATTGTTTGTGTGTAGGGACACAAGAAGAATGGAGGTGGTTTTGACTGTAGGTACAATGTAGCAGGGCGACGGTGGGGAAGGGGGAAGGCCCAAGTTTGTCGGTCAATACTTTTGAATATTGTTTAAAAAATATTATCACTGAATATGGGTAAATCTTGAGCATGACCCATTAATTTAATGTCAATGCGAGGATTGTTTAAATATATACATCTCAAATGTGTTTTTTAGCATCAAGACATCTCAATAGAAATGAGTCATTGCCAAAATGCTAAATGTTCACAGCAGTGAATGGTACTGGTATTGTGAAATTCAAGATTTTCCCATTATAAAATGCATATCAACCTGAGATTACACGGGTATACTTATTTTCATGCACATATTCTTATCTGCATTATCTACTTAAATGTTACTTCTTTGTCAATTCTCATTTCATCCTCCACTTCACCAATCAGCCATCACATTAACCTTGAGATGAATTTAAATAATCATTTGCATAAGAGTTGCACAACTGATGAGACAAAGCAAAATATATTAACAAAGTCATCAAACTACCATGTGCCTCACATAAACATATAAAGAAGCCACTAAGAAAAAAGTTTCTAATTATAAGACTATTATTTGACTCATGCTTGACTAATATATAGTGGGGCCATATTGATATATACTAAATTTAAAAGGGGTTGTATGAGATTAAGAAAAATCTGTTTGGCAGTCATGGATGAGAGTGGGGAGGTGGCCACGCATCCATGTGGCTGTCTCTTCTAAAGTTTAAACAATGCCCTGGCTTGGCTGTTTGCATAACTCCCATAGACTTCAGTGGAGAGGGCAGCTATCTCTCCTATACAAATAAAATGCAAACTTCTGAAGCATATCTAATCAGGGCTAGGTAATGTCCAAAAAACAACCTCCCATCCATAGTTAACAGATAACCACATATATAATTAGAACATGCAAAGAAAAAGGGAGTGTATAGCCGTCTATTTATAAAAATAGAAAATATGTTATTGATCATACATGTACAACAAATAATGTTAAAATTCACATAGGCAAGGTAAACACTCTAGTACTTATGGTATGGCTAATAAAGACGAAAGGTGGCAATAATAAATATCTTACATAACAAAAGCATAAATATCTACATTAACATACTATGTGGATGGCTGTTTTTTTTATATAGATGAGCACATTTTCTGATATAGCCCCAAACGATCCTATATGTACTGTTCCTATTCAGTAGTTACCATCATTGGGATGATAAAAAATGGCAGTGCATTATAAATAACTAATCAACAGTCAGCCTTACCCATCTCAGCAATCAAATGCTTCTGCACAACCAATATACACCGTGTTCCAAATTATTATGCACATTGGATTTAAGTGTCATAAACATATAATTATTAGTTTTTCAATTAAACTCATGGATGGTATTGTGTCTTAGGGCTCTTTGGATCATTGTAATCAATCTCAGACACTTGTGATAATTAGTTTGCCAGGTGTGCCCAATCAAAGGAACACTACTTCAGAAGGACGTTCCACATTATTACGCACGCCACAGGTTTCAAGCAATATGGGAAAGAAAAAGGATCTCTCTGCTGCCGAAAAGCGTGAAATAGTGCAATACCTTGGACAAGGTATGAAAACATTGGATATTTCAAGAAAACGTAAGCGTGATCATCGTACTGTGAAAAGATTTGTGGCTGATTCAGAGCACAGAGGGGTTGGTTCAGATAAAGGCATAATGAGGAAGGTTTCTGCCAAACAAATTAATAGGATTAGGAGAGCAGCTGCTAAAATGCCACTGCAAAGCAGCAAACAGATATTTGAATCCGCTGGTGCCTCTGGAGTCCCGCGAACCTCAAGGTGCTATTATTCGGCCACCCCTAAACAATGCTCACAAGTAGAAACGGTTGCAGTGGGCTCAGAAATACATGAAGACTAATTTTCAAACCGTGTTGTTTACTGATGAGTGCCGTGCAACCCTAGATGGTCCAGATGGATGGAGTAGTGGATGGTTGGTGAAGGGCCACCATGTCCCAACAAGGCTGCGACGTCAGCAAGGAGGTGGCGGAGTCATGTTTTGGACTGGAATCATGGGGAGAGAGCTGGTAGGCCCCTTTAGGGTCCCTGACGGTGTGAAAATGACCTCTGCAAAGTACATAGAGTTCATGACAGACCACTTTCTTCCATGGTACAAAAAGAAGAACTGTGCCTTCCGTAGCAAAATTATCTTCATGCATGACAATGCACCATCTCATGCTGCAAAGAATACCTCTGTGTCATTGGCTGCTATTGGCATAAAAGGAGAGAAACTCATGTTCCCCTGACCTCAACCCTATTGAGAACCTTTGGAGCATCCTCAAGCAAAATATCTATGAGGGTGGGAGGCAGTTTACATCACAACAGAAGCTCTGGGAGGTTATTCTGACATCCTGCAAAGATATTCAAGCAGAAACTGTCCAAATACTCACAAATTCAATGGATGCAAGAATTGTGAAGGTGATATCAAAGAAGGGGTCCTATGTTAACATGTAACTTGGCCTGTTAAGTTTTATTTGATTGAAAGAGCTTTTGATTTCTGTAAATATGACCTCCTGATGCTGCAAATTCTACAAATTACCATTTTAGTTCTCTTTACAACCTTTAAAATGTTTTTATCTCTGTTGTGCATAATAATTTGTAACAGTGCATTTTGAGTTTTCTACGTTATCATTAGGAGAAAATTTGCATTATACTCCAACGGTTGATGGTTTGAAGATTATACTGACTGTCATTTGCATCGACTATTTAGGAAAATCAGCTAAAAATAACATTTGCATAATAATTTGGAATGCGGTGTACACATATGCATACACGCACACACATTTTTTTTGGGGGGGGGTATATGTATTGGGGCTATTTACCCTGATGTTTTAAAACCTTAGTGACGCCCCAGGCTGCTAGTGCTTCATTGTTGGGTCACTTAGGAGACCGAGCGATGCGATGGGCCCATGAGCCTTTAGCTACGCCCGTGGTCGTGTCTACTACGAAAGGTGATGGGTTGAAGTGAATATTGGATGCGGTTTCCTCCATGCACAGTTGTGAAAAGGATGGTGTAAACCTTATCATTGTAGAAGCAGATTAAATCAAATGGAAAGCCCCGTCTGTACTTGATATTCCTCCTCTACAGAATTTCTTGATAGGGCTTCAAATCATATCTGTTGTCTATAGTGGAGAGTGCCAGGACAGGAAATAGTTGGTACGTGAGCCCCTGGGAGGACAAGAAGGTAGCATTATGAGACGCCAACAGCAGTGCCTCCCTGGTACATAAGAAATGTAGCTTTGTGATGATGTCATGGGTGGGTCCCCCAACTTTCTTGTCCGTCAAGGCTCGGTGTACCCTGTCCTTTTCCAGGTGCTCCACTGGGATATAAGGGGCAAGTTCCTGGAATAGCGCCGTAAATGAGGCCTTCAGATCTACAATGTGTTCGGGCAGTCCTCGTATGAGAGTATTGCCCCATCTTGCCATGTTCTCAATGTGCTCCAGTTTGTTCTGGAGTTGCAAGTTTTCCTTTTGGGTCTCTAGGAGGTCTTGTTGGAGTGAGGAGTGTGGTGCCTCCATTTTTATCATCTATATATCGTTCTAAAGATCTGTACAGGTACCCAGATTCCTAATTTCATTAGTAAGGCCATAGGTTATTTTAGCTGAGGTCTTGCTCAGCTCTTTCTGGAGTAGATAATGAAACTTCTGCAGCAGGTTTGTGACCTTTGAGGATCTCAGTTTTTGCCTGCGCCTAACAGAAAAGCCCTCTGGGAAGGAATGGCAGTACTCACTCGAGTCTGTGAATTCAGTAAGAATTGTGTAGTTTCCTCCAGGTGTTGAGTGCTGCCGGACGGTTACGGGTCTAAGAACCTTGCATTAGATTGATGACCGCGGCCAGATGACATGATCAGAGTGACGAACTGGGTAAGATGGAGGTGCTGCTGCTAAACGGGAGTGAAGAGAGAGAGAGGTGAATTGCTGGGTATGTGCACTGTAACAGGGAATCTATGCTCCCGCGGCTCGCAACGCCGTCACTGTGCGGCCATTCATATGACTGTGCGCACCGAAAAATACACTTTATGATAAAAAGCCAAAAGAAATGGGGGATCGGAAGTGGCAATGACTTTTGATATTCCATGTGGTTGTCATTTGTAATGGGCCCCGATCATCACCATTCATGTCTTCAATTGGGCCTTGAAATATGGAGAGGCCTGGCAGCTTTTTCATTTTACCAAAAAAGATCAGAAACACCTTTGTGTGTCAAATGCATGACTAGTTTTCCTGAACAGCCGTTACAGCCAAGCAACCCCTTTTGCAGGAGAGAACAGCTTTGTATATTGATATTTATGGCACTCAGAGATGACCTGCGTCTAGTGAGGCTAAGTATTATGATGGTCACATGATCAGTCACAATAAGGCCTGGGCTACATGGAGACCTATTGTAGCGCAATTTGATTAATTTTAACTATTGAGCTGCAGCAGAAGTGCAAAGGAATACAATGACTAGTATGCATTGTTGTGCACGTCATCTGTTAAAATCGATCAGTAGGGCTACAAAAAGTCTCCATGTAGCCCAGTCTTTAAGGCGTCGTTACGCATTAGACAACACTCAGCCAAACCTGCTGATTTCGGCAGGGTCAGCCGACAAATCTAATGTGTATTGGGGCAATTAAATTCTCCTCCAATAGTAGATGTGAAAGGAAAGAAGGATCGGCATATTGCATTTTAACATACCTGAGTCTTTGTTCCAACGGGAGATTAGCTGCAGCCAGAGGCGTCAGGAAGCGGCTTTTCCCCTCTCCCCATTGATATAAATATGCACAGTCGGATGAGCCAATCATGCATGTTTATTAGGAAGACAGGAGAAATAATTGTCATCTAAACTTTTCAGTTATTTGTGTATGGCGACCTTAAGTGGAAGTAGTGCAGGAAGAGGCTTAAGGCATCTTGTAATACACACACAGCACACATTTAGGTCAGTGTATAAAGTAATAAAGAGGGTAAAGGCAGTCTAAAATTCTATTTGGAGTCTAGGTGTCATTTACAGCCGATCACCCAAACATAATTGTTTGCGCTAGCATGTTGCTATATTTGGGTCAAAAAAGCATTGACCCTGACCATCCAACCTTAACAATTGTTGAACAGTGATTTTTAAAGTGTTAAAATAGGAATAAAGGGTGAGCAAAAGCTAACAACAAAAATAAAAATAAAAGAAGATCAAATCCCCTTTGATAAACATGAGTACAATTTTTCTTTCAAATCTAATTATGTCCTGTTTACATTATTTCACTATTTAATTTTGCCCTTGTAAGATAACTCATGCTGTTTTTTGTTTTGTTTCACATTTTTCAAATAATTCATTCAACTGCTTGTCTCTGGAATAGAGCTTTGTATATACTGTATGCTAGCATCCCAGCCATGAAGGTTAATCATCAATGTCTACTCTAAATACTCAAGTGTTTTAAGTGATGAGTGCTCAGCCAACTGGTTTGAAAAATCACACATCTAGCAAGGCAATTACATTAAGTCTTTAATATCTAAAGCTATGCAACACGGATCGGGCACATTTATCTTGAAGGCCATCACTGATAATGTGGCTACCATCTTGCTTACTTTTCAGTCTTGCATGTTACTTTTCTTTTGTCAGGATTTTAACCTGGAAAGTCCTGTGTCCCAAGCAGTGATCCTTTTTTATTGAACTACGGGTGCTGCTGGACAGCTCCAATGCTGAATCTAGTGTCTAGCTACTCTTAATTTTTGCCTTTGGATTCCTTGCCTTGATTATCTTGATGGTCTCAAACTTTTGGCTTGCTATTAATGTCGGTCTCTTGCACTTTCTGATTGCCTGACTATTTACCTTCCTTTCTGTCTCATACTACAACCTGTTGCCGCTTGCCTGTGTACCGCACTTTTTTTTCAAATTTGTTTTTATAGAATTTTTCAAAAGACATACAGGCAATGAGAACAATGATTGTGTCAAGTATAAAGACATAAAGGCATACCATGCAGGGTAGCACTTATATATAAGAAGAACACAATACTTGCGTATACTGTAAGACATGTAAATACATACAAACAATTATTCAAAAGAGCATCCCATAACATTGGAAATTGCGTAAATACAAACAAGTCAGTATCGAGACCAGACCAATTAATCAGAAACACAAAAAGCAAAAATTATGGCGGAGATGCCTCTTGCCGCCACATCCTATATAAAGCTGTCAAGAAGGTAGCAATGGGATACAGAAAGAAATATATATAGGGTGTCATCAAGATGCCTGGGGGGGGGGGATTACCTCGCCAGGTCAGCTGTATGAAGAATAAGAGAAAAAACTTTCGCTATTAAATTGCTGCAGTGGAGAAAGTAGATGTGTGTTGAGGATTTGTATGTGTAATCCAGCCATCCCATGTTTGGAGGAATCTTTGCCTGATATTTTGTGCCCACCCGCATAGTTCTTCGAACCGGAACAATTCATGAACTTTTTCTCGCCATTGCTGCATGGAAAGAGGCTCAGGGTCTCTCCAATGTAGTGGGATAAGTAATTTAGCCCCTTGTAGCAGCCAAGTAATCAGACAGTGTTTTTTTGTGTTTGAAATTTGGGGGAGGTGCCCAGAGGAGAATAGTTTCAGGGTTGAGAGACAGAGACATCGCACAAATCACCCTTATCTGTTATTTAACCCCTTAAGGTCACAGCCTTGTTTTGGCCTTAAGGCTCGGAGCCCATTTTTTAAATCTGACATATTTCAATTTATGTGGTAATAACTTCGGAATGCTTTAACCTATCCAAGCGATTCTGGCAATGTTTTCTCGTGAGACATTGGGCTTCATGTTAGTGGCAAAATTTGGTCGATATATTCAGTGTTTATTTGTGAAAAATTGCAAAATGTAGAGAAAATTGTGAAATCATTTCATTTTTCTGAATTTAAATGCATCTGCTTGTAAGGCAGATGGTTATACCACACAAAATCGTTACTAATTAACATTTCTACTTTAGATTTGGATCGTTTTTTGAACATTCTTTTATTTTTCTTGGACGTTACAAGGCTTAGAACAGAAACAGCAATTTCTCATATTTTTAAGAAAATTTCAAAAGCCTTGTTTTTACGGTACCTGTTCAGTTGTTCTGTTCTATGTATTAGAAACCCCCATAAAACACCATATTTTAAAAACTAAACCCCTCAAAGTATTCAAAACAGCATTTATAAAGTTTTTTTAACCCTTTAGGCATTTCACAGGAATTAAAGCAAAGTGGAGGGGAAATTTGCAAATTTTATTTTTCTTGCTGAATTTCAGTATTATTCCATTTTTTTCTGTAACACAGAAGGTTTTTACCAGAGAAACACGACTAAATATGTATTGTCTAGATTCTGCAGTTTTTATAAATGTCCCACATGTGGCTCTAGTGTGCTCGTGGACTAAAACACAAGCCCCAGAAGCAAAGAAGCACCTAGTGCATTTTGTGGGCTTTTTTTTTTTTAGAATAGATTTTAAGCAGCATGCCAAGTTTAAAGAGATGTTGAGGTGCCAAAACAGTAGGAATCCCCCAAAAGTGACCCCATTTTGGAAACTACACCCATCAAGGAATTCATTTATGGTTGTTGTTACCATTTTGACCCCACAGGTTTTTCACAGCACATATTTGAATTGGGCTGTGAAATTTAAAAAAAAGATTTTTTTTCCAATAAGATGTAGTTTTGGGTCAAAGTGTCTTATTTTCACAAGGAATAAAATACCTCATTTTGTTTCCAAATTTGTCCTGAGTGCGGTAATACCCCATTTGTGGTGATAAGCTGCCATTTTGGCCCATGGGAGGGCTCAGAAGGAAAGGAGAACTATGTTTTCTTTGGAGTCCAGATTTTGCTGGATTGGTTTTCGGGTGCCATGTCGCATTTGCAGAGCCCCAGAGGTATCAAAGCAATGGAAACCCACCAGAAGTGACCCAATTTTGGAAACTACACCCGTCAAGGAATTCATTTATCGGTGTTGTGACTATTTAGACCCCACAGTTTTTTCACAGAATTTATTTGAATTTGACTGTGAATTAAAAAAAAAAATAATTTTTTCCAATAAGATGTAGTTTTGGCTCAAAATTTCAAATTTTCACAAGGAATAAAATCACACACTTTGTTGCCCATTTTGTCCTGAGTGTGGCAAAACCCCTTTTGTGGTGATAAACTGTCGTTTGGGCCAGAGGGAGGGCTCAGAAGGAAAGGACCACCATTTAGCCTACTGGGGATTTTATGGTGCTAAGTCATGTATGCAGAAGCCCCTGAGGTACCAGTACAGTTGGAACCCCCAAGAAGTGACCCCATTGTCAAAACGACACCCCTTAAGGCATTCATCTAGGGGTGTAGTGAGCATTTTGACCCCACAGGTATTGTGTAAAAGATAATGCACAGCAGATGGTGCAGAGTGAGATTTACAATTTTCTATACATATATGCCAATTCAGAGTCCGATATAGCGATATATTGTGCCCAGCATGTGCCACTGGAGACATACACCCCATAAACTGTAATGTGGGTTCTCCCAGGTATGGCAATAGCCTACAAGTGCCTGTTAACAGCTGCCTGGGCACAGGGCAGGGGTCAGAAGGGAAGAACCACCATTTGGCCTACTGGGGATTTTCTGGTGCTAACTCATGTATGCAGAAGCCCCTGAGGTACCAGTACAGTTGAAACCCCCAAGAAGTGACCCCATTGTCAAAACTACACCCCTTAAGGCATTCATCTAGAGGTGTGGAGAGCATTTTGACCCCCACAGGTATTGTGTAAAAGATAATGTGCAGCAGATGGTGTAGAGTGGGATTTGCAATATTCTATAGATATATGCCAATTCAGTGTCCGATATATTGTGCCCATCAAATACATACGCCCCAGTAGCATAGCTATAGGGTTCGCAGCGGTTGCAGTTGCGATCGGGCCCCTAAGCCTGGGGGGCCCGCAGGCCCTCCTCGCCACACTTAGAGTGACTGTATCATTACTTCTTAGATACATCTTTACACAGCGCAGGTGCAGCAGTGGCACTGGATTGGAGGAGACAGGGGAGGAAGAGTCTAGATACACACTCTGCCGCACGCTGTGTAAGGAAGAAGCTCATGTCTCATCGCAGCTCATTTTTCCCCACATCTATGTGAGTGCAGGACAGGCGTCACTCATGTAGTTACATGGTCTTTCTGTCTTTTTTTTTCCTATACTGTGTTTGATCTTTGCTGTTTCTCTCTGTTCTTTCTATCCTGCAAATAAAGGACAGAACGGGAGGATTCAAGCAGTGAGAGCGGCACAGACAGGACACTGATAACAGAGGTAATGGAGTGTCATAGTTCATTACAGGACAGCTCCAGCCTCCAGTTATGGGGAAGACACTGATAAGGGGGCTAGAGGTTACTGTGGGTCATGATTGCACATTACTGGAGGTCTAAAGCTGTGCTGTAATGTGAAGCCCTGCTATGCCAGTGTCCATTGGGAAATTATAGATAATAAAGGTGCTGCTCCTACAGGTTTATTAGATAATATCTAGCAACAGAGGCATTTTCTTAAGGGTATTTTTTTTTGCCAGAATCATAAATTATCACCTATCCTTAGGATAAGTGATCATTTTGTTATCGTTGGGACCCCCACCAATCATGAGAACTGGGGTCCAGAACCCCCCATTCCTCCTCAGTGTAAGCAGGACATCGTGTAATGCACTCTACTGCTCCATTCAAAGTCTATGGGAATGACAGAAACAGCCGAGTACAGCGCTTGGCTGTTTACGTCATTCTCAGACAGTGAATGGAGCGGCGGGCGTATGCTCAACATATAAGTTGGGGCTTGTGCCCCTGATCTTTTAAGACTGTATGAACCTCCCTGGCTGCTAGTGCTGCATCGATGGGTTACTTTAGAGACCCAGCAATGCAGCTGTGAAAGTTAGGGTATGTTCACACGCCTGAAAAATCGGAAGCAGAATGCCTCCAAACATCTGCCCATTGATTTCAATGGGAAAAACTGCGTTCTTTCCCGACAGGCCATTTTTTTGCGCAGCCGTTTTGAAAAATGGGTGCGTAAAAAAATGCCCGCGAAAAAGAAGTGCAGGTCACTTCTTGGGACGTTTTTGGAGCTGTTTTTCATAGCGTCTATTGAAAACAGTTTAAAAAACGGCCGTAAAAAACGCAGCGAAAAACGTGAGTGGCTTACAAAACAGCTGAAAATCAGGAGCTGTTTTCCCTTGAAAACAGCTCCGTATTTTCAGACGTTTTTGAGTTTGCGTGTGAACATACCCTAAAAGGGAAGATGTGTATGGGGGCCCAAACTGAACTTTTGCACCTGGGCCCATGAGCCTTTAGCTACGCCCCTGTACGCCCCATAAACTGTAATGTGGGCTCTTCCGGGTATGGCAATACCATAAAAGTGACTGTTAACAGCTGCCTGGGCACAGGGCAGGGATCAGAAGGGAAAGATGAGGGGGATAAGCTGTGCGGAGTTCATCAGGGTAAGTAAAACTGGGGTAGATTAAAAATCAAGGGATGTATGATAAATTTTAAAACACTCTTTCATACAGAGCCCTGGTTTTTCGGGACACGTGTCAGATTGATATATTGTGTTCTTCCTTATCCCCCTCTTATAGCAGACTTTGCACCTCTTTTGACTTTTTTCCCTTCTTGCCAGTTTGGAGAACTTCTCTTGGAAAGTGTTGCCCTGGTACGATGCGTGTGGCCCCGCTTCCAGAAGTACTTGGTGGATAACCACCTCTTGAAATTCCAGGAAAGTTCCCCTCTGGCCTGCACATCGACATAGCATGTACGCATTGCACAATGCCATCTGTATGCTGTGCACGGCCAGTTTCTTATACCACACCCTCGATTTCTGCATTGGCATTCTAGGGTTTCAGAACTTGATCTGACAAGTCCACCCCTCCCATGTACCTATTGTAGTCCAGGATGCACTCTGGTTTGGGTGTCTCTGCACTGGTACCTCGTACAGGTACATGGCTACTGGTGTGGCCATGTATTGTTGTCAATACAAGGACGTCTCTCTTGTCCTTGTGCTTGACACACAATATATTGCTGCTAGAATGTGCCCTGCTCTCACCCCTTCTGAGTGTTTGCCCAAGCAGTGTCTTAGGGAGGCCTCTCAGATTTCTTCTAGCAGTGCCACATGCCACAGTGGGACGCTGGTATAAAAATTATCCAGGTAGAGGTGGTAACCCTGGTCCATCAGTGGGTACACCAAATCCCACACAATTTTTGCATTAACTCCCAGTTAGAGGGGGGCATTCTGGGGGCTGAATACTGGTGTCCTTCCCTTCATATATCCTAAATTTGTAAGTATACCCTGATGCACTCTCGCACAGTTTATACATCTTCACGCCATACCTTGCCCTCTTACTCGGCAGGTACTAGTGGAATTGAAGCCTCGCTTTAAAATGTACCAAGGACTCATCAATAGAAATACACTTCTCGAGGTTGTATGTTTGGGTAAACCGCTCACTGAAATGGTCTAATAGGGGTCTCCGTTTATACAAACGGTCAAAACTGGGGTCATCTCTGGATGCTCACTGCTCATTATCAGTATAATGTAAGAAGCAAAGTATTGCCTCATAACGCATCCTGGACATGGCCATACGGTACATTGGGGTGTGGTATAAGATGTCCATGCTCCAGTAGGTCCTAATGGATGGCTTTTTTAGAAGCCCCATGTACAAGTGAAGTCCCCAGAACTTGCCCAACTCTGCTCGTCTACAGGGGTCCACCTGTGGGATTGGGCATAAAATGATCTGGGGTTCTTAGTAATATACTGTTGGGCATATAAATTTGTCTGGGTGACCATCAGCTATATAAAACATCAGTGAAGAAGAACTTTAAAAAGTCCATTTCACTGGGCCCTGCCATATTAAATTTTATCCCTGGGCTGCCCGTGTACTGCTCGGGGGTTTCAACTGTGGTCGGGGTAATTTCGCTCTGGGGTTTCAACTGTAGTGGTGGTCCTGGGGCGTCTCCTAGGGGGTTCCGCTTCTTCATCACTGGATGAGGAAGTGGATAAATAAAACAGAGTCTCACCATCTGACAAGTCTGTGTTGGAGGCAAGAATTAAATATGCCTCTTCGGCAGTAAATGTCCGTTGGGACATGTTTGTTTGCTTCCCTAACTAGGAGCAATAGGCTGCTACCTAAACCAGCCCAAAAAATTGGTGTTTTTATAGAACAAGTGGGCTTCCCTGAGACTAAACCTAACTAGGGCGAGGGTTCCTAACACTAAACCTAACTAGATTTTATTTGAACTTCCCTGAGACTAAATCTAACTACGGCGACTATTCCCTGATACTAAACCTAACTAGATTATTCCGAGCTTCCCTGACACTAAACCTAACTACGGTGACGGGTGCCTGACACTAAACCTAACTAGATTATTCCGAGCTTCCCTGACGCTAAACCTAACTACGGTGATGGACCCCTAACGCTACATATAACTATGGTGACGGATTCCTGACGCTAAATTCCCTGACGCTATACCTAACTACGCTTTTTGACGGTTCACTGACACTAACTAACCCTAACACTAAACTAACCAGTTAAATTGTCTAAACTAACAAAACAAAAAAATTATATTTTTTATATTTTTTTTGTTTTATATATTTTATAAAGAAAAAAATAATCCCCAAGGACCAAGAAATTGGACCTGAAGACTAATAATTGGTCAGTGATAGGAGACCACTGACCAAAAACGTGGGGGGAACACAAGGAGGAAGGGTACACGAGTGGGTAGTGGATGGGGGAGGTGGGAAGCAGAAAAAAGTTGTTTTTTAGACTTTTTTTCACTTTTTTCTGACTTTTCTCTTCTCTCTCTCTCTTCTCACAACCACTCTGAATCCCTTGCCATCGCCAACAGAGGCGTTCAGGTGCGGCAGGATGTGTTGTCAGGGAGAGGAAGTTTAGACAACGATTGCCGCTATTGGACAGTTACTCACTGACTGACCAATATCCAATGATCGAGGAGGCGGGACTATCGCGACAGGTCCCGGTGTATTGAGCTGTGATAGCCTGCTGTCCGAAACAGCAGCTGTCACAGCTCGTGAACGCGCCGGTGGAAAATGGCGATGCATTTTCCCCGTGACGTACTATTCCGTCACTGAGTGCGAACGGGGCGGTGAGCATGACGGAATAGTACATCACTGAGCACGAAGGGGTTAACTGCTTCCCAGAAGGGTACAATCTTAGGGCAAATCAACCAAATGTGAGACAAAGTGCCAGACGAAGACGAGTACCTCCAGCATAAGTCTCAGACGCAGAGATTGATCTAGTGTAAGAATGCAGGTGTCCTGTATCAACGTGTAAACAATTTAAATCAGCTCTCCAGAATTCTCACGCAACGAGAAAATCCTTGGGAGTTAGACATAATGGTTTTAAGTTCCATCTCTGAGAATGTCTTGTCAAGTTCTCGTTCCCAGTCTCTTATATAGTATGGTCCCCAGGTGTAACCCTGTAGGAGTAGTAATGAGTACATATTAGACATAGACTTAGCTTTAGGTGAATTGTCTGTGAGAAGATTCTCTACCCAATTCAAGTCCCTAAGTAGATGAGAAACCTGACGGAAAAATTGTCTGCATGTCTGTCTAAAAGACAGGTTATGTAAGAAGGTTGTGTCTGCAATAGCCCCAAGGGATCCCAAAGAGTAAATATCCAAATCAGGATCCTGCGAGTAGATGTCTTTAATAGAGGAATCAAAGAGGCTAGGCCAAGGCGCAACAACAAAGACCGCGCCTGCATTCAGGCAGGAGGGAATAACTCCTATTGGCATCAAAGACGACGGTAAATTGCAGATTTCTAAAGAGGTAATAAAGTCTTGATGGACCTTAATCGTGCCCCTAGTTATTGTGCTGCCTATGCCTAACTTCCTAGGAGCTACATTAGATGACCACAGAAAATAACTGGCCTTCAAACACAGAAGCGATTTTTCAATCTCTACATGTATAGGTGTAGGAGATGGCGAAATCAAGCCTAGCCAGCGAGATTCGCCCTATAGTACGTGTATATATCGGGCAACGCAAAACCTCCTTGTGCCTTGTTCCAAGTTAGAAGAGAAGAAGTTAACCTGGGATGTTAGCCTTTCCACGAGAAATTGGTAAACAGACTGCAAAGTTGGTCAAAAAACAGCTTAGGCAGAGCAATGGGAACCGTCTGTAATAAATATAGGATTTTGAGCAGAATATAGGTTTTTAATATGTTTTTCCGAACCACCCATGACGTGAATTGTAGTGCCATATTGGCCATCTGTGTCTTGATATTAGAAAGGATGGGGGAGTAATTCCGAGAATATAGGACATCAGGGTTAGAGGGTATCTGCGTTCCTTGTACTGTGATAGATTTCTCAGGCCACTTAAAAGGTGTAATGTGTTTCAAAGAGCACTGACATGGGAGCAGAGACATTCAATATTTAGGATTACTCAAGATTAATTTTAAAGTAGGAAGCTTTAGCATAAATTGAAAATAATTTCAGGAGGGATGGGAGAGTTTTAGCTGGATTGGTGAGCAAGACGACTGAGTCATCAGCAAACAAAAGCCGCAGTGGTATGGATATGACCACACACTTTTAGTACTTGTATCTCCGGGGTTTGCTTATTTGTATAAGTGTCTCCATAGTTAAAAAAAAATAGCAGGAGATAGAGGGCAGCCCTGTATAGTACCCTTGTTAATGTGGAACTGTGGAGAGAACGTGCCATTAATTCTAACTCGTGCTGTTGGAAATAAGTAAAGGGAAAAAATAGCTGTGACTAAACTGGAGGGGGGAGCCAAATTTCACTAGTCTAGCAGGTATGAAGCGCCAATTCACACGTCAAAGGCCTTCTTAGCATCAGTGCTAAGAAGGACAAGAGTTTTCTATGGTGTCTTGCGTGAATTACTGCATGGAAGGAGCCTAGCAGTGTTAAATTTGCCTTCTCTACCAGGGATGAATCCCATTTGCTCAGGGCCAATCAAATTATGTAATATCCCAGAAATTCTGGTCGCTAAAAGCTTTGACCACCATTTTAAGTCAGTATTAAGCAACGATATGGGTCAATTGCTAGAACACAGTTCCGGATCTTTGCCATCTTTAGGGAAGATGGAAATATGTGCCTCAAGCCCCTGTGCAGGCCAAGAGGCTCCCGACAAGAGGAAATTACACACCTTTACGAATTTGGGGATTAGTATATCTGAGATTTTTTTGTAGTAGGCAATTGGATAACCATCTGGTCCTGGGCTCTTACCACTAATATTGTGGACTGAACCATCATGAGTTCAGATGCCGTTACAGGAGCAGACAATTTAATTTTGGCTTCTTCCGATAATGTGGGTAAATTAACTGAGACCAAAAAGGAGGAGACCGGATTGGGGTCTGAACCATGTGCCATACCATTCCCACCTGGTGAGATATTATAAAGAGTTTGGTAATAGTGACTGAACTCTCTGGCAATATTATCAGTGTCAGTAATGCGGGACCCAGAGTGGGACTCCACTAACTTGGATAAAGGATTGTGCCCTCTGTTTTTTAAGTAATAACGTTATAATTTTGGAGCCCCTATCTCCATGTATATAATGTTTATATTTGCATAAATGTAGTGCCCTAGCCACCTTAACATTCAACAAGTCCCTTAGTTGTTGCCTGAACAGTAAAAGATCTTCCTGTTCATCCTGTACAGCAGTGTGTTTACTCAAAGTTTCCAGTGTGAATATTTGCGACAGAAGTGAGTTTCTCCCTTTGTTTCTTCAGGCCTGAGCTTATGCTAATAAACGTACCCCTGAGTACTGCTTTCTGCACTTCCAAAACAATATTCTCAGAGATGTCTGGAGTGCTGTTAATAGAGAAGTCAGTCAGGGGATCGCGTAAAGTTTGGGAGATCCTAGAATCTTGTAACAAAGTTTCATTAAGGACCCATTGAAATGCCCATTTCGGGAGATCCTCAGGGCAAAAGGTCATAGATACAGGGGCGTAGTCGGAGACCGAAATCACCCCTATATCAGCTTCATTGACAGTTGGCATCATTCGTTCAGATAAGAATAAGCGATCTATTCTATGATAAGTGTGATACCTCTCTGAGTAAAATGTATAGTCCTTCTTGTCGGCATGTAAGCTTCTCCAGACGTCCCTGAGGTGCAGTGATGACAGGGAAAGTTTCAATTTACGAAGAAATTTGTGTGGAGGGGAGCGAGTGGTTGCTGAGGAGTCCAAGGCGGAGTTCAAGACTGTATTAAATTCACCAACTAACACCAAAGTACCTTCTGTAAAAGGTGTAAGAGTATCCAAAAAATTTTATGAGCCAGAAAATCGGCCTAATGTTGGGGGCATATAAATGAACAAAGGTAGACAACTGATTTGCGACAGTGCCTTTGAGGAAAAGATAACGTCCCTCAAGATCTGATTGAGCTGTCCGAAGGTTAAAGGGCACATGAGGTGCGAAAGCAATGCTAGTGCCTCTAGAAGCAGTGGAGTAGGTACTATGGTACCATTTAGCAAACGGAGTGTGTAATAAGGGAGGTATATGGTTAACCAGGAAATGAATCTCCTGTACGTAGATTAAATCCACCTCAGCAAATTAAAGATTTTGCTATGTTTCTGGGGCGTATTAACACCCTGGACATTAAAGGACATTATTTTAATAGAAACCATAATAAATAAACAGCATATTTGGATGTAATATTTTTGAACTGGTCTCAGTAGTTACCACTAACAACATAGTGAACAGGGAAAGCCATGTAATTTTAACCACAAAACCCATATTTTGTAGAATGTAGGCTAGTGTAATAAAGAGCATGAGAAAAGGCTTTCGCCGACTAATAAGTCGGGTCTGTAGAATAAAATGAACGGAAAGACTAGGGGGAGGTGGGGGAAACAATTTGAGAAATAGATAAAGCACCACATATGGATATGGCCGTCATCCGTGTTTCTAGAGAGGAGAAAAGATGACAGGCAGAACAAAAGGAATGAGGTGTATTCATAAAATAACATAACATAACCAGATGATATAGCAATCACAGTCCAGACTCACATCTCAGATCTACAAAGGAAAAGTTAACAGGGCCCACGACTTCCGAGCAAAGCAATCAATAAAACTTACAGGTCAAAGTCAGTAGTCTATGGCGTTTCACGATCGCAGGATCAGTGTAGTAGAAAGCAGATATGCAACTAATGACAGTCCTTGAAAATAAATCGCACTGTGTTTAGGATTCACATGCCCAGGTGTGTGAGAGGTCAGACGTGGATTTCCTGGACTTAGGTGATTTGCCGCTGGGGCGGCTTGTCCACGGTGGAGTGGAAGGCACTTCAGACATAGGGTTATCACAGAAGACTGGTAGCCAAGAAGGGATGTCTAGTGGAGTAATATCCAAGTTGGTCCAGAGAATTTTAAGATCATCAGGATGTCTAATAGTAAGTGTTCGTCCATCTTTCGACACAGCCAGGCCAAACGGATATAACCACCTAAATTTAACTTTGCAATTACACAGAGTGTCAGTCAATGGCTTAAGGATACGCCTTTTAGCAAGCGTAGAGATATATTGGTACCTTGTTTCCTTGTAATTTTAAAAAGGATCTTCGCAGATTCCCTTGCTTTACACAGTATGTCAGCTGTATCCACAAAGCTAAGCAAGCTACAGATGACATCCCGTGGAGGGTCAGACAATTTGGGCTTGGGTCGGAGGGCCCTGTGGATTCTTTCAATAACAACTTGCTCTGCTCTATCAGGACCTAGGAGGGATGCAAATATTTGGCGAGCTGGGGTGGGTAGAGCATCCGCAGCAACTGATTCTGGCAGGCCACGAGGCCGAATATTCATTCGTCGACTCCTGTTAGCTGGTCCTCCAGCATTAAGTATGTAGTATTGAGGTGGGCTATTTGAGCCGCGAGGTTAGATTGTAGCATTGCAGTTTGTTGTAGATGGGTAGTTTAATCAGTTTCTAAATCTTCCACACGGTGACCGATGTGTTTAGTGCCAGCCTTTATGTCCTCCAGTTCTTTCAAAATAGGCGTTAGAGCCTTACTGAGAGATTTTGTCAGGAAAGAGCGAGAGAATTAGCCCAAGAGCTATTATCATCCAAGTCATCCCGCATGTCGTGATCACAAAGGTTTGCCATTGCTAGCTTCGAGCGGCTAGGTGGGGGTGTAGCCCATTTTCTGTGTAGGTATTTATCTAGCTCGGCTTGATTCTTCTTCTGCTTAGGAGTCTCGGGTATGTCTTTCTGGGCACCCTTTCCAGGTTTGCCCATATTGTAAAGTCAAAGAGCTTGTGCAATAAGGAACACAGATTTTTGATACATAGTTAGGAATCAAATGTCCATCTTGAAGCTGAGGAAAGCTATAGATGAAATAGAGGTATGCAAGGTGAGGCATCTCTTTTAGTTAAGGTAAGGTGACCATATAATGAAATTTCAAAGTGCAGGTGTTAGTGGTAATGGCGACACATTTAACAGCCAGGGAGGCGCAAAGCTTTGCAGGTTGGGCCTAGAGGCCTAGGTAGGCAATATATCATGGGGGAAAGGCAGTGTGTTTCTCACCCTGCTTAAAACAGGTGATGATGGGGTACCTTAGGCTGGAGTTAATCCTTCTGTCTTGCAGTGAGAGAGGGGGAGTGTCGCCATGGACCCAGCCGCCGGTCCAGCAGGAAATTGATGCCGCTGCTTGAGCCTCCAGGGTAGGCCGCACCTCACCTTTCAGGCAAATTTTCCGGCCCAGATGAGGGTGAGATCTGTAGGGCCTCAGCGGTCTGTCTCATGGGGAGATGAGGAAGAAATCCCCAGTGCTTCGGGATGTTTTTCCGGCCGTTTGGGACCAGAAAATTTTGTCCCCGACTTCGGCCGCGTGTGTAGGCCGCAGTCGCAGGACTGCTGAATTTCTGCCCAAAAGAGATAGAAATGCTCATTTCTGTCTGGGGAAGTGAGGAAACGCGGTGGGATGCCTTAAAAATGCCCCATGTATAAGGATGACAGCAGATCCTGCAGATGGAGCAGGAGCTTGATGGAAATGCATCCACTCGCTCTGCTGCCATAGACAAGCCCCCTGTGTACCGCACTTTGACTGTTTTCTGACCACATCTCTGCCTTATGCTACAACCTGTTGCCGCTTATCTGTGTACCGCACTTTGTCTGTTTTCTGACCATGTCTTTGCCTTATGCTACAACCTTTTGCCGCTTATCTGTTCACTGAACCGGGACTGCTCTTGCTATTATCACCCTTCTGCCAGGTATTTTCCACTAGCCTCCAATTCTGCTACAGACACCTTTGCTTGTCTATTCTAAGCTTGGCATTCTATTGTGCCCTTTTATTTTTTATTTTTGAACATTGATTTTTATTCAAAAGTTTTTCATAAAATACAATCATAATACAACAGTATACAAAGTATGAGTTGCCAATCAGTATAATATCAAAACTGTTTAACAGTAGAACATTTAGAGAGCGGAAGAGAACTTACAAAATGTAGGAATACATTAGAAATTAGAGTTCATACAGAACTTTAGGAATATTGTTGAATGAGCTTTTGAGCCAAGGGCTCCAGTTGGAACAAAACCCCTGTTTGTTATAATGGGCATTAGCATACATCAATTCGAACCAGCAGTTATCATTAATTCCCTGAATAATTAGTTTCAATGGTGGGGAGTTGTTTTCTTTCCAAAACGGAGCAATTTTTAATCTCGTTCCTATGAATGCATGTAACAATACAGTTTTCTGTTCAGGGGGAATGGGCCTATCAAGGCCATTTGGGGATTGGGAAAAATTTGTCGCTTAAGAATTTTGGATAAGATTTTAAATAGTTGGGACCAGATATTGGAGACCATTGTGCATTCCCACCAGTGATAAGGTGTTAAAGCGGAATCCCATTATATAGCTTGGATCTCATCACGTCAGAAGCATCTTACCTTGGCTAAGGAGAAAAAGGACTGGTCTGTTGCTCAGTGGTCCAAAGTCCTGTTTTCAGATGAAAGTAAATTTTGCATTTAATTTGGAAATCAAGGTCCCAGAGTCTGGAGGAAGAGTGGAGAGGAACTCAATCCAAGTTGCTTGCGGTCCAGTGTGACATTTCCACAGTCAGTGATGGTTTGGGGAGCCATGTCGTCTGCCGGTGTTGGTCCACTGTGTTATATCAAGTCCAGAGTCAACCAGGAAATTTTAGGG
The DNA here is from genome assembly GCF_050947455.1 of Rhinoderma darwinii. Lineage (NCBI taxonomy): Eukaryota > Metazoa > Chordata > Amphibia > Anura > Rhinodermatidae > Rhinoderma > Rhinoderma darwinii. The sequence goes on from NC_134687.1 coordinate 192,770,385, forward strand.
CACTTCATGCTTCTCTCTGCTGACAACCTTTATGAAGATGCTGATTTCAATTTACAGCAGGACTCGGCACTTGCCCACACTGCCAAAAGTACCAATACCTGGTTTAATAACCACAGTATCACTGTGCTTGATTGTCCAGCAAACTCGCCTGACCTAAACCCCATAGAGAATATATGGGGTATCGTCAAGAGAAAGATGAGACACCAGACCCAACAATGCAGACGAGCTGAAGGCCGCTATCAAAGCAACCTGGGCTTCCATAACACCTCAGCAGTGCCACAGGCTAATCGCCTCCATGCTACGCCGCATTGATGCAGTAATTCATGCAAAAGGAACTCCAACCAAGTATTGAGTGCATATACTGTACATACTTTTCAGTAGGCCAACATTTCGGTATTCAAAATAATTTTTGAAATTGGGCTTATTTAATATTCTATATTTTCTCAGAGACTAAATCTTGGGTTTTCATTAACTGTTAGCCACAATTAGAGATGAGCGAACCGGGACAACCGAACCCGGTTTCGGTCCGAACTTCCGGAAAAGTTCGGTTCGCAGCGAATCCGAACTTCACCGGGTTCGGCCGAACCCGTTTTGACCGAACCCGGTCAAAAATATTATACAAATCGGCAGCCACTTATCTCTATCAATCACTGATAGAGAAAAGAGGCTGCTGATTAAAAATAAAATAAAAAGCATTTCATACGTACCTGGTCGTTGTCTTGCGGACGAGTCCCTCTTCTTCCTCCAGTCCGACCTTCTTTTCTGATGCGGCAGCCTGTGATTGGCTGCAGAGGCCTCTGCAGCCTGTGATTGGCTGCAGAGGCCTCTGCAGCCCGTGATTGGCTGCAACGCTCACATGGGCTGCATCGTCATCAAGGAATGTCGGGCCGGATGTCGCGAGGGACGCGTCACCAAGGCAACGGCCAGGAGACCGGACTGGAGGAAGCAGGGAGTTCCCGGTAAGTATGAACGTCTTTTTTTTTTTACAGGTACTCTATATTGTGATCGGTAGTCACTGTCCAGGGTGCTGAAACAGTTACTGCCGATCAGTTAACTCTTTCAGCATCCTGAAGAGTGACTATTTACTGACGTCGCCTAGCAACGCTGCCGTAATGACGGGTGCACACATGTAGCCACCCGTCATTACGGGGCCTCATGCACACGACCGTAAAAACACCCGTTATTAAGGGTCGTAATTACGACCCGAAACAGCGGGCCCATAGACTTCTGTTAGCCACGGGTACCTTCCCGTTTTCTCACGGGAAGGTGCCCGTGCCGTTAAAAAGATAGAACATGTTCTATTTTTTTATTTTACGGGCCGTGCTCGTAATTACGACTCGTAATTACGAGCACGGCCGGCCACGGGCAGCCGGCCGCTTTTACGAGCCGTGCTGTCATTATAAGGGTATGTTCACACGACAGCGTCCATTACGGCTGAAATTACGGGGATGTTTCCGTTACGGCATGTGCAGGCGCTTGAACGCCGCGTCCATTACGGACGTAATTGGCGCTGCTATTCATTGGAGTCAATGAATAACGGCTCCAATTACGGCCAAAGAAGTGACAGGTCACTTCTTTGACGCGGGCGTCTATTTACGCGCCGTCATTTGACAGCGGCGCGTAAATTACGCCTCGTGTGAACAGACAAACGTCTGGCGCCTCGATAGCGCTGACAAACATCTGCCCATTGAAAGCAATGGGCAGACGTTTGTCTGTTCACACGAGGCGCATATTTACGTGCCGCTGTCAAATGACGGCGCGTAAATAGACGCCCGCGTCAAAGAAGTGACCTGTCACTTCTTTGGCCGTAATTGGAGCCGTTATTCATTGACTCCAATGAATAGCAGCGCCAATTACGTCCGTAATGGACGCGGCGTTCAAGCGCCTGCACATGCCGTTACGGCTGAAATTACGGGGATGTTTTCAGGCGGAAACATCCCCGTAATTTCAGCCGTTACGGACGCTGTCGTGTGAACATACCCTAATTATAGCAGCACGGCCCGTAAAATAGAAAAATAGAACATGTTCTATTTTTTTAACGGCACGGGCACCTTCCCGCGAGAAAACGGGAAGGTACCCGTGGGTAACAGAAGTCTATGAGCCCGTTATTGCGGGTCGTAATTACGACCCGCAATAACGGGTGTTTTTACGGTCGTGTGCATAATGGGAGCACGGCTTGGAAAAACGACTGGCTGCCTGTGGCCGGCCGTGCTCATCTCCTGAAATGCTCTGTGCTGCCTTAAACTCTGTGGACAGGTCAGGATCCTGTTTCTTTTAAATGCTGCTAGGGAACCCGCTCGATCCACTATATAAGACTGCGCTACAGTGCAGCATTTAAAAGAAACAGGATCCTGACCTGTCCACAGAGTTTAAGGCAGCACAGAGTATTTCAGGAGATGAGCGTGCAGATTCAGTGTTGTTGTGAACTCTGCTCTTACCATTACGTAGCTCTCAGTCTGTTACCTCTCCTCCACTACTGTCCTCAATAACACCTTCATGATTGGCAAGTCACCACGTAACGGTAAGAGCAGAGTTCACAGCAGCACAGAGTATTTCAGGAGATGAGCGTGCGGATCTTGTGCGCGGTGGTGACTTGCCAATCATGTGAAGGTGTTCTTGAGGACAGGAGTGGAGGAGAGGTAACAGACTGAGAGCTACGTAATGGTAAGAGCAGAGTTCACAGCAGCACTGAATCTGCACGCTCATCTCCTGAAATACTCTGTGCTGCCTTAAACTCTATGGACAGGTCAGGATCCTGTTTCTTTTAAATGCTGCACTATAGCGCAGCCTTATATAGTGGATCGAGCGGGTTCCCCAGCAGCATTTAAAAGAAACAGTGTGTGTGTTTGGGTATGTGTCTTTGTCTGTTTTTGTTTCTATATGTGTTTGTGTATATGTGTGTTTATGTGTGTTTGTGTATATATGGGTGTGTTTGTGTATATGTGTTTGTGTATATGTTTGTGTATATGTGTATGTATATATGGGTGTATGTGTATCTGTTTGTGTGTAGATGTTTGTGTGTGTGTTTTTGTATATGTGTGTGTTTGTGTATATGTGTATATGGGTGTGTGTTTGTGTGTGTTTGTGTATATATGGGTGTGTTTGTGTATATGTGTGTGTATATATGGGTGTATTTGTATATATGTTTGTGTGTAGATGTTTGTGTGTGTGTGTGTGTGTGTTTTTGTATATGGGTGTGTTTGTTTATATGTGTGTATATGTGTGTTTGTGTATATGTGTGTGTTTGTGTATGGTTGTTTGTGTGTGTGTACGTGTAAATATGTGTGTAGGTGAGTAGAAGTATTGTTATTGTTCACATTGATAACTGTTTTTTTATGTTGTTGCAGATTTTGATGTACCGATTGGACTACATCTTCGATTCGTTGGACTACTGCGTAGATCTACGTTTTTTCAAATTTTAATAAAATAGTTAACGAGGGTTTTGTTGCGGATTTCTTATTTCAATAAAAAAGAATTGTCTTTGTGGTTTTTTTTAAACTTTATTAGTGCCTAGATAATGGCAGTTGGCTGATTGACAGCGTCCATTATTAAGGCGGTACTTAGTGTTAGCCGGTGCAGAGGCTAGCACTAACCACCCATTATTACCCCGGTACCCACCACCACCAGGGGTGCCGGGAAGAACTTGGTACGATCCAGTACCCGACCATCTGTTGTGATGGTCGGGTACTGGGGCGGCCATAGGCTGGTATTATGAGGCTGGGAAGGGCCAAAAACAGTGGACCTTCCCACCCTTGTAATGCTAGGCTGCTTCTGCTGTGTTGTATCGGGCTGGTTATAAAAATGGGGGGGACCCCACGTGGTTTTTTTTTTTTAATTTAACAAATTTAGCAATAGACGTTGGGTCCCCCACATTTTTAATAACCAGCCATATAAAAGGCCGCAGCAGTCTGGCATTACATGGGTGGGAAGGGCCACTGGTTTTGTCCATTCCCAGGCTAATAACACTGTTGTATGTGGCTGGTTATGATAAATTGGGTGGAACCCCATGTCTTTTTTAAAAATAAATAAAAATAAATAAATAATTTAAAAAAATGACGTGGGGTCCCCCCCACTTTTATAACCAGCCAGATACAACACAGCAGCAGCCTAGCATTACAAGGGTGGGAAGGTCCACTGTTTTTGGCCCTTCCCAGCCTCATAATACCAGCCTGCGGCTGCCCCAGGGCCCGACCATTACAACAGATGGTCGGGTGCTGGATCGTACCTGGCTCTTCCCGGCACCCCTGGTGGTGGCGGGTACCGGGGTAATAATGGTGGTTAGTGTTAGCCTCTGCACCGGCTAACACTAAGCCTCGCCTTAGTAATGGATGTTGTCACTCAGACAGCGGCCATTACTAAAGTGGTAGTAATAAAATTTGAAAAGAAAAAGACAAAGATATAGATAAAATATTTTATTGAAATAAAGCACCCCCAACACAACCCTCATTAACCATTTTATTGTAGAAAAAAAAACCGTCATCGAAGTAGTCCTCGAAACCGACGTAGTCCAAACACCAAACCTGTAAAAAAAAAAATAATGAAATAAAACATGTCGTAGGCTTAGATTCAGTTTAATGTGTGATACTGACTGTTATACCATGTATAGAAGCCTGCCGCGAAGTTGACTTAGATACAGGGCGCCAGCAGACAGTATCATACATGGCCATACAGACATATATACAAACAAACATACATACATGTAAACATACATACATACAAACATACATATATACAAGCATGCACATATATACATGCAAACATACACACATATATACATACATACATGCAAACTATCATACATACATGCATACACACACATGAAAACATACATACATACAAACATGCAAAGATAAATACATACATACATACATATATACAAGCATGCACAAATATACATGCAAACATAAATACATGCAAACATAATTACATACATGCACATATATATAAACATACATGCAAACATACATGCAAAAATAAAAACATGCAAATATACATGACAACATACATACATACATACATACATACATGCAAACATACATGCAAATATATACATGCAAATATACATACAAACAGGCACATATATACATACATGCCAACATACATGCACATATATAAATACATGACAACATACATACATGACAACATACATACATGCAAATATACATTCATGCAAACATACATAAATGCAAACATACATACATATATGCAAATATATACATGCAAATATACATACAAACATGCACATACATACATGACAACATACATACATGACAACATACATACATACATACATACATACATACATGCAAACATACATGCAAACATACATAAAATGCAAACATACATACATACAAACATACATTCATGCAAACATACATACATGCAAATATATACATGCAAATATACATGCACATATATACATACATGCCAACATACATACATACATGCAAACATACACACATGCAAACATACATACATGCAAATATATACATGCAAATATACATACAAACATGCACATATATACATACATACCAACATACATGCAAACATACATGCACATATATACATACATACATACATACATACATGACAACATACATACATACATACATACATACATGACAACATACATACATGACAACATACATACATGCAAACATACATTCATGCAAACATGCATACATGCAAACATACATACATGCAAACATACATACATTCATGCAAACATACATACATGCAAACATACATACATACATGCAAATATATACATGCAAATATACATACAAACATGCACATATATACATACATGCCAACATACATGCAAACATACATGCACATATATACATACATACATACATGACAACATACATACATGCAAACATACATACATACATGCAAACATACATACATACATGACAACATACATACATGCCAAAAAAAATAAATAATACGTTCATACTTACTTTCCTCCTGTCCGGCCTCCAGCGATGACGTTTCATCCATGTCGCCGCTGCAGCCTGTGATTGGCTGCAGAGGCGGTCACGTGGGATGAAGCGTCATCCTGACGTGCGTGACCGCCACTACAGCCTGTGATTGGCTGCAGCGGCGAAAGGGATGAAACGTCATCGCTGGAGGCCGGACAGGAGGAAAGTAAGTACGAACGTATAATTTTTTTTTTTTTATTACATTTAAATTGTATTTTCCGCGCGCCGAGCATGTACTGTCAAGGTTGCTGAAAGAGTTAGTACAGCCCATTAACTCTATCAGCACCCTGGACAGTAGCATGCTCGGCGCACGGAAGTGACAGGTTCGGTCCGAACCAGTTCGGTCCGAATCGAAGTTTTTTGTGAAATTCGGCGAACTAGCCGAACCGAACTTTTGAAAAGTTCGCTCATCTCTAGCCATAATCATCAACATTAAAATAAAAAAAATGCTGGAAATAGATCACTCTGTGTGTAATGAATCTATATAATACATGAGTTTCACTTTTTGAATTTAATTACTGCAATAAATTAATTTCTTGACGATATTCAAATTAATTGAGAAGGCCTAGGTATATGAATATATATATATATATATATATTACTGTGCTGCGTCCTTTTTGACTACATATATATATATATATATATATATATATATATATATATATATATATATATATATATATGTAGTTAAAAAGGACACAGCACCACGGAGACTCCTACACGGTATAATACAAGCATCCATAAAGTGCATACAGGGCAACATTTCGGCAGACAAACTCGCCTTTGTCAAGTAAAGGTGCTGTTTTTTCTGCAAAGATATTTTATATGCTAGTATATATATATATACTATTCTGGACCTAACTGTATATATATATATATATATGTATATATATACACAGTTAGGTCCAGAATTATTTGGACAGTGACACAAGTTTTGTCATTTTAGCTGTTTACCAAAACATATTAAATATATAGTTATATAATCAATATGGGCTTAAAGTGCAGACTCTCAGCTTTAATATGATGGTATTCACATCCTAATTTGAGGAAGGGTTTAGGAATTACAGCTCTTTAATATGTAGCTGCCTCTTTTTCAAGGGACCAAAAGTAAAGTCATGAGGCCACAGGAGCTCTCAATGCAAGTGAAACAGACTATTGTTAGGCTAAAAAAAATGAAGAAATCCACCAGAGAGATAGCACAAATGTTAGGAGTGGCCAAATCAACAGTTTGCTACATACTTGATGAAAAAGAGCGCACTGGTGATCTCATGAACTCCAAAAGGCCTGGACATCCACCGAAGACAATAGTGGTGGATGATCGCAGAATCCTTTCCACGGTGAAGAAAAACCCCTTCACAACATCTACCCAAGTGAAGAACACTCTCCTGGAAGTAGGAGTATCAGTATCTAAGTCTACCATAAAGAGAAGACTTCATGAGATCAAATACAGGGGGTTCACCACAAGGTGCAAACCATTAATCAGCCTCAAAAATAGAAAGGCCAGATTAGACTTTGCCAAACAACATCTAAAGAAACCAGCCCAGTTCTGGAACAGCATTCTATGGACAGATGGAACTAAGATTAGCCTGTACCGGAATGATGGGGGGAAGAAAGTATGGAGAAGGCTTGGAACGGCTCATGATCCAAAGCACACCACATCCTCTGTAAAACATGGTGGGGGCAGTGTGATGGCATGGCATGCATGGCTGCCAAAGGCACTGGATCACTATTGTTTATTGATGATGTGACTGAAGACAGAAGCAGCCGGATGAATTCTGAAGTGTTCAGGGATATACTTTCTGTTCAGATTCAACCAAATGCAACAAGGATGATTGGACGTCGCTTCACAGTACAGATGGACAATGACACAAAACATACTGCGAAAGCAACCCAGGAGTTTTTTAAGGCAAAGAAGAGGTATATTCTGCAATGGCCAAGTCAATCTCCAGATCTTAACCTGATCGAGCATGCATTTCACTTGCATAAGACAAAACTTAAGGCAGAAAGACCCACAAACAAGCAACAACTGAAGACAGCTGCAGTAAAGGCCTGGCAAAGCATCATAAAGGAGGAAACCCAGTGTTTGGTGATGTCCATGGGATCCAGACTTCAGGCAGTCATTGCCTGCAAAGGATTCTGTAAAGGTTCTGCCAGGCACAACTTCTGTGTATACGCCCATAGGTAATTAGTCTGCACCGGAGTCTATGTCTCTGAGACTGACTCCATCTTCCACCACTCAGGACTACCGGCAGTGCCTTCGTGGATTCAGGGTCTTCTGCTAATATCATGTCTGTGGAATTTGCTATGTCTCTAGCTATGCCTTTGATTGATTTGCCTAAACCTGTCCCGGTAGTGGGTATCGACTCCACTCCTCTTGCTAATGGTTATTTTACACAGCATACCCCTGTTTTTGAACTCCTTGTTGGCTCCATGCATTTGGAGCAGTGCTCTGTACTGTTGATGCAGGGATTATCGTCCGATTTGGTTTTAGGCCTTCCCTGGTTGCAGTTGCATAATCCCACGTTTGACTGGAATACTGGGGAGCTTACCAAATGGGGTAATGAATGCTTGACGTCATGTTTTTCTGTTAATTCTACTTCTCCCCCTGAGGAGGTGAACACGCTACCTGAGTTTGATGTTTTCTCTAAGGAGGCCTCCGAAGTGTTACCTCCTCATAGAGAATACGATTGCAATATCGAATTGGTACCAGAAGCTAAGCTCCCTAAGGGTAGGATATTTAACCTTTCTTATCCCGAATGTAAAGCCATGAGAGAGTATATCCTGGAATGCCTGGCCAAGGGTTACATTCGCCCCTCTACTTCTCCGGTAGGTGCTGGCTTCTTCTTCGTAGGGAAGAAGGATGGTGGTCTTAGGCCATGCATTAACTACCGTAACTTGAATAAGGTCACTGTAAGGAACCAGTATCACCTTCCTTTGATTCCTGATCTCTTTAATCAGGTTCAGGGGGCCCAATGGTTCTCTAAGTTTGATCTACGGGGGGCGTATAACCTTATCCGCATCAAAGAGGGGGATGAGTGGAAGACTGCGTTCAACACGCCTGAAGGTCATTTCGAATACCTCGTCATGCCCTTCGGGTTGTGTAATGCTCCCGCGGTCTTCCAGAATTTCATAAATGAGATTTTAAGAGATTACCTGGGGGTATTTCTTGTAGTGTACCTTGATGACATACTGGTGTTTTCCAAGGACCTGTCCACCCACATTGAGCATGTCAGGAAGGTGCTCCAGGTCCTTCGGGAAAACAAACTGTTTGCGAAAACCGAAAAATGTGTGTTTGGGGTCCAGGAGATACCATTTTTGGGTCAAATCCTCACTCCTCATGAATTCCGCATGGACCCCGCCAAGGTCCAGGCTGTGGCGGAATGGGTCCAACCTGCCTCCCTGAAGGCGTTACAGTGTTTCTTGGGGTTCGCTAATTATTACAGGAGATTTATTGCTAACTTCTCGGTCATCGCTAAGCCTCGTACGGACCTCACTTGCAAAGGTGCTGATCTCCTCCACTGGCCTCCTGAGGCTGTCCAGGCATTTGAGGTCCTTAAGAAGTGCTTTATCTCGGCCCCGGTGCTGGTTCAGCCCAACCAAATGGAGCCATTTATCGTGGAGGTTGACGCATCCGAGGTGGGAGTGGGGGCTGTCTTGTCCCAGGGTACCAGGTCCCTCACACATCTCCGTCCCTGTGCCTACTTCTCCAGGAAGTTTTCGCCCACTGAGAGTAACTATGATATTGGCAACTGTGAAATCTTAGCCATTAAATGGGCATTTGAAGAGTGGCGCCACTTCCTGGAGGGGGCTAGGCACCAGGTAACGGTCCTTACCGACCACAAGAATCTGGTTTTCCTAGAATCTGCCCGGAGGCTAAACCCGAGACAAGCTCGATGGGCGCTATTTTTTACCAGATTCAACTTTTTGGTTACCTATAGGGCTGGGTCTAAAAATATTAAGGCCGATGCACTGTCGCGTAGCTTCATGGCCAGCCCTCCTTTGGAGGAAGATCCTGCTTGTATTTTGCCTCCTGGTATAATCATTTCTTCTATTGATTCTGATTTAGTCTCTGAAATTGCGGCTGATCAAGGTTCAGCTCCCGGGAACCTTCCTGAGGACAAGCTGTTTGTTCCCCTGCAATTCCGGCTAAGGGTACTTAGGGAAAATCATGACTCCGCACTATCTGGTTATCCAGGCGTCCTGGGTACCAAACACCTCATTGCCAGAAACTATTGGTGGCTTGGGTTACCTAAAGACGTTAAGGCCTACGTCGCCGCTTGTGATGTTTGTGCTAGGTCCAAGACTCCCAGGTCCCGACCAGCGGGCTTACTACGTTTTTTGCCCATTCCCCAGAGACATTGGACCCATATCTCCATGGATTTTATCACCGATTTGCCTCCATCTCAAGGCAAGTCGGTGGTGTGGGTTGTAGTAGACCGCTTCAGTAAGATGTGCCACTTTGTGCCCCTCAAGAAACTACCCAATGCCAAGACGTTAGCTACCTTGTTTGTTAAACACATCCTGCGTCTCCATGGGGTCCCTGTCAATATTGTTTCGGACAGAGGGGTACAATTTGTTTCATTGTTTTGGAGAGCCTTCTGTAAAAAGTTGGAGATTGATCTGTCCTTCTCCTCTGCCTTCCATCCTGAAACTAATGGCCAAACCAAGAGGACTAATCAATCTCTAGAACAATATTTAAGGTGTTTTATCTCTGACTGTCAATGTGATTGGGTCTCATTCATTCCCCTCGCCGAATTTTCTCTTAATAACCGGGTCAGTAACTCGTCAGGGGTCTCCCCCTTTTTCTGTAATTTTGGGTTTAATCCACGGTTCTCCTCCATTTCTCCTGGTAGTTCCAACAATCCCGAGGTAGAGGTCGTTCATCGGGAACTGTGCACAGTCTGGGCCCAGGTTCAGAAGAACCTAGAGGCGTCCCAGAGCGTACAAAAAACTCAGGCTGATAGAAGACGTTCTGCTAACCCCTTGTTTATGGTCGGGGATCTGGTGTGGCTATCGTCTAGGAACTTGCGCCTTAAGGTCCCGTCCAAGAAGTTTGCTCCCCGGTTTATAGGGCCGTATAAGGTCATTGAAGTCCTCAATCCTGTCTCCTTCCGACTGGAGTTGCCCCCATCTTTTCAAATACACGAAGTGTTTCATGCCTCCCTCCTTAAACGCTGCTCCCCGTCCTTGGCTCCCTCGAGGAAACCTCCTGTTCCCGTTCTCACCCCTGAGGGGGTGGAATTCGAGGTGGCCAAGATTGTGGACAGCAAGATGGTCCAAGGCTCCTTCCAGTACCTGGTCCATTGGAGAGGATACGGGCCTGAGGAGAGGACTTGGGTACCCGCCCGGTATGTTCACGCTGGGGTATTGGTCAGGAAGTTCCACCTTCGTTTCCCCAACAAACCAGGTCCACTTAGAAAGGGTCCGGTGGCCCCTCATAAAAGGGGGGTTACTGTAAAGGATCTGCCAGGCACAACTTCTGTGTATACGCCCATAGCTAATCAGTCTGCACCTGAGTCTATGTCTCTGAGACTGACTCCATCTTCCACCACTCAGGATGGCAGGCTTAGGAGTGGGAGAGCCTACCGCAGCCTGGCCAGACGGAGCTAGCTCCCGCCCTCTGTCTATTTATACCTGCCTTTCCTGCTCCTCCTTTGCTTGTGATTCTTCTCGTGTGGTTTCCTGGCCCTGCTACAGCTCCTAACTATTTGATCCTGCTCCATACTGACCCTGGCTTACTGACTACTCTCCTGCTCTGCGTTTGGTACCTCGTACACTCCTGGTTTGACTCGGCTCGTTCACCACTCTTGTTGCTCACGGTGTTGCCTTGGGCAACTGCCCCATTTCCCTTAGCTTTGTGTACCCTTGTCTGTTTGTCTCGTGCAGTTACTGAGCGTAGGGACTGTCGCTCAGTTGTACCCCGTCGCCTAGGGCGGGTCGTTGCAATTAGGCAGGGACAGAGTGGCGGGTAGATTAGGGCTCACTTGTCTGTTTCCCTACCCCCATCATTACAGATTCTCTACAAAGTATTTAAAAAAAACATTTTATTTATGGTAATGTTAATTTGTCCGATTACTTTCGAGCCCCTGAAATGAGGAGGCTGTGTAGAAAAATGGGTGCAATTCCTAAGCGTTTCACGGGATATTTTTGTTCAACGCCTTGAACTAAACCTAAAAGTCTACACTTCAATTAATTGCATCTTAGTTGTTTCATTTCAAATCCAATGTGGTGGCATGCAGAGCCCAAATCATGAAAGAAAGTATGATGATTTCCTTTATTGAAGGATGCTGTTTAGCCCTACCTGTCACTAGGTGAAAATTAATTGACCGCTTAGCTGCTAAATCAACTAGTTAACCAAATATAATTGACAGTTATGTTTCATTTTACTAGCTACCAAGGCATAATTACTGCCAGACCCGTTAAATTTAGACATCTTTTAAATAGAATCTATCTGGCAATGTGAAGCAGGCTAGAAGGTCTTGAAGAGCAGCTCATCATGCCACATATAAAAGAGATTCAATTACGAAACAGATGTGAAACAAAGTCATTAAAATCTACCCATCTAGAAGGGGTTGCAAAACCATTGCTAAGGCTCTGGGACTTGAACTAAACACAGTGAAAGCCATTATCTACAATTGGAGAAAACTTGGAACAGTGGTGAACCTTCCCTGGTGCGGCCGACCTACCAAAATTTCACCAATAGCTTTTTGACGACTCATCCAGGAGGTCACACAAGAACCCAGAAAAACATCTAAAGAACTGCAGATCTTACTTGACAATGTACACAATTCCACAATAAGACAGACACTGGGAAAAAAATGACATCTATGGTAGAGTTGCAGGGCACAAACCACTGTTGACTAACAAAACATCTAGATGACCCCAAGGCTTTGGGAATACATTCTGTCGACTGATGATTTAACCGCATTCCACCATAAAAACATTCTACCAACAGTCAAACATGGTGATGGTAGTGTGATGGTCTGTGGCTGCTTTGTTTCTGTAGGACCTGGACGATTTGTCATAATTTATGAAAACATAAATACTACTCTCTATCAGAAGCTCAAGCACAGTTGGATTACACAGCAGGTAAAAGATCTGAAATTCACTTGTTTTTTATTTTTCCAAAGTACATTACAAAAGTATACAACATCCCAATGATACAGTCTCACAGTGTTGTATACAGAACACAGAAAAAGCTTGCACCTTTAGATATCAGAAACGTGCCTCGGACGTTGACATACTGACATATTAACAGACAAACAAACATAAAAACAGACATACAAAGAGTGGTGGTGATAAATACAAGCAATTATACATATGAGATGTCAAATAGGAACAGGATGATACAGGATACGAAAACCATGTATAAGTTAGCAGAGATACATTCACAGACTGACAGAGTTCTTGCGGAGCAGAAGTTGAACATGGGGTAACTCCATCCAAGGGGCCCATTGAGACAAACACTTCTGCCTATAACCTTTATATGTAGCAAACTGCAATTCGTTATAGAAGTGAAGATAAACCCTGTTTAGCACCTCCGAGAGATTCAGAGCCTCAGCTGTTTTCCATCTCTTGGCTATATGGAATCTGGAAGCGATAAGAATATGGCTTATTGGCCACCTATATTCTAAAGGGATCTCATCCATCTGCATATCCAATAAAGCCAATGCAGGGGAAGGTAAAAGTTAATTAATTCTGATATGTAGCGGAAGATACGCTTCTAGAATGGGTAGACTGATTTACATGTCCACCATAGATGAAATAATGTGTGCCTTGCTACACATTCCCTCCAACACAAAAGAGAAGCCCCGGCTTGCATATGTTGTAACCGCACAGGTGTGAGGTACCAACGAAACTGAATTTTCCTAACGGCTTCTATATGATTGACACATTTGGATATCCTATGTGAGTGATGTAAAGCAGCCCTCCAGTCCTCCTCCGAGAACTTCCGACCCATATCCGTCTCCCACTGAGTCATGTATTTCAATTTGAGAAATGAGCTGTGGGTGTTTAAGGACAAGTAAGCTGAGGCCAAACCTTTCAGCGATGTAATATCCGAATCCAAGAATCTTTGAAACACTGAAGACGGTCCAGAGGCCTGGAGAGCTGCTGAACCCCTCTGAAGAAAGTGCCTAATTTGCAGAAACATAAACAAGTGAGTATTCGGGATATGGAATTTAGCCTGTAAGTCTGCAAATGAGCTTAATTGCAACCCATCAAACAGGTCAGATATCTGCTGTATGCCTGCTTGGCACCACACCGAGAGGTCTAAATTAGGTATCCAGTGGGAAAGATATATGAATGGGCATTTCATTAGGGAACAATGATACACTTTATATACCTTAGCCGCTTTGCTCCACATCTGAATCATATGCCTAGTCGAAGGTAAAGAGCTGAGGTCAGTTCGCGAACCTACTAAAACACCCAGTAAGGCAGCTTTAATATCTGATCGAAAGGTATGGACACTCTCTATTTGTGTCCACTGAATTTTAACCTTCGGGTCCCAACAATACCTAACCGCTGCCAGGGAAGCAGCCATGTAATACAGATAGATATTTGGTACACCTAAGCCACCTCTAGACACATGGGTGGTCATTAAAGCTTTAGAGATACGAGCTCTTTTATTCCCCCATATAAATTTAAGACGTGTGGATTGTAAATCAGTAATAACCCTCAATGGTATTTATAGAGGGATAGTTCTCAAATAGTAAAGAATCTTCGGCATGAGCCACATCTTTAATAGGTTTATCCTACCCACCCATGATATAATAACATCAGAGACCTGCTGAATTTGAGCCTTAATGGAGGAACAGAGATCTTTAAAGTTAAACGAAACCATATCCGCCGATTTAGCCATAAGCTTAATGCCTAGGTAAGAGATATGGCCTTCCGCCCAGCTGAATGGAACTAGTTTAGAAATATGTTTTTTTAAGAGATTTAGAAACGTGAATTGGTAACATTGCAGATTTGGGGACATTAATTTTATAATAAGATACTTTACCAAAAGCGACTATACTCGCCAGAACATGAGGGAGAGATTGAACTGGGGAGGTTACAGTCAAGATCACATTATCAGCATACAGTCCAATTTTATGCTGCACATTACCGACGAAAATACCTATGACATTCTGGTGAGATCTTATAGACAAAGCAAATGGCTCCATTATCAAAATGAAGATTAGCGGTGAAAGGGGGCACCCCTGTCTTGTACCATTTGACAAGCAAAAGGATTTGGAGATTATCCCTGATATGAAAATCTGGGCCGAAGGTAAGGTATACATTGACATTATAGCTCTATGGATCCACCCCACAAACCCAAATTTAGTAAGAACCTGTGACAGGAAGCCCCAAAAGGCTTTTCAGCGTCAAAGTAGAGGCACACCGCAGGTACAGAAGAAGACTGAGCAATATGAATTAAGTCTATCATTCTCCTAGTACCGCCAGTATCTTGTCTGTGCTTGACAAACCCAACTTAGTCTACATTTATTAGTGAGGGAAGGAGAGGGTCCAACCTAAGGGCCAAGATTTTTGCAAACAATTTCAAATCCGTATTCAACAGAGAAATTGGTCTAAAATTACATGGTGATGTTGGTGGCTTCCCTGGTTTTGGCAAGGCAATATTTGTAGCTGCCAGCATTTCCTTAGGGAAGGAACCCACTTGTACTGAGGCATTATGAACTCTGCCTTTTGTAGGGTGATCAATGAAACCTATTGTACTCCTGGCCTGATATTTTTTAACTCTCCTAATAAGTGTAGCCCCAGCTTTATCTCCAGCTACATAGAAATGTGCTTTCATCCGTTTCAAAGCCATTTCGTATTTGTACAACATCAATAAGTGGAGTTGTTTATGAAGTTCTCTAATCTGGGCCACAATTTGGGCATTAGGCTTCAACTTATTCAAGCGCTCCAGGTGATATAACTGAGTCAGTATGGAGTGTTTACACTACTCTCTCTGCTTCTTTTGGAAAGCCACTAATTTAATAAATTCTCCACGTATAACTGCTTTGTGGCAGCACCAAAGTGTGGATGCAGAAATGTCAGGGGATGAGTTAATTTCAAAGTAACTTTGAATAGCTGCTGCTAAGGTTTCCTTGTGTTTGGGCATATTCGGAAGATATGTATTCATATGCCATGGTCTATGGTCTATGGTTTTGGAAATTATATTTTTCTAAAACAGTGAGTAAAATTGGTGCGTGATCAGCTGATTCCACTGCTTGCACCAATTCACTATCTATAAGAAACATATCTATTCTCGTGTAAGAATTATGGGTATGGGAGAAGTAAGTGTAATCTCTTTCCCCAGGGTGTAAGTATCTCCGTATATCATGCAAGTGTTCTTCTTTCAGTAACTGTGCTATGGAGGGTTTGCCCCTACCAACCACATTCGTAGAGTCCATGTCAGGATATGATGTAATATTAAAATCTCCACACATTATAAGGGATCCCTGTTTGACCTTATTTACTAACTTAAGAAGCTTATTAAGAAAAGAGATTTGTCTTTGATTGGGGGCATATATCCCAACTAAGGTGTATGTTTTGTTATTGATATCACAGGTGATAATCAAGTATCTCCCTTTTGCGTCTCCCCATGAATCCCTATAGGAAAAGGCCAGTGTATCCTTAATTGCTAAGAGCACCCCAGCTTTCTTACTCTCATTATTTGCAGTGAAAATATGAGGAAAATGGGCATGTGAACATTTAGGCGGGGCAGAATGTTTGAAGTGAGTTTCTTGGACACAGATAATGTCACTCCTTGATTGCAAGGCTTCCTTCCACAAACTAGATCTTTTATATGGGCTATTAAGCCCATGAGCATTTAGGGAGAGAATTTTAAACACCATCTTAAACAAGTAAAAGCAAGGCGTACCTGATCCATAAAGAAAAAGTTGTAAGTATTAGAACCAGTCATATTACAAAAGACATCACCACCACAACAGATAAACAGCATATAAAAACAGTGTGCAACAAGGCCACACATTAGATGTGTTAGCCTAAGGAGTGAGGGCATAATTCTGGGATATACTTATATAGCAATACACATACAACTATGACCCTCACAAATAAAGTGTGATCGGGGGAGGGGGGATATTTAAAGAAGCACTAAAAGTGCACAGGCAGAGAGGACACTCCGCCACTATAGAGACTTGTATTCACATTATCAACTTATAAAAGGCTTGACATAACAATTATAAGAACATATCCTGTCAAGTGCCCCACTGGTGGAAGGATGAACAGGAGGCAAAAATATCAAGATAAAGCAGGCACTGAAGAAAGATCAATAGCTACTCCAAACTGTCCTTGCCAGTCCATCTTGTACAACAGCTTCCACAGCCTGACCGTGTGTATCACCTTAGGGGAAAATATGCATTCTACACACGCATAAGAAAATGGACCAACATTAATCACACGGCCGGTACTTCCCGCCATTCCTCCTCAATCCTTGCAGGACCACAAGGAAAAGTTCCTTGAGCAGATGTGCGAGGAGAAGTGGGAGGTATTAAGTTCCAATCCTTGATGGTTTTCGCCACCTGTGCCAGAGATGAAAGAATGTGGGGAGACCCATCCTTGTGGACCAGGAGCTTAACCGGGAAGCCCCATCAATATGGTCAGTGGCGGATTAAGTAGACCATGGGCCCTGGGCTGTTATCCAAACTTGGGCCCCCCTTCCTCACCGCCGCCCTGCCGCGTCGTAACTATTTTTAACACTACCTTTTTGGGCAAGCATTAACAGTGTTACGATTTCCCTTGTCACAGCGCGTGTCCCTACATACTGACAGTATCACACTGTGCAGGGACACAACCTCCTGACAAGGGGAATTGTCTATCAGTCCTAGACTGCAGAAAGACTTTTTGTGAAATACAAGGATTTCCTATAATAAACATGTCAGGAGAGGTGACAGATTCTCTATAAATCTAGTGACTCACAGGTGACGACGTCTCAGATTCTAGTAGTTTTTTTCCTCTTTTCTTCTCCATCCGGTCCAGCGCTCATGACGACTTCTCCCGGCCATGACTCATTTCTGCAGAATTTGTCACTCAGACGTCTCCTCATTTTTCCAACATTTCCACACCTATAAACGAAAATAAAGTTATTATGGTGCCACATACTGTACCCCTAAATATAATAGCACCAAACACTGCGCGCCTGAATATAATACCACACACTGTAAAACGCCACATACACACAGCCCCTGTAGATATTACACACCCCCATAGATATTGCCATACACAGCCCCCTCTATATATCACACATCCCCCTCGTAGAGAGCGTTACACACAGCCCCCTATAGATAGTGCCATACAGCCCCCCCTGTAGAGAGCGCCACACAGCCCTCCCCCTCTTGTAAATAGCACCAAAAAGCCCCCCCTATAAAGAGCGCCACACACATACCACTGTGGATAGCACTACACAGCCCCACCTTGTATATAGTGCCACACAGCGCTCCCCCTTGTATATAGTGGCACACAGCGCTCCCCCTTGTATATAGTGCCTCACAGCGCTCCCCCTTGTATATAGTGCCACACAGCGCTCCCCCTTGTATATAGTGCCACACAGCGCTCCACCTTGTATATAGTGCCACACAGCGCTCCCCCTTGTATATAGTGCCACACAGCGCTCCCCATTGTATATAGTGCCACACAGCGCTCCCCCTTGTATATAGTGCCACACAGCGCTCCCCCTTGTATATTTAGCGCCACAAGGTTATGTACACATTTAAAAACTTTATATTATAATTATATATATATATATATATATATATATATATATATATATATATATATATATAGTATGTATGTGTATCAGTGTGATTGATTGATTTTATTAAAAAATATTTTAACTTTTTGAGATACGGCTGCTTTGTATCCTGTATCCGTCAGGTCAGCAGGACTGACAGGATCAGTGACACGCAGGATCCACCTCAAATCTATCACATCTAAGATTATAATTTAGCGCAGGGCCCGTTTCACTGATCCCGTCAGTCCTGCTGACCTGACGGATACAGGATACAAAGCAGCTGTATCTCAAAAAGAGAAAATATTTTTTAATAAAACGTAATTACAAAGTTGCACCAAACACAAATTTTTATAAAAAAAAAATAAAACCGACGTGATTTTTGCGACGTTTTTTCCGTAGACAATGCAGGTTTCGTTTTTTATCGTTTTTATACACACCTTTTTTGCTATTTTAGAACTTTTATTCATAAAGTTTGAATATAATAGTAAAAAAATACGTTTTTTTAAGTTTCAGCTATTTTTTTGGGTAATAACATAGTTTTACCCTAAAATAGACCTTTTATTTGTGATCGTCATTGTCTACCGTAAATTTTTATATATTACATGTCTATATTAGGGTAATTGGGTCAGCGCTAGCGTTACAACAATGATTGGCGGGGGGGAACGTTTTTTTTTGAAGTGGGTATTTTATGTGTATTTATTATTTACATTTTTTTTGCACTTTACTTTATTATTTTTTTATTACTATGGTCTGTCCCCCAAAGCAGCCCCAGTTACAGGGGAAATCAGCCCTCTCATAGTGACGATTGTCACTAATAGGGCTGTGCTGGGTCTAGTAAGAGCCAGCAGCAGTCTGCCACTAACGGCACCCGGCGATCATGTGACCAGTCACATGATCACCGGGAGGAATAGACACAGCGCCGCTGCTGCTGTCTCTATTCCTTTACACAGCGTTCATTGAGCGCTGTGTAAAAAGATATCAGAGAAGACAGAAGCAGCGAAAGCTGCTTCTATGTTCTCCTCAGGGTCCCCGGCAGTCACTGACTGCCGGAGACCCGACATTCAGCTGCCCGATCGCGCAGGCAGCAAGTTAAAACCCGAGCCGTAGAAAGTCTATGGCTCGGATTTTAAGGACCCGTTCCTGACCGCTGGCCGTAAAAATACAGCCAGCGGTCGGGAACCAGTTGGGCATGATAAGTCAACTAACCTAAGCGCCGGTGACTGCCCGCCCGGCTCTTCACTTGCAGCTTTGTGGTAACAGAACAGCTGTCCGTCGCTGTTCTGTTACTCAATGGCGGCGCCCGCACTGTCAGGGAGGCGTGTCCTACCCCTGGATTCCGGCCAATTCCCTGCTCCTCCCCATCTTCGGAAGTTAGCAGCGCTAGCGCGCTGAATAGGTTTACATGTCGATGTGCGGTTCGGGCTGCCATGGGCCCCCTGCGAGCCTCGGGCCCCGGGCGGCCGCCCGAATCGCCCATATGATAATCCGCCACTGAATATGGTATGCCACGGTCCCGGAAGAGTCTTGTAGATGCTGCAAATTCCCTCCTTTTAGCAAGAGTGGCAGCTGATAAATCAGTGAAGACTGTGATATATCTGCAGGCATCCGGCAGGAGAGAAGGTTGTTTGAAACATTTAATGAAGGCCTCCTTTATATGAAAAAAATTAAATCTAGTGATAACATCCCTGGGTAGTGAGGGAGCCACAGACTTAGGTATCGGCAGTCTGTGAATGCGGTCAAGCACCTTCACCATTTCAGAAATATCTGGTAGCAGGGTCGAGACAATGTCCACTACATATTTATACAGTTGGTCAATACAAATGGATTCCGGGATACCCCTTAGCCTCACATTGTTTCTGCGAGAGCGATCTTCTGCATCCGCTAGTTTAGCGGCCTGTCTCTCCAGCTCATCCTCCATACTGCTTACTTTATCAATAAGATCGTTGTGCGACCCAGTGAGCTCAGCAATCCTAGATTCCAAGTGATCCGTACGATCACCGATGCTTTGTATATCAGCTTGTAGTGTGTGAAGCATAACTTGGAAGTCTTCCTGAAGAGATTTACATAGTGTAGATAACATACGTGCCATTGTTTCTTCCGTCAAGGATGTTGTTCAGGTCTGAATGGGACTATGAGTACCTCCACTGCTGCCGCTTTCAGTTGGTGAAGAGCACGCCATGGTAGTTTTAGAGCGCAGGCTATGCTGAGGCGTATTTCCCTCATGAGGGTGGAAGAATTCTGTCAGCTTTTTAGGCTCCTTAACCTTACTCGTACCTCCCATATCTCATATCATGCAAACAAGCCGTATAGCCTTAAAATAATTGAAATGGATAGTGCCGCAGTTTTCCCCACAAATGGCGGAGTGCAGCTGCCATGCTGGATAGAACTTAGCACCGCTGAGCTGCTGTGTGCCCCCTTGCAGGGTCAGGCTGATGGCAGATGCACCACACAGATGCTTCCCTAGAGGTAGATGTACTGCACAGTCTATGTACCCAGAGCAATGCACGGCCCTGGAGGTGATGTGGGTGAGCAGCAGGCCACAGGCTGTGACTCCTGGAGCCTCACAAAATGGCAGCCGCGCTTTATTCCTTGCTTCAGGACTATTTTATGCCACTCTGGCAATACTCACAATCTCCAGGATGATGTCCAGCACCTTGTGCAGCTTGCGGTGTGTGTAGTGCACCTTCCGGTGTCACTCTGGGACCTCCGGGGCAGCGGGAGTGTGGCCCGCGCACTTCCAGTCAAAATCGAGGCTGAGGATCCAATGAGGGCACAAGGCCCAAATTGCAAAAGTTCTCAGAACCGGCCGAGACTGGTACCAAAACGACCAGCAGAGCAGCGGGGATCAAGTAATGGGGTATGATTCGTCCCTCGTCCCTCGTCCCTCCAGAAGTGCAGATGTTGGCAGATCCAGGGCAATGATCTGAAGCACACAAGCAAGTTTACCTCTAAATGGATCAAAAGAAACAAAATTAAGGCATTGGAGTAGTCAAGTCAAAGTCCTGACTTGAATTCCATTGAGATGCTGTGGCAAGACTTTAGACAGGCAGTTCATGAACGAAAACCCTCCAATTTCGCCAAATTAAAACAATTCTGCAAAGAAAAGAGGGCCAAAATTCCTCCATAGCGATGTAAAACACTAATCGCAAGTCATCTAGGTGGGCAATTACTTTTTCACATAAGAACAGGTAGGGCTAATCATCAATTAAAAAGAGCAATTTTATGTTTACTTGGGATATCTTTGTCTAATATTAAAAGCAGTTTGATAATCTCAAGTGTGACAAATATGCAAAAATAGAAGAAATTTGTGAGTCTTCATATTTTACAGCCTTCTGGAATCCTTAGAAAGATATACAGTATAATAATTGACAATATATTTCAGCTTTCCAGCACTGCATACATACTTTGAATGTACTTGAGCAAGCTTGAAATCATTTGATTTAGGGTAGGCTGCAGCTTTATAGATGAGGAGGTTTAAAAGCTTCATCATGCTTAGAAAGGGAAGAATAATTAACTTTCTCTGTAATGTGTAAAGTACTTGGATTATAGAAAAATGTCTGTAATAGATGCTTTTTAAATACAAATGTGGAAGAGACACCCATTCGTAATATGTTTATCATGGCTATACAGAGAACGGGAAAGCTAATTGTTTACACTTGACTAGTTTTATATCTGCTGTTGGGTACTCACTGTGAGGATAAATGCTCAAAGCTAGACTGAGAGCCAGTCGGCTGAATTAAGAATCTGAAATCCAGCAAAATTGCTATGCAAGTAAGTAATCTTCTCTTGGCTGTACAACAGAAATAGGAATAATTCTGAACTTTACACACTGCCATACTTGACAAATGCCAAAGTACAGTGGCGTAACTACCGCGGTAGCAGCAGTAGCGGCTGCTACGGGGCCCGGGGCTTGAGGGGGCCCGTGCCGCCAGCCGACACGCCCTCCCAAATGCCCGGTGGCGCCGCTAGCAGCCGTTATGGCTGCTACAGGGGTAGCACCGCTACTGTGGGGCCCGCGCCAACGAGCCTTACACAGGCACTCTCATGCCTGTAGGTGTCGCTAGCACCGGAGGGGGCCCCGGTGCTAGCGGCAGCCAAATACATGTATTAGCAATGAATGGCCGGGCATGTTCCGTGCCTGACCATCCAGTGCCTTACAATGACACTGATTGGCTAGCGGCGCGATGACATCATCGCGCCGCTTTCATGCTTGGAAGGTGCTGATTGGCGGGGCAAGTCATTCTGCCCCGCCAATCGGCGTCATTGGAGGACGCTCGTTCAGCTCCTGCAGACACGCTCAGAAGAGAGCATGTCTGCATCGCCAGTGAACAGCGTGGGAACCGGAGAATGTGAGTATGTCAACTTTATATATTTTTTTCCTCATAAAAATGTGAATGGCATTATCTATAGTGGGGGGGGTCTATCTACAGGGGGGGTCGTCTTTATGTGGGCTATTATATATAGGGGGGTCTATATGTGGGGCAGTAGCTACAGGGGGGTCTATATGTGGGGGTGGGGGCCACTATATACAGGGGGGTCTATATGTGGGCCACTATATACAGGGGGGGGTCTATATGTGGGGCACTAGCTACAGGGGAGGTCTGTATGTGGGGATGTGGGCCACTATCTACAGGGGGGTCTATATGTGGGGCAGTATATGTGAGACACTATACAGGGGTGGGCTATATGTAGAGCACTATCTATAGGGGAGCTATTTTTTAGGGTACTTTCTATAGGGGTGGGCTATGTGTGGGACACTATATACAGGGGTGGGTTACCTGTGGGGCACTAGCAACAGGGTGGCTATATGTAGTGCGCAGTCTACAGGGGTGGGCTATATGTGGGACAATATCTACAGAGGTGGGCTATACGTGGAGCACTAACTATAGGGGAAGCTATATGTAGGGCAGCACGGTGGCTCAGTGGTTAGCACTATTGCCCTGCAGCTCTGGAGTCCATATGTGGGCACTATCTACAGGGGCTTCTATATAGGTCACTATCTACAGGGGGCACTATCTACAGGGGGCACGGTGTGTGTGTGTGTGTGTGTGTGTGTGTGTGTGTGTGTGTGTGTGTGTGTGTGTGTGTGTGTGTGTGTGTGTGTGTGACAGTTATATTTAGAGGTGTTGAGAATTTTAACTTTGTTTACAGGTGCAGAAATGTTTTAAAAGTGAGAAGCTGAAGACATCTAAACGGAAAACTGCAGAAATGGGTCATGGCCGGGAGAAATCCATCATAGATGTCTGAACCGGAGTGAGAAGAAAAGAACTAGAATCTGAGACGTCACCGGTGAGTCACTTAATGTAAATGTTTATTCTGCCTCTAATCAGTATTGTAGTCACTGTATGATCTGCAGCGAGATGATGGTGGTATGATTTTTTTTTTGTGAAACCGCATCTCCCAGCATATCCTTATCATTGTTTCGGCCATGCTGGGAGCTGTAGTTTTACGCCGTACAAACCTATGCGCAGTGGCGTAACTACCGCTATAGCAGCCGTAGCGACTTCTACGGGGCCTGCAGCATGAGGGGGCCCGTGCCACCCGCCGGCACGGCCCCTCCCATGGCCGCAGGCTCCGCTAGCAGCCGCTATGGCTGCTACAGCGAGACGCCACTGAAGGGGTTGTTCCTACAAAAGACATGCATCCCCTAACCACAGGATAGGGATACATGTGGGATCGCTGGGACGCCCAGCGATGAGGAGAACGGGGGACCGAAAGTCCCCCCTAAGTTCTCCATGGCAAACCTCGGACTTCCGTAGTCTGTCTGCAGCTCCATGGAAATGACTTGCGCACCGGTCGTGCTTGTGCGCATGCGTGACCAGCGCTCCTTTCATTTTTATTGAACTGCGCAGACGCCAGAAGTCCGAGGTTAGTCATGGAGAACTTCGGGGAACTTTCGGTCTCCTTATCGCTGCCAGCGATCACACATGTATCCCCTATCCTGTGGATAGGGGATGCATGTCTTTTGTAGGACAAACTATAGGCCGCTTTTTTTTTTGGGGGGGGGCTGTATGGCGTAATCTACAGAGGGGGCTGTATGGCGTTATCTACAGAGGGGGTCTGTATGGCGTTATCTACAGAGGGGGCTGTATGGCGTTATCTACAGGGGGCTGTGTATGGTGCTATCTATAGGGGGGCGCTGTGTGGTGGAATCTATAGGGAGGCACTATCTACAAGGGGGGGGGGGGGTTGTGTGATACCCAGCAGAGGGGGGGGGGCCCAGTCAAAAGTTTGCTATGGGGCCCAGTCTTTCCTAGTTACGCCCCTGCCAAAGTATAAAATAGCTACAGTAGTCTACACCTCAGTCAGTTATTTAAAATGTATGCCCACCGTAACCCTTTCCCGACATCCGCCGTATATATACTGCGCTGCCGGGAAGGTGTTCCCGCAAAGCGCAATACAGTTACGTCGCGGTGACGGTGCGGGCTCAGAAGCACAACCAGCACCATCACCGCGGGGTGACAGCTGTATTATACAGCTGGCACCCTCCTGTAACTGCCAGGACCGGAGCTATTCTCCGATCTGGCAGATTAACCCCTCAGATGCTGCGCTCAATATTGCGCAGCATCTGATAGGTTTTAACCCGACCGGCAACCCAGTGACGTAATCGCTGGGTTGCTGTGGCAATCGGATGCCAGAAAATGGTGTCCGAGTCTGCCTTGTACGGGAGCCGATGAGGAGCCGCCTGCGGCGCGTCCTCATAGGCTTGCTGTCAGTGAATAACTGACAGCGCTAATACACTGCACTACGTATGTAGTGCAGTGTATAAGAGTAGCGATCGGGGCATCAGGCCCTCAAGTCCCCTAGTGGGACAAGTCAAAAAAGTTAAAAAAAGTTAATAAAAATGTGGTAAAATAATAAAAGCACACACATTTCAAATAAAGATAAAGCTGAACTGCCTTTTTTCCCATAGTAAGTCTTTTATTATGGGAAAAACCATAAAAATTAAAAAAAACTATACATAATTGGTATCGCTACGTCCGTAATGACCCAAACTACAAAACTATTATGTAATTTATCCCGCACGGTGAACACCGTAAAAAGAAAACATGAAAAACTACGCCAGAATCTTTGTTTTTAGGTCACATCTCCTTCCAAAAAATGCTATAAAAAGTGATCAAAAAGTCACATTTACTCCAAAATAGTACTAATAAAAACGGCAATCCATCTCGCAAAAAATAATCCCGGACACAGCTTTGTGCGCGCAAAAATAAAAAAGTTATGGGTCTTAGAATATGGCGACACAGAAAACAAATGATTGTTATAAAAAAAGTGATTTTATTGTGCAAAAGCTGCAATACATAAAAAAAACGATATAAATTTGGTATCGCCGTAATCATATCGACCCGCAGAATAAAGCTAACATATAATTTAGGGCGCACTGTGGATGCCGAAAAAAAAACCAATAAAAAACTATTCCAGAATTGCTTGTTTTTGGTAATTTCCTTTACCAAAAAATGAAATAAAAAGTGATCAAAAAGTCGTATGTGTTCTAAAATGGTGCCAATAAAATCTACAGCCCGTATTGCAAAAAACAAGCCCGCACACCGCTCAATCAACTGAAAAATAAAAAAGTTATGGCACTAGTAATGCGGTGATGAAAAACATCTCAATGCGCAGGCCGGAGGGGAACATTCCTTCAGTTTCAGGGTCCTAGTATTTAGGAACTAGGGAAGGGAAGGGACACATCCCCTGGAAGCGAGGGTGCCCGTATTATACTAGCGCAAAACTTTCCCAGCAATATTTCCCAAACTACGAAGGAGAAAAAGTTCCCAAAAGGTGCAGAGTGTTACAAACGGGGGATAAGAAAGAAAACCGTTTATCAGTGTGACACCGGCCTGTGCATAACGGATTGCTTCACATCGTAACACACATCTATGGATAATTGTATTATTTACCCCATTATTATACACTCTTATTATGCCCTGATGTACTCCGCACAGATTACATATATCCAGATGTACTCCGCACAGATTACATATGCCACCACATTATAAACTGAAATACCAGCAAAACCCCAAACAGAACTACTACCAAGCAAAATCCATGCTCGAAATGGCGGTCTTTCCCTTCTTAGCCCTACAGTGTGCCCAAACAGCAATTTATAGCCACAAGTAAGGCATTACCATACCCGGGAGAACTCGCTTCGCAATTTATGGGGTAAGATTCTCTAGGGGCACAACATATTGTGCGGTGAATGGGCATATCAGTGGAAAAATTGCAATTTTCACTTTGCACCATTCACTGCGTATTCATTTCTGAAAAACACCTGTGAAGTCTAAATTCTCACTACACCCCTTGATAAATGCCATTAGGGGTGTCGTTTCTAAAACAGGGTCACTTTTGTTTGGTACATCAGTGGTTTTGCAAATGCAACATGCTGTCCTCAAACCATTCCAGCAAAATCTACGCTCCAAAAGATAAATACCGCTCCTTTTCTTCTGAATGCTCCCATATATGTAAACAGCTGATTATAACCACATATGGGGTGTTACCGTACTCGGGAGAAATTTATTTACAAATGTTGGTGTGCTTTTTCTTCTCTATTCCTTGTAAAAATGAAAAATGTTGATCTAAAACAACATCTTGTTGGAAAAAAAAATTATTTTTCATTTTCATGGCTTAATTCTAATTAATTCAGCAAAAAACCTTTGAGATCAAAATTTTCACTATACCCCTAGATCATTCCTGAGGGGGTGCAGTTTCCCAAATCGAGTCCCCTTTGGTGTGTTTCCACTGTACTAGTACTACAGGGGCTCAGCAAATGTGACATGGCGCCCAGAAACCATTCCAAAACCCAAATGGTGCTCCTTCCATTCTGAGCCCTACCGTGTGTCCAAACAGATGTTTATGACCACATGTGGGGTATTGTTTTACTCTGGAGAAATTGCTTTACAAATGTTGCAGTGCTTTTTCTCCTTCAGTCCTTGTAGAAATGAAAAAAAAATACCTAAACCTACATTTTACATTTACGGCCTACTTCCAATAAGTTCTGTAAAACAGCTGTGTGGTCAAACTGCTCGCTGTACCCCTAGATAATTTTCTCATGGGGTGTAGTTTCCAAAATGGGGTCACTTGTTGGGGGTTTCCCCTGTTTTGTCCCCCCAGGGGCTTTGCAAATGCGACATGGCCACCGCAAACCATTCCTGCTAAATTTGAGTTCCAAAAGCCAAATGGCGCTCTTTCCCTTCTCAGCCTCGTCGTGTGTCCAAACAGCCGTTTATTACCACATGTGGGGTACTGTTTTACTCGGGAGAAATTTCTTTACAAATTTTATGGTGAATCTTCTCCTTTAGTCCTTGTGGAAATGAAAAAAAATTAGCTAAACCTACATTTTATTTGAAAAAATGAAGATTTTCATTTTCACAGCCTAATTCCAAAAATTTCTGCAAAAAACCTGTGGGGTCAAAATGCTCACTATACCCCTAGATAATTTCCTGAAGGGGTATAGTTTCCAAAATGGGGTCACTTGTTGGGGGTTTCCACTGTTTTGTCCCCTCAGGGGCTTTGCAAATGCGACATGGCCACTGCAAACCATTCCTGCTAAATTTCAGTTCCAAAAGCCAAATGGCGCTCTTTCCCTTCTAAGCCCTGCCGTGTGTCCAAACAGCCATTTATGACCACATGTGGGGTATTGTTTTACTCGGGAGAAATTGCTCTACAAATGTTGTGGTGCTTTTTCTACTTTAGTTCTATTGGAAATGAAAACAAATTAGCTAAACCTACATTTTATTTGGAAAAAAATGTAGATTTTCATTTTCATGGCCTAGTTCCAAAAATTTTTGCAAAAAAACTGGCGGGTCAAAATGCTTGCTACACCACTAAATAAATTCCTCGAGGGGTGTAGTTTCCCAAATGGGGTCACTTTGAGGGGGTTTCCACTGTTTTAGTTCCATAAGACCTGTTCAAAGCTGACATGGTGCCTAAAATATATTCTAATAAAAAGGAGGCCCAAAATCCACTAGGTGCTACTTTTTCTTCGGAGGCCGGTGCTTCAGTCCAGTAGCACACTAGAGCCACATGTGGGATATTTCCTAAAACTGCAGAACCTGGGCAATAAATATTGAGTTGCATTTCTCTGGTAAAACCTTCTGTGGTACAAAAAAAATGGATTCAAAATGAATTTCTGGAAAAAAATAATGAACTTTGTAAATTTCACCTCTATTTTGCCTTAATTCCTGCGCAATGTCTAAAGGGTTAAGAAACTTTCTAAATGCTGTTTTGAATACTTTGAGGGGTGCAGTTTTTAAAATGGGGTGACTTATTGGGGGTTTTCTAATATCTAAGGACCTCAAAGCCACTTCACAACTGAACTGGCTCCTGTAAAAATAGCATTTTGAAATTTTCTTGAAAATGTGAGAAATTGCTGCTAAAGTTCTAAGCCTTGTAACGTCCTAGAAAAATAAAATGATGTAAAACAATGCCAAACTAAAGTAGACATATGGGTGATGTTAATTAGCGACAATTTTGTGTGGTATAACTGCCTGTCTTACAGGCAGATACATTTAAATTGAGAAAAATGCTAATTTTTGCAATTTTTCGCTAAATTTTGGTGTTTTTCACAATTAAATACTGAATGTATCGTGCAAATTTTTCCAGTAACATAAAGTCCAATGTGTCACGAGAAAGCAATCTCAGAATCGCTTGGATAGGTAAAAGCATTAAGGAGTTATTACCACATAAAGTGAAACATGTCACACTCGAAAAATGAGGCCATGTCACGAAGGTCAAAAGTGGCCAAAGAGGGAAGGGGTTAACACATCACTTTACTGCTTACATATATAATAATTCATGCATAAAGAAGAAAATGTGGTGTGTGGAGAAATGCATTAATGTATACAGACTGACAAAATCCATTATGCAAAAATTATGAAATTACAATAATGATGCAAAAAAACAGAGGTCAAAGTTTAAAACGATTTAATTAGTACCTTGGGTACAAGCCATTATAAATTGTATCCTCCCAGACCAAACCTCCAATATCAAGCCACAACGCAATGCGCAGAAAACGGTGAAAAATACACCTAACAAAAAATAACATTGATATTGCCAGAGTACATACAATGTATCTTTCCCACACCACCTTTTCCTTATTCATGTGTGTGTTATCATAGGTGTGCGGCATTTGTTGCATGATTTGATATTTGATCAGTGCCAGACACTTTCTGTGAATATAAAATAATTTTTCATTAAAACGTGAGTAACTTTGCCCATACATTGCACAACCTTATTATCTTGATATCTCGTACTGATCTTGAGTTACTGCCTGTATTATAGCCCAGAGCTGCATTTGACAATCTACTGGCTTCAGAAATGAAAACTACAAGCCTTCCTTGCTGGTTTATTGTCTGTACAATAAATAATAATAATAATAATAATAATAATAATAATGTATTGTCTGTACATAGCTTGCTTTGATGATTCACATTTCAAAGTAAAGGACTTAGAAGTACAGTATGTAATAATCGGATATTATAACCATGGAAGAATCCTGCGTTCTTACAGCTGGAAGTTAGTAAATGGTGGAACATACCAGTGTCCTAAATCCCCTAGGAATGCTCCTGCGCCCTAGAATATCTTGGAATGCAAGATATTCTTTGGAGGACACCGGATTATTATGATAAAAGGTGAGAAATGTATGCAGACCGTTATTTACAGTCGGAGGAGGAGTTTAGGGGAGGGGATAACGGCAATGAACTTTTGATAGTAGTGGCCAGTGAGGGATAAGTAAAGTTCAATAGGTGAAATGCTGGTGACAGGTTCCCTTTAACGAAGGTTACTTCTTATGTACCCATTTTGAAGAAGAAACTGTTCTAGTTTCTTATTCGTATGCCTGTCTGTTGTAAAAATCAATAAAATACTTTGTAAGTGAAAAACAGGAGAGATTGGAGATATGGTTGCTATGGAGAACAGCAAACAAAAATCTATTTAACCCCTTCGCGCACCTTGACGTTAATGCACGTCAAGGTGTGCAGTAAGTTTACGCACCTTGATGTGAAGTTACGTCTGGACTTTGATAGTTAACTGCCGCGCAGCACTACACCATAATGGCGGTTAACTGTGCAGGGTGTCTGCCCTGCTCTGCCTTTTGCCTGATCAGCGGTTCTCTGATTTCGGCAATTAACCCCTTAGATGCGGCGATCAATTGCGATCATCGGATTTAAGGTGTTCAATCGCGGAGGCTGCCGATAGTTAACATGGCAATCGGAGGCCAGACAATGGCCTCCGGGCTACCATTTACGGAAGCCTATGAGGACCAGCCATTGGCTGGTCCTCATAGGCTTCCTATCAGAATCACGTCACAATGACAGTTGGAATACATTACACTACATAGGTAATGTATTTCTTGCAGCGATCAGAGCTGCAAGTCCTCAGGTCCCCTAGTGGGACAAAAATAAAAAAGCAAATATAAATGTTTTATAAAAGTGTAAAAATAAAAGTTATGTTACAAAAACAAAGATTTTTTTTCCTATAATAAGCCTTTCATTATAGGAAAAAAATGAACACGTTAAAAAAGTACACATATTTAGTATCACCGAGTTCGTAACGACCCAAACTATAAAACTATAGTATTTTTCCCCGCATGGTAAACACAGCAAAAAAAATAAGTAAAAATGCATGAATCACTATTCTTTGGTTACTACCCCTCCCAAAATATAGAATAAAAAGTGTTAAAAATAGTACCCCAAAATAGTACCAATAAAAACTAGAACCCGTCTCGCAAAACACAACTTTTATGACTGAAAAATAAAATAGTTATGGCTCACAGAATATGGTGACACAAAAAAGAAATCATTTTATAAAAAAGTTATTTTATTGCGCAAATGCTGCAAAACACAAAAATCCTATATGCATATGGTATCGCCGTAATCGTATCGACCCGCAGAATTAAGTAAAATTTTCATTTATAGCCCATGGTGAACGCCATAAAAAAAAATAAAAAACTACAGACTGTCCCGCAACAAATAAGCCCTCACACAGCTCCGATGGAGAAAAAATAAAAAAGTTCTGGCTCTCAGAATATGGCGATGCAAAATGTGCAGAGTGCTCCAAAAGCGGATAAGATCAGGCACCATGTCTGTGGATTATTATTTATTTACCATATTATTATACCCTCTTATTATGCCCTAACGTACTCGAACAGCCTACATATGCCCCCACGTTATAAACTGAAATACCAATAAAACCCCTAACAGAACTACTACCAAGCAAAATCTGCGCTCCAAAAGCCAAATTGCGCTCTCTCTCTTCTGAGCCCTAGAACGTGCCCAAACAACAGTTTACGTCCACAGATATTGCATCGCCATACCCGGGAGAATCCGATTAACATTTTATGAGGTATTTGTCTTTAGTGGCACAAACTAGGCACAACATATTGTGCACTAAAATGGCATATCAGTGGAAAATTTTAATTTTCACTTTGCACCATCCGCTGCACATTAACCCCTTCGCGAACCACAATTTAATAGCATGTTGTGGTGCGGTGGGTAATGTATGGAGCAGGCCCGCGCCATACGCTGCGAGTGTCAGCTGTGTATTACAGCTGACACCCGGGACTAACAGGCAGGAACAGAGATCGCACTGTTACAGAAGCCTGTAAAAATTAAAAATAAATACAAGAAATGGGTATCGCTGCATCAGTAAAAGTCCGAACTATTACAATATACCATTATTTAACTCGCACAGTGAACACCGTAAAAAATAAAGAATTTATAATGTCAAAATCGCTTTTTTTTGGTCACCTTAGATCTAACACATTTTTTAATAAAAAGTTCTGAAAAAGATGTATGTACCAAAAAATGGTACCAATAAAAACTACAGCTCGTCCTGCAAAAAATAAGCCCTCACACCTCTCAATCGACCAAAGACTAAAAAAAGTTATACATCTCGTAATGTGGTGAAACAAAACAATTTTTTTTAACAAATCGTTTTTACTTTGTAAAAGTAGTAAAGTATTAAAAAAGCTATACAGATGTGGTATCACCGTAATCGTATTGAGATGCAGAAAAAAAAAAGTTGTCGCTCTTACTACACGGTGAAAGCCGTAAAAACGAAAGCCAAAAAACAATGGAGGAATCGCAGCTTTTTCCAATTTCCGCCTGCAAAGAATTTTATTTTCAGTTTCCCAGTACATTAAATGGTACTTTAAATGGTGTCAATAAAAAAAACTACAACTCCTTCCACAGGAAATAAGCCCTCACACCACTCTATTGACGCGGGAAGGGTAAAAAGAAAAACAAAAAAACAAAAAATAGATCAGTCCGGAAAGGGTTAATTAATTTCTAATTTAAAAAAAACATTTATGACCACATGTGGGGTATAGCCATACTCTGGAGAAATTGCTTTACAAATGCTGGGGTGCTTTTTCCTCCTTTATCCTTTGTGAAAATGAAAAAATTCAACATTTTACTGGAAATAATGTTGATATTTATTTTCAAGGCCTAATTCTAATAAATTCTGCAAAAGACCTGGGGGGTCTAAATGCTCGCTATACCCCTAGATAGATTCCCCTAGTGTAGTTTCCCAAATTAGGGCCACTTTTGGGATGTTTCCACTGTTTTGGTCTCTGAGGGGCTTTGCAATTGCACCCGTAAACCATTTCAGTTAAATTTGAGCTCCAAAAGCCGAATAGCGCTTCTTTCCTTTCTAAGCCCTGCTGTGGGTCCAAACAGCAGTTTATTACCACATATGGGGTACTGCCGTAATTGGGAGAAATTGCTTTACAAATTTTGAGGTGCTTTTTCTCCATTATTCTTTATAAAAATGTAAAATGTCTATGTTTTTCCAGAAAAAAAAGTTGAATTTCATTTTTACACACTTATTCCCATGAATTCAACAAAAAAACTGTTGAGTCAAAATGCGAACTATACCCCTAGAAAAATTGCTTGAGGGGTGTAGTTTCCAAATTGGGGTCACTTTTGGGGGGTTTCCACTGCTTAGGACCCTCCAGTGCATTGCAAACGCGGCATGGCACCGAAAGGTTTTCCAGCAAAATCGGCGCTCCAAAATCCAAATGACGCTCCTTCGCTTCTGAGCCCTGCTGTGGGTCCAAACAGCAGTATATTACCACATATGGGGTATTGCTGTAATCGGGAGAAATTGCTTTACAAATGGTTGTGTGTTTTTTCTCCTTTATTCCTTGTACAAATTACAAATTTCTATGATTTTCATCTTCACAGACTAACTCAAATAAATTTAGCAAAAAAACTGTGGGGTCAAAATGGTAACTATACCCCTAGATAATTCCTTGAGGGGTGTAGTTTCCATAATGGGGTCACTTTTATTTGGTTTTTACTGTTTTGGCACCACAAGACCTCTTCAAACCTGACATGGTGCCTAAAATATATTCTAAAAAAAAGGAGGCCCCAAAATCCACTAGGTGCTCCTTTTGCTTCTGAGGTCTGTGTTTCAGTCCAGTAGCACATTAGGGCCACATGTGGGATATTTCTAAAAACCGAAGAATCGGGGCAATAAACATTAAGTTGCATTTCTTGGGTAAAACATTCTGTATTACAGAAAAAAATGTATTACAAATGATTTTTTTTAAAAAAAATGAAATTTGGAAATTTCACCTCTACGTTACTTGTAAAATGCCTGTAAAATGCCTAAAGTATTAAAACACATTCTAAAGGCTGTCTTGAATACTTTGAGGGGTGCAGATTTAAAAATGGGGTGCTTTATGGGGATTTATAATATTTAGGGCCCTCAAAACAACTGCAGAACTGAACTCGTCCCTGAAAATATAAACTTTTGAAATTTTCTTTAAAATGTGAGAAATTGCTGCTTAAAGAGGCTCTGTCACCAGATTTTGCAGCCCCTATCTGCTATTGCAGCAGATCGGCGCTGCAATGTAGATTACAGTAACGTTTTTATTTTTAAAAAACGAGCATTTTTGGCCAAGTTATGACCATTTTCGTATTTATGCAAATGAGGCTTGCAAAAGTACAACTGGGCGTGTATTATGTGCGTACATCGGGGCGTGTTTACTACTTTTACTAG
Organism: Rhinoderma darwinii; assembly: GCF_050947455.1. Lineage (NCBI taxonomy): Eukaryota > Metazoa > Chordata > Amphibia > Anura > Rhinodermatidae > Rhinoderma > Rhinoderma darwinii. Next base: position 192,805,107 of record NC_134687.1, read on the forward strand.
CTGGGCGTTGTGTATAGAAGTGTCATCCACTTCTCTTCACAACGCCCAGCTTCTGGCAGTGCAGGACTGTGACATCACTCACAGGTCCTGCATCGTGTCGGCACCAGAGGCTACACTTGATTCTGCAGCAGCATCAGCATTTGCAGGTAAGTAGCTACATCGACTTACCTGCAAACGCCGATGCTGCTGCAGAATCATCTGTAGCCTCTGGTGCCGACACGATGCAGGACCTGTGAGTGACGTCACAGTGCTGCACTGCCAGAAGCTGGGCGTTGTGAAGAGAAGTGGATGACACTTCTATACACAACGCCCAGCTAGTAAAAGTAGTAAACACGCCCCGATGTACGCACATAATACACGCCCAGTTGTACTTTTACTTTTCAACACGCCCAGTTGTACTTTTGCAAGCCTCATTTGCATAAATACGAAAATGGTCATAACTTGGCCAAAAATGCTCGTTTTTTAAAAATAAAAACGTTACTGTAATCTACATTGCAGCGCCTATCTGCTGCAATAGCAGATAGGGGTTGCAAAATCTGGTGACAGAGCCTCTTTAAGTACTAACCCTTATAACATCCTAGAAAAATAAAAGGATGTTCAAAAAAACGATGAAAACATAAAGTAGACATATGGGATAGGTTAATTAGTAACTATTTTGTGTGGTATTACTTTCTGTTTTACAAGCAGATATATTTAAAATTAGAAAAATAATAATTTCTTGAAATTTTCTCTAAATTTTGGTGTTTTTCCACAAATAAGCAATGAATTTAGCGACCAAGTTTTTTCACTAACATAAAGTACAATATGTCACGAGAAAACAATCTAATAATCGCTTGGATAGGTAAAAGCATTCCGAAGTTATTACCACATAAAGTGACAGATGTCAGATTTTAAAAAATGGGGCTAGTCCTGAAGGCCAAAATGAGCTTAGTCCTGAAGGGGGTCTATTTAGAAAGGGGAGTGAAGCAGGGTTGTCCCCAGTCCCCCCACTTATTTACCATAGTAATTGAGGTCTTGGCAATCAAGATCAGAACTTCCAAGAATATAGTGGGATTTCAATTGGGGAATAAGGTTGACAAAATATCGTCATATGTAGACGATGTACTAGTGTTTATAGCGGATTTAACCTCGGTCGATTATGTAATAAATTTATATCAAGAATTTGGCAATCTGGCTGGCCTTCAAATCAATTGGGGTTTTGACATCTCCTGATTTGGGACTGTGGCCTATCTATCAAAACCAGCAGCAGGTCTGGGATGCTGCTAAGCTCATTAAAAAGATAAATACCTTTACTGAAGTTACCCCTTTATGGGATAACAGGAATATTGGGGAGTTTGACAATCACCCAGACTCTCTGTTTTGGAAAAAGTACCACATTACAAGGATATCACATTTATTTAATAATGCACAATGAACAACTTTTACTGAACAGCGGAGATTGTACAAGGTCCCTTATCACAGCCTGTTCAGATATTTTCAAATAAAACACGCCTTTTTGCCTATTAAATATACATCAAGGTTTGTTCTTACACCTTTTATTTCTTTAAAGTGTTTAAAAAATAAGAAAGGACTTCTGTCCTCACTATATAAAAAATTCCTTCTAGTGGATGAAGGAAATAATATGAAAAAATCACAAGAAACATGAGATAAGGATCTTGGGATTCGCATTGACTGGGAGTCAGTTTATTAAATTATAGGGGACGTTTCACTAAATTACGATCACTGATTCATTTGTTTTATGATTAATCATAGACTTTATTATATACCGAAGCTTTTAAGGGCATGACCAGACGTGGCGTATTTCTTCCGCCACTGTCCGCATCAATGCGTTGCAGATTCTGTTGCGGCTCTGCCTAAGATGGGCATTAAATTGATGCGGACTAGCCGTTGCGTATTGAGGTGAAAGTACTTCCCTTCTCTCTATCAGTGCAGGATAGAGAGAAGGGACAGCCCTTTCCCTAGTAAAAGTAAAAGAAATTCATACTTACCCGGCCGTTGTCTTGGTGACGCGTCCCTCTTTCAACATCCAGCCCGACCTCCCTGGATGACGCGGCAGTCCATGTGACCTGTGATTGGCTGCAGCCGTCACTTGGACTGAAACGTCATCCCGGGAGGCCGGACTGGAGGAAGAAGCAGGGAGTTCTCGGTAAGTAGGAACTTCTATTTTTTTTACAGGTTGATGTATATTGTGATCGGAAGTCACTGTCCTGGGTGCTGAAACAGTTACTGCCGATCGTTTAACCCTTTCAGCACCCTGGACAGTGACTATTTACTGACGTCGCCTAGCAACGCTCCCGCAATTAAGGGTGCACACACATAGTCACCCGTAATTACGGGAGCCCCATTGACTTCTATGGGCCTGCCCGTGCCATAATAACGGCCCATGATTACGGGCGTTTTTACGTTAGTGTGCATGGGGTCTCAGTCTGGCTGTAGACCTAGAAATACATAGGTCCAGCCAGAATGAAGAAATGTCATGTTCGTAAAACAAATACGCAACACACATAACATCTGCGGACTTCCTTGCAGTATTTTGACTCTCCATTGAAGTCAATGGAGAAATTCCGCAATGAGTCCGCAACAAGTCCGCTACACGTCCGCAACAACCAGTGTATGCTGCGGACACCAAATTCCGCACCGCAGCCTATGGTCCACAGCGGAGTTTTCCGCAACGTGTAAACAAACCTCACTAAAAAGCTGTGGAAAGCAATGGATAAACGTGTACGTTGCGGGTTTTCCGCAGCAGACTGTCCGCAGCGGAATTCCAGAGCAATTCCGCCACATCTGGTCATGCCCTAAAGGTCATGGAATTAAGGAATAATGATAATTGTCAGAAATGCGGTATACATCAAGCGGATCTCATCCACTTATTGTGGCGATGTCCCAAATGACATACATATTGGAGTGGGGTGCCAGTATCTATTTCCAAACTGATCCGGAAAGAGGTCCTATTGGAGTCAAAGATATTTATTTTTGGCATTTCTGACGTCCTGAAAGATTGTGCTTGCAGTAAATTAATTAGAAAGATTTTGTTTCTGGCAAGGTTGGTTATCATCTTTAAATGGATTTCCAATGGGAAGTAGAATGGCATCATGAGGTGAATAGAGTTATGCTCTTGGAAAGAACACATTATCTGATATCAAATAAGGAGGAAGGGGAAAACTTTTTCTATAAGTTATGGGATAGATGGATAGCGGAAGTATCTCCCCCGAACAGAAAAAGACCCTAGGGCTGGATCAATGGCTGGTTACATAATTTTTGTGAGAAGCTGATCAAGTAAGGTGTTTTTTGTTGATCTCCCCTCCACGGGATAGTTTCTAAGGTTTTATTGGGGACGTTATTATTTTTATTAAAGTCTCTCTAATTGTGTCTATTATCCCTAATAGGGCCTGTGGGTGGCAGAATAGTGTGGCTAGGGAGGCTCTTTTCTAACGATTATTAAATAAACTTTCTTTCACATTAATTAATTTGCCAGTTTAGTGCTGTCAGTGGTGTGATCTCGTCATGTGAATACTGAGTTCACATGACGGTTTGCCCCATGTACCGGCTATTCTGAGTTGTTTCACAGGGATATCAGGGATTGAATGTCAATAAATCCCTATGGGGATAATGTTTGTTCTATATAACACTTTGTTGGAAAATAATGTTAATTTTGGTACTAGTTTTTTTTTCTGTTATGTAGTAAGGAGTACTTTGATATAATTCAACAATAATAAAAAATATATTGGAAAAAAAATTATTTAGAAAAATACTAATTTTTGCCACTTTTCTCGCAATTTCGGTGTTTTTCACACATAAACACTGAATGCATCGACCAAATTTTACCAATAACATAAAGTACAATATGTCACTAGAAAATAGTGTCAGAATCGCTTGGATACATAAAAGCATTCCATAGTTATTACCACATAAAGTGACACATGCAAGAATTGAAAAAATTGGCCTGATCCAGAAGGCCAAAACACGCTGCGTCCTTAAAGAGGCTCTGTCACCAGTTTATAACTTGCCTATCTCCTACCTAATCTAATAGGCGACTTGATGTAGTTGACTACTGGTTTTTTTTTTGTTTGTGTTTTTTAAAAACGTTTATTATTGAGCAAGTTATGAACATTTTTCGATTTATAAAAAAAATTTCTAGATGCCCAACTGGGCGTTTTTTCTCTATTTACCAAGTGGGCTTTATATAGAAAAGTGTATGACGCTGACCAATCAGCGTCATACACTTCTCTTCATTCCGGCCCAGCTTCATTCACAGCACAGCGTGATCTCGCGAGATAACGCTTTGACGTGACTTCCTCCCGCAGGTCCTTCACCGGAGCGACGGAAGACTGAACAGACATTGCCTACAGCCGCTGCAGATTCGGATAAATGTCCTGGCAGGGCTGGAGGCGATGTCTGTTCAGTCTTCCGTCGCCTCGGGTGAAAAACCTGCAGGAGGAAGTGCTGTGCTGTGAATAAAAAAATTAGCATAAATCGAAAAATGTTCATAATTTGCGCAATGATAAACGTTAAAAAAAAAACAGTACTTATCTACATCAAAGTGTCTATTAGATTAGGTAGGAGATAGGCAAGTTATAAACTGGTGACAGTCTCTTTAAGTGGTTAAATTAATTTGCAAGCAAGAAAAAAAAAAGGCTTAAACTGGTGTAATGTCCTTTCTTATACATCAAGTTGTGAAAAATGTTTTATGTGCTAGCTCTATACTAAGAAAAAAATTGCTTGGAGTTAGTAACCCCTTTCCGACATCCGCTGTCGGTACTTCGCTGCAAAAATCAGCAGTGAAAAAAAAATAATTTAAAATGTGTACTTGGCCTTAAAGGCATAGCATTATCACAAGGAATTCTCCGAATATCCCTCGTTATGTGCCAATAAAAAAAAAAACTTGTTTCAGTGGTATAAAAGTACCTGTCATCTATGGGCGTCCTATCTTATTTTCTATTGCCCCTGGTCCTGTCCTGCTGATTTGCACTGCTAACCAGGATGTGTATGCACAGTGACATACACCTTCTCTGGCCATGTGCAGAGATTATCGTCAAATAGATTTTTACATTTTTGTATATGTGATTAGATTAGTCCAGTCTGTTTTCTCCAGAAATCCCAAGTAGATATAAAATGGGGAATTAGACATGTTGTTCACAGCTATAGAAGAAGGAGCAAAGAGAGCTCAGAAATGTGTTACCTCATTGCATCTATTGGTCCACCTATACTGCCAAAGAAAACTATCAATACCAGCATAAGGCCAAGATCACACACATAGTTTTTGGCTCAGGTTTGAAGTGGATCCAAAACAAAAGTAAAGGTATAAAGAAAAGGCAGATGCGTCCCAATTCTTCTATGTCCACTCCACCAAAGAAACTGAGCTAAAAACTTCAACAAAAACTGCATCAAAACTGTGTGTTGAAATTCTGCAGCGTTTACGCTGCGTGGGAACCCGGCCTAAACCGCACCGCAAAGTAAAAACACATCGTGTGAATACACCCTGATAGTAGTCTCATCATACAAGCTCTAGAGTGTAATTTATGGTATAAATACCTTCATAGGGTGTATTCACATGGCATGTTTTTGCCGTGTCTTTTGATGCGCCGTCGCATGCATTTTCACAGTCATTTTCTGCTGTTTTCATGCTGACTGCAAAACCGCAGCAAAAGGCACAATGTTTTACAGTGTTGTTTTCGGCTGCGTGGCAAAAAAACGCGTGAATACCACACTGTGTGCATACACCATTATATATATTTGGAGTATATATATATATATATATATATATATGAGATTAAGGGGGCCTTTTGCAATGTTGTTTTACCCTAAAAATGAGGGCCCCGTGGTAGGTAATAAAACTATTATTATCAGAGTGATCTTAGATCACAGTGTTTTATTTTTATTTTACATCGTAATTTTTGCCTAAATAATACATAATATTGCACCCAAGTAATGCCATACAATGCCCAAACAATGCAAATTGGTCCCAAATAATACCGTACTCACCATTTAAATAATATTGTATACTGTACCTAAAAAATATGGTATACTATACCAAAATGACTTCAGTATAGAAGGGCCACATAACAGTACCATACAGCGCTTGAATTATATTACACCTGCAGATTTCACTGTAAGGCTGGGTTCACACGACCACATTAACGTCCGTAATGGACGGACGTATTTCGGCTGGAAGTCCCGGACCGAACTCCGTGCAGGGAGCCGGGCTCCTAGCATCATAGTTATGTACGATGCTAGGAGTCCCTGCCTCTCTGCAGGACAACTGTCCCGTACTGTAATCATGTTTTCAGTACGGGACAGTAGTTCCACGGAGAGGCAGGGACTCCTAGCGTCGTACATAACTATGATGCTAGGAGCCCGGCTCCCTGCACTGAGTTCGGTCCGGGAATTCCGGCCGAAATACGTCCGTCCATTACGGACGTAATGTGCTTGTGTGAATCCAGCCTAAATCTGGGGTGAATCTGCTGCAAAATCCACACGTTAAACATTAGAGATGAGCGAACCGGGACAACCGAACCTGGTTTCGGTCCGAACATCGGGAAAAGTTTGGTTCGCAGCGAATCCGAACTTCACCGCGTTCGGCCGAACACGTTTTGACCGAACCCGGTCAAAAATATTATACAAATCGGCAGCCACTTGTCTCTATCAATCACTGATAGAGAAAAGAGGCTGCTGATTAAAAACAAAATAAAAAGCATTTCATACATACCCGGTCGTTGTCTTGGTGACGAGTCCCTCTTCTTCTTCCAGTCCGACCTTCTTTTCTGACGCGGCAGCCTGTGATTGGCTGCAGAGGCCGCAGCAGCCTGTGGTTGGCTGCAGCGGTCACATGGGCTGTAACGTCATCCAGGAATGTCGGGCCGGATGTCGAGAGGGACGCGTCACCAAGGCAACGGCCAGGAGACCGGACCGGAGGAAGCAGAAAGTTCTCGGTAAGTATGAACGTCTTTTTTTTTTTACAGGTTACTCTATATTCTAATCGGAATTCACTGTCCAGGGTGCTGAAACAGTTACTGCCGATCAGTTAACTCTTTCAGCACCCTGGACAGTGACTATTTACTGACGGCGCGTAGCAACGCTGCCGTAATGACGGGTGCACACATGTAGCCACTCGTCATTACGGCGCCTCATGCACACGACCGTAAAAACACCCGTTATTACGGGTCGTAATTACGACCCCAAATAGCGGGCCCATAGACTTCTGTTAGCCACGGGTACCTTCCCGTTTTCTCACGGGAAGGTGCCCGTGCCGTTAAAAAGATAGAACATGTTCTATTTTTTTATTTTACGGGTCGTGCTCCTATACTTTATAATGGGAGCACAGCTCGGAAAAACGACCGGATGCCCGTGGCCGGCCGTGCTCATCTCCTGAAATACTCTGTGCTGCCTTAAACTCTGTGGACAGGTCAGGATCCTGTTTCTTTTAAATGCTGCTGGGGAACCCGCTCGATCCACTATATAAGGCTGTGCTACAGTGCAGCATTTAAAAGAAACAGGATCCTGTATTAGAATAGCGATCAGGGCCTCCTGCCCTCAAGTCCCCTAGTGGAACAAAGTAATAAAGTTAAAAAAAAAGTTAAAAAAAGATGTGTAAAAATAAAAAAATAAAAGTTTTAAAAGTAATAAAAGTAAAAATCCCCCTTTTTCCCTTATCAGTCCTTTATTATTACTAAAAATATCTAAACAAACAAATAAACTATACATAATTGGTATTGCCGCGTCCGTTACAGCCTGAACTGCAAAATTATTTCAATATTTATCCCGCGCGGTGAACGCCGTAAAAGAAAATAATAATAAACCGTACCAGAATCACAATTGCTTGGTCACTTCACCTCCCAAAAAATGGAATAAAAAGAGATCAGTCGCATGTACCTAAAAATGGTATTGATTGAAACTACAGTTCGTTACACAAAAAATAAGTCCTCGCACGGCTTTATTGATGGAAAAATAAAAAAGTTATGGCTCTTAGAATAAGGTAACACAAAAAGTAAAGGATTTTTTACAAAACGTATTTTATTGTGCAAACGCCATAAGACATAAAAAACTATAAACATATGGTATCGCTGTAATCGTATCGCCCCGCAGAATAAAGTGAATATGTCATTTATAGCGCACGGTGAACACTGTAAAAAAAATAGAATAAAAAAACAATAGTAGAATTGCTGTTTTTTAGTCACCACGCCACTTAAAAATAGAATAAAAACTGATCAAAAAGTCGCATGCACCCCATGAAAACTACAATGAATTCCTCAAGGTGTCTAGTTTCCAAAATGGGGTCACTTTTGGGAGGTTTCCGCTGTTTTGGCACCACAAGACCTCTTCAAACCGGACATGGTGCCTAATAAAAAGGAGGGCTCAAAATCCACTAGGTGCTCCTCTGCTTCGGAGGCGGGTTCTTCAGTCCATTACCACACTAGGGCCACATGTGGGATATTTCTCAAAACTGTAGAAACTGGGCAATAAGTATTAAGTTGCGTTTCTCTGGTAAAACCTTTTGTGTTATAAAAAAAAATGGTATAAAAAGTATTTTGTGACAAAAAAAAATGTACATTTCACCTCTACTTTGCTCTAAATTCCCGTGAAACACCTAAAGGGTTCATAAACTTTCTAAATGCTGTTGTGAATACTTTGAGGGGTCTATTTTCTAAAATGGGGTGTTTCATAGGGGATTCTAATATATAGGCCCCTCAAAGCAACTTCAAAACTGAACTGGAACCTAAAAAAATAAAGAAATTAGGCAATACTTTGCTTCTTACATTATACTGATAATGAGCCGTGCCCCCCCCCCCCCCCCGAGATTACCCCAGTTTTGACCGTTTGTATAAATGGAGACCCCTATTAAACCGTTTCAGTGTCCGGTTTTCCAAAGCATACACCCCCGAGAATTGTATTTCTATTGATGAGTCCTTAGTAGATTTTAAAGGGAGGGTTCAATTCCGCCAGTACCTGCCGGGTAAGAGGGCAAGGTATGACGTGAAGATGTATGAGCAGTGCGCGAGTGCATCAGGCTATACCTACAAATTTAGGATATATGAAGGGAAGGACACCAGTATTCAGCCCCCAGAATGCCCCCCCTTACTGGGAGTTAATGCAAAAATTGTGTGGGATTTGGTGCACCCACTTCTGGACCATGGTTACCACCTCTACCTGGATCATTTTTATACCAGCGTCCCATTTTTCAACTGCCTCGCTTCCAGAAGTACTGCGGCATGCGGTACTGCTAGAAGAAATCTGAGAGGCCTCCCTAAGACTTTGCTTGGGCAAACACTCAGAAGGGGTGAGTGCAGGGCACAATCTAGCAGCAACATATTGTGTGTCACGTACAAGGACAAGAGAGATGCCACACCAGTACCCATGTATCTGTACGAGGTATTAGTACAGAGACCCCCAAACCAGACTGCATCCTGGACTACAATAGGTACATGTGAGGGGTGGCCTTGTCAGATCAAGCCCTGAACCCCTACAGCGCCATGCGGTGTGGTATAAGAAGTTGGCCGGGCACCTCATACAGATGGCATTGTACAATGTGTACGTGCTACGTTGATGTGCAGGCCAGACGGGAACTTTCCTGGAATTTCAAGAGGGGGTTATCAAGAAACTAATTTTTAGGGACCAAGAAGGGGGGGGGGGCACCCAGTACTTCTGGAAGCGGGGCCACATGCATCGTACCAGGGCAACACTTTCCAGGAGAAGTTCCCCAAACTGGAAAGAAAGGAAAAAGTCAAAAGAGGTATAAAGTCTGCCATAAGAGGGGGATAAGGAAGGACACACTATATCAATGTGACACGTGTCCCGAAAAACTAAGGCTCCGTATGAAAGAGTGCTTCAAAATGTATTATACATCCCTTGATTTTTAATCTACCCCAGTTTTACTTACCCTGATGCACTCCGCACAGCTTACCCCCCTCATCTTTCCCTTCTGAGCCCTGCTGTGTGCCTAGGCAGCTGATAACAGCCACATGTAGGGAATTGATGTCCCCGTGAGAACCCACATTACAGTTTATGGGGTGTATGTCTCCAGTCAAAATGCTCACTACACCTCTAGATGAATGCCTCAAGGGTGTAGTTTTTAAAACGGGGTCACTTCTTGAGGGTTTCAACTGTACTGGTACATCAGGGGCTTCTGCATACATGACTTTGCACCAAAAAATCCCCAGTAGGCCAAATGGTGGTCCTTTCCTTCTGAGCCCTCCCATGGGCCCAAACGGCAGTTTATCACCACAAATGGGGTATTGCCGCACTAAGGACAAATTGGGCAACAAAATAGGATATTTTGTTCCCTGTGAAAATAGGAAATTTTGATCACAAATCACATCTTATTGGAAAAAATGACATTTTTTTAATTTCACAGCCCAATTTAAATAGGTGCTGTGAAAAAACTGTGTGGTCAAAATGATAACAACAACTATAAATTAATTCCTTGAGGGGTGTAGTTTCCAAAATGGGGTCACTATTGGGGGATTCCTACTGTTTTGGCACCTCAACACCTCTTCAAACCTGGCATGCTGCCTAAAATATATTCTAGTTAAAAAGAGGCCTCAAAATGCACTAGGTGCTTCTTTGCTTCTGGGGCCGGTGTTTTAGTCCACGAGCCCACTAGAGCCACATGTGGGACATTTCTAAAAACTGCAGAATCTGGACAATACATATTTAGTAGTGTTTCTCTGGTAAAACCTTCTGTGTTACACAAAAAAAATTGAATAATATTGAAATTCAGCAAGAAAAATGAAATTTGCAAATTTCACCTCCACATTTCTTTAATTCCTGTGAAATGTCTGAAGGGTTAAAAAACTTTCTAAATGCGGTTTTGAATACTTTGAGGGGTCTAGTTTTTAAAATGGGGTGTTTTATCGGGGTTTCTAATACATAGGCCCCTCAAAGCCACTTCAGAACTGAACAGGTACCTTAAAAAAAAGGCTTTTGAAATTTTCTTAAAAAAAAGAGAAATTGCTGTTTATGTTCTAAGCCTTGTAACGTCCAAGAAAAATAAAATAATGCTCAAAAAACAATGCCAATCTAAAGTAGACTTATGGGAAATGTGAACTAGTAACTATTTTGGGTGGTATAACCATCTGTTTTACAAGCAGATGCATTTAAATTCTGAAAAATGCTATTTTTTCTACATTTTCTCTAAACTTTTCAGCTTTTCACCAATAAACACTGAATATATCGACTAAATTTTACCACGAACATGAAGCCCAAAGTGTCACGAGAAAACAATCTCAGAATCGCTTGGATAAGTTTAAGCATTCCGACGTTATTACCACATAAAGTGAAATATGTCAGATTTCAAAAATGGGCTCTGAGCCTTAGGCCTCATTCACACGACAGGGTTTCCCGGCCGGGTGCCGGCCGTTCATAAATCGGCCGGCACCCGGCTGCATTAGGAATAATAGACCCCTAATGGGGCTATTCACACGACCGATTTTTTGACGGTCGGGAAAACCGGCCGTCAAAAAATAGGACATGCTCTATTTTCGGCCGGGTACCCGGCCGCCCGGCTCCCATAGAAGTGATGGCCGGGTTTTCTGTTGCTTGCACTCTATCTCCTCCTCACAGTGCAGAGTGCATGTGAGGAGGAGGAGTTTATGCCATTCGGACGAATGGCTGTACACTGTGTGGCAGGGCCGGGGTGTACAGCAGGTGGAAGGGAGCGCTGCGCTGGCTCCCTTCCCCTGCTTGTTTTAAAAGCGCCCTGGCCCGGCGACACCTTCCATGGCGCCGCTAACAGCTGCTGCTGCTGCGGCTGCTACTACCATAGCGACGCCACTATAGCAGAGCAGGGAGGTATCTCCCCTCTTTGCTATGTGCTAGCCCCACTTCAGCTCCTTGAAGGAGCGGAATCCCCATGTTTTTTCGGGGATTCTGCTCCTGGACAGAGCGCTTGATGTCTCTGTCCATATCTGGGCAGTGACATCAGGGGAAACTGCTGAAGCGGAATCCCCGAACACATGGGGATTCCCCTTCAGGAGTTTGCCGCTTATGTCACTGTCCAGATCTGCCCGGCCCGGAACGAATGCAAAACTTTATGCAAACTGGCCGGGCAAAATGGCCGATTTTACCGGCCGACACTCGGGCGGCACCCAGTCGTGTGAATCCCGGCTTGAGGGTATGTGCACACGATAGCAGGCATTTACGGCTGAAAAGACAGACTGTTTTCAAGAGAAAACAGCTGCCTCGTTTCACACGTAAATGCTCCTCCTCGTAATATACGAGGCGTCTGTGACGCTCGTAAATCTTGAGCTGCTCTTCATTGAGTTCAATGAAGAACGGCTCAAATTACGTTGCAAAGAAGTGCCCTGCACTTCTTTGCCGAGGCAGTCAATTTACCTGTCATCGTTTGACAGCCGTCAAACGACGACGCGTAAATTAAAGGTCGTCTGCACAATACGTCGGCAAACCCATTCAAATGAATGGGCAGATGTTTGCCGACGTATTGTAGCCCTATTTTCAGGCGTAAAACGAGGCATAATACGCCCAGCCTAAGGCTCAAACTAGGCTGTGTCCTTAAGGGGTTAAGATTGCTCTTGATTTATCAAGATATGGTGAGCTTAACCTTGACCCTTTGGTTTTTGCTACTGAAAAAAGGCTAAACACTTGGAACAATCTCCCCTTATTACTATATGGTAGGATTAATTTATTTAATATGGTGTACCTCCCTACATTTCTATATTTATTTCATGCCTGTCCTATCGTATTGTCTAGACAATTTTTTAAAAGGCTTGACAGTGTTTTACGGTCTTTTTACTGGCAGGGTAAAATCCATAGGTTTGGTCTTGGTCTACTACAGGCTCCTAAACACATGGGAGAATGGCGGCACCTAACATTTATCTGTATTACCTGGCATCTCAACTGTTGATTGCACAGTGGTGGATAGATATAAATTTTAGTAATGCAGCCACTGCACTTGCAGGGGCGCTTATGACATCTTATGAAAGTCTTACGAATTTACTTTATAGATTCAAATCCCGGGATAGGGGGCGCATGCGCGCAGCTGAACATGGCCGACGCGTTCTAGCCAGGCTCCGCACCTCGTGAAGGCATCCCAGCATATATATTGCTAACAGCAGACATCGAGACCCATAAAAGATAGGAGAAGTACCTTAGATGCCCGGGCATCCACCTATGGCCAGAGGGAGTGGCAGACGGGGTAAGTAAACCCAGGCTCAGAGTTCCATGGCAGACATGCTTATGGCGGCGCCGAACATGGCGGAGCAGGGCCTGCTGCAGCAGCAGCAGGAGACACAGATACAGCCCAGCACATCGGCGTTGTCACAGGACTATCCTGTGCTCCTGCGAGAGCACGGCAGTGCATCACCATCGCAGGCACCGGAGGATTCGCAGGCAGAGGGCCCGATCCCGGACCTGGGAATGCCGCAGCCAGCGCCCGTTCACGTGCCACAGTACTCGCTCATGCCGCCGGCCATTACTTCCGGATTGGAATAAAGAGAGAAAAAACACGGCGCCACCTTGTGCAGATCAGTCGGTAAAGGTAGGGCAATGATGCCGTAATATAAGTATTTTGCTCACCTAGGTAGGGAGTTAGACAAGCATATAAATGTAACCACAGTGCTGCTGCCAGATCCGAGACGGCATCCAAATGGACCGTTTGAGAGGAGAGTTTATGCAGGAGAAAAGAGGATCATTCCAGGCCTGATGAAGACGATTGTCCATCGTCGAAACGCGTAGCCAATAAAGTCCTTCATTTTTATTATCTCCGAACTTCGATCCTGTTATTACCACCACTCAGCAGCGCCCCTGGAATGATCCTCTTTTCTCCTGCATAAACTCTCATTACTTCCGGATTGACAGAGGACGCCATCTTTTCCTGCATATCAAGAGCCATGCAAGCTCAGATGGGGGAAATAAGCTCCAAGATCGCCGCTGTACACCAAGATCTACATAAAGTGGGGGCTCATATGCAGGCTATTGAAACCAAAATGACCTCCATCACTGCAAGAGTTAAACAGAATACCAGATTTATGGAGGACCTGCAGGAGCAATTGGAGGAGGCGAACACCAGAATTGAGTACCTGGAAAACAGATCCCGACGCTATAATTTCAGGATCAGAGGGGCCCGGAATCTCAAACGGATGTACCGGCGGTGGTTCGTATGCTACTTACTACCTTGATACCTGATATATCGGAATCACATATGGAAATTGACCGGGCCCATAGAGCATTGACGGCCATGAGGCGGGATGGACTTCCCAGAGATATTATAGTGAAACTCCACTATTACTCTGTTAAGGAGAAAGTGATGAAAAGAGCTAGGAAGCTTCCGGTGATCGCCATTTGTAATACCGTGGTACAGATATTTGCGGATCTGGCTCCCCAAACCATTCAAAAAAGGCGGATGCTTCGTCCTATTCTGCAGACCCTCAAACACCATGCTATCCCATATCGGTGGGCATTCCCATTTCGTCTCCTTTTCATGCGCAATAACAGGCAATATGGCTTCTCTACGCTACAGGAAGGGGAAGATCTTCTGAGGGACTTACATATTCTACCATCCCAGGATAAGTCCAGCTCCCCCAGACTCCCTATACAGGATCCTCCGTTGTCACCACTATGGCGCACCCAAGGAGGCCGTCCAGATGCGCCTCGGGAACAGAGGGTGGACTATCGTCGTCAACAATTGAATCCTCCATGATGGGTAGAGGGCCGAATATAGAAGCATTCATTTTATTTTTCCTTATTCTTCATATTGGCCTGAGATGTCTTCAAACAACACTGATGTTGAGTTTCAACCTGATACCGCCAGTTGCAGTTCTCAGGGGACTGGGAGCCATGGCTCCATACATTGGGGTCGTTATGGGGTTTTTTGATTCCCAGTTACAGTAATGAAAGTTTGTTTATAGGCTGGCCCGAAGAAGGCGAGGAAGGTTCTTGATGTGTCAAGGTCGCAGTGAGTCCGTATCCCGGCCATAGATATGCTCGGTTAAAAATGTGAAGTTTGCTTTACCTTATTATTAACATGTGAATGTCTATTACGCCCAGGGATGATATAGGTTATGGGGTTGAATGTCTGGGTGCATATTTACGGAAGTGCTGTGCCTTCACGACGGTCTGCTGCCCCCATTTTGCAGTCTTTTCTTGACTGCCTAGTCGGTAGACTATGTTCAGTATTACTGATATTTTGTATCTGTCCTATTTTTGTTCTGTCTCTCACTCCCTTCCCTTTTCCTTCTTTCCTATTTTTGACCTTTGTCTCTATGGCTGGATCCCAATTAGCACATGGTTCTACCTCCTGCTCTATGATGGCGGTCCTGGAATCTACTAAGACCTATAGTTTACTCACGCATAATGTGCCTTAACTCCCCGATCAAGCGTCGAAAAGCTTTCTTGTACTATAAATCTTCTCATGTTGATATACTATTTTTACAGGAAACGCATTTCTCTACCTCCTCTGCTCCATCGTACTTTCATAGACACTATTCACAAACATTTTTGGCTAGTGCCTCTACTAAGCACAGGGGGGTGGGCATATGGCTGTCTCGGTCGGTCCCGTTTACATCTCACAAAACAATCTCTGACCCGGATGGCAGGTACATCTTGGTCACAGGTCTTTTACACGAATCTCCGATAACCTTTATTAACTACTATGCCCCGAACTCCAATCAACCGGCGTTCTTCCAAGGCATGTGGCGCAAGCTCCAATCATC
This sequence comes from Rhinoderma darwinii, assembly GCF_050947455.1. Lineage (NCBI taxonomy): Eukaryota > Metazoa > Chordata > Amphibia > Anura > Rhinodermatidae > Rhinoderma > Rhinoderma darwinii. Next base: position 192,820,769 of record NC_134687.1, read on the forward strand.
GGTAGAGGGCCCGATAATTATGGGGACACAGATACAGCAAAATTGGCGGACGCTAGAAAAGAATAAAATTTATGTCTGACAAACTGGGCGGAAAAAAGCCAGCGATGGTCACAACATACGTTTTTTTCCCAAGGGGACAAACCGGGAACATTACTCTCCAGACGCCTTACGCCCCGATTTAACACCTCAACACCACCGAAATTGCGCTTGGCGGACGGATCTCTATCACAGAACCCCACAAAAGTTTTAAAGGCCTTTCATGATTTTTATTCAGCATTGTACTCGGCACCACCTCAGTTTGATAAAAATAAGGCTAAGGTCTTGCTGGAAACAGCATTCCCTACTAAACTTTCCCAAGGGGATAGAGAAATACTGGATACTGAATTTAGCTTGGAAGAGGTAATGGATGTTATTAAAAATCTGAAGGATCACAAAGCCCCGGGGCCAGATGGGTTTTCCTCGGGTTATTACAAACACTTTAGAGAGGTCTTGGCCCCGCACATGGTTGAACTGTTCAATGCCTATCGGGAGGGTAATAATTTGCCTCATTTCTCGAATTTAGCTTACATACATCTCCTTCCCAAGCCTCATAAGGATCATACAGATCAGGCCAATTACCGCCCGATATCCCTTCTCGATGTGGATCTTAAGATTATGACAAAAATTCTGCCGGTTAGATTGAATTCGTTCCTCGCCACATATATACATAAGGACCAGGCGGGGGTTTATACCCTTCCGCCAGGCGGAGGACCAGACGAGACGGGCTGTGGATATTATCTCAGCAGTCCGCTCGGGTTGGGATGGTACTTCCGGACGTCAAAGTATGTTATTAAGCCTTGACCTCAGAAAGCCTTTGACTCGTTATCCTGGGAATATTTGTATTATGTCCTTGAAAGGATGGGCTTTGGCTCCGGCTTTTTGTCTATTCTTAAGATCTTATATTGTCTCCCTACAGCAGCAAAAATAAATTCTAGGGGAATTATGTCGGGAGCCTTTCCAATATGCAGAGGAACGCGACAGGGATGCCCGCTATCGCCCTCCCTGTTTGCGCTGGCTATTGAGCCGCTGGCCAATCTCATACGAAATTCTCCTGACATTAGGGGAGTGAAGGTGGGAGGAGTAGAACATAAATGTGCATTGTTTGCGGATGACATTCTGCTTTTTATATCGACACCTCTCACATCCTTGCCGAATCTCTTTCATATTCTTGATCAGTTTGGCAAGCTGTCTGGGCTTAAGGTCAATCACTCCAAGTCGGTGGCAATGAATCTTACATTACCAAATGGGGTAGTAAAGCTCCTAAAACTTAATTTTGATTTTCATTGGGATGCACGTAGATTGACGTATTTAGGTATCAAATTGACACCCACCATAGAGTCCCTCTACAAGGACAACTTCCCTCCACTTTTTCAACAAATAGCTACAGATCTCACTAGATGGTCCCCTCTTAATCTCTCATGGTTTGGTCGCATTGCCTCCATCAAAATGACGATCTTGCCCAGATTGCTCTACTATTTTCGCACGCTCCCTATCGTGGTCCCTCAGAAGGCGCTTAGAAAAATCCAAGGTCTCATTATGTCGTTTATTTGGGGTTCTAAAAGACAGAGAATACAGAGACAAACATTATTTACCACTAAAACTGCGGGGGGGTCTGGGGGTTCCCAATATCCAACATTACTACCATGCAGCACGTCTGGCGCAGCTTACAGATATTTATGTGAGACCATACTGCCCTCAGTAGACGCAAATTGAAACGGCCGCATATGCCCGTTTCCCGCTGGAAACGCTATTGTGGATGGAGTCCTCGGACAGACCTCCGGTTCTCTCCCCTGTGCTTTCTCAGATGTTACAGCTGTGGGTCTGTGTAGAATGGAATTCCGGTGGTGGCTCAATAAGGGGTTTTACAGGATCAAGGATTACTTTATAGGGGGGGACATTAGAACTTTGGATTACTTTAAGGACTCACACTAGATGCCCCCATCGGAACATTTTAGATACATGCAGATACACCATTTCTTGTTGGACTGGAAATCCAGGCAGGGGGACTACTGTACACTAACTACTTTTGAAAGGCTGTGCTGGCTCTCTGGCCTACGACGTAAAATATCCACGATATATTCCGATCTGGTTACTCCGTAAGGTAAACTCCCTTACATGACTCGGTGGGAACACGATTTAGGTACGGTGGTGGAATTGGAGCAGTGGCGGGAGATGGCATGTATGACCTCGAAACTATCTATCAACACATCCTTGGTGGAAGCGGGTTATAATGAGATGGTATATGGTCCCCACTCGTATAGCTCGATTTAATCCATCTGTGGATTTGTACTGCTTTAGGCAATGTGGTGTGGAGGGCACGCTAATGCATATTCTATGGGAGTGTCCAGTGGTTGCCGCCTTTTGGAACCAGGTATACCAGCTTATTAACACAGTGATCCAAGTCAAATCCCACAAAGATGTGATTACGGCACTGCTATGTGTTCCTATTCTGGAGGTTCGAGCCCCCGCACGTAAATTTCTCCGATATGTGTTCCTGGCAGCTAAAATAACTATTGCTAGGGCTTGGCGATCATCTACGTTGTCTATGAATATGTTGATCGCTAAGATCTCATGGCTAATGGTCAATGACCGCCTAACACATCTTCTGGCTGGTACATTAGACAAATTTGATGCCATTTGGGACCCATGGAGGAATCGCACACTTTCGTGAATACATAGAGATGGTTACGAAACCCTTCTACCCTACACCCTTTCCTCCCCCCCCTCCCCATCCTTCTTTTGGTTATTGTGTGTTTTTTTATTTTCTCTCTTCCATAGAGGCCACGTTATGGCACTCTATAAAGCAATGTGATGTCAAGGGTAGTTACCTATGTTAGTAATGAATACATTTATATGCTCTATATTTTGCAAGAGTTTTGACATCATGACAGATATGTAATGTGAGATTTATTGTAGGCCATGTTGGTCTAATACTCTGTTTAATTGTATTACTGAAATGCAAAAGCTGAGACTCTGCGAGTCTGTGTTATTACTATATTATTATTTTACAAAACTGTTTAATAAAAAACTATTGAAAACAAATCCCGGGATAGTGTACCTCTCCCGCTTCAGAAGGTGGCTGTAGCATGGAAGGCAGCTCATGCCATGATAAAGGTCACAACAGTCCCATTGGACTCACCTAGAACTCCGATATGGAATAATCCTTGGTTGCCCCATTTTGAATCTTTGCGGGCGGGAATGTGGGCGAGGGCTGGGGTAAAGTTCCTGGGTCAATTGTCTGCAGAAGACTCTGGCTTTCTATCCTTTTCTGAACTTAGAGATAGATTTGAGCTTTAAAGAAGGTCTTTTTCCACTATCTCCAGTTACGTCATGCTTGGTTTGCCCAATTTGGTTCTGTGTCGCCTCAGTTGGGGTTCTCTAGACTGGAGGATCTTCTGGGGGCCCCCTGCCCTTTCAAAGGTCCTTGCTCAAATAGACGCATTATTGCTGTCCTTTGGCCAACAAACTTTTGATAAAGCCTTTACTTGGTGGAAGGGGGATATCCCTGACCTGGAAAAGGAGGAGTGTAGGGAGGTAAAACTGTCATTTTTTGTTTCGGTTACTAGTGCAAGAGATTTTCTGATACAATCTCGGTTTCTGCATCGGATTTACTATATACCAGTTAGACACCAGAGGATTGGGATGCTGTTTTCAGATAGCTGTTTTAGATGCCAGTCGGAAGTAGATACATATATACACTGTATATGGCTGTGTCCCAGGATTGCCCCCTTTTGGTCGGAGGTAGTAGAATTTCTTCATATCCACTTTGAATTTCCTAGGCTCCTTGCCCCTCAGGTGTGTCTTTTGGGTATCATAAATGATGTCGTACAGAATTACTATGAAATTTTTTTATTTCGTTTTTTTCTATTGAATTGTGATTATGGCGTGGAAGGCCACAGAGGGCCCTGGTTTGTCTCACTGGAAGCAAATGCTGAATAAATATGTAACCATGTATCGTAAATTATATTTAAACAGAAATTGTCCTGATAAATTTGATAGGATCTGGTCCAGATGGTTGGAGTCATCCGAATCTGTGGTTTAAAGGTGGGGAAAAAAATTTCCGATTGGGCTGGGGGAGTTGGGAAGAATGGGGCATGGGATGAATGTGGTGTGAATATTGTTTTCTTGTAAGGCATTGCAAGGGTACATTTCACTATTCCTAATTCTTTGGGGAGGTATGTTCTATATGTGCTACATTTCTTCTGAAAATATTCTTCCATTATAGTGCCTACCAGATGCCGTGTCATTTGTCTTGTTTCTATTGTTTTATTTACTGTACTTGTTTGTACTGTAAGAAATTGTAAAAGTTTTGGAAAAATAAAGCTTTTAAAAAAAATTAAAAATCTGGTCGGAAGATCTGCAGAATTTCCACTACGTGTGAACATACTCTTAGGGAGCAAACAGCTAAATACTGCTAACAGCTCTGGCTACCTGTTGTGTTGTGTGGGGGAGGGAGAGATGAAGAGGGATGCTAGAAGATGTATTTTGAAGCCTGCAGTAATGGTCAGGAGAGAAACCCTTCAGAGTCTGCAGGAAAGAAGGAGATGCACTTAGAGGTACTGGGTGGAGGGAAAAGTACTGCAGGTGTAATGACGAGGTAGGGAGACAGACAGGTGAGCCCTAATCTACCCGCCACTCAGTCCCTGCCTACTTGCACGGCCCGTCCTAGGCGACAGCGTACAACTGGGCGACGGTCCCTACGCTCAATATGTGCATGACAGACCAACAGACAAGGGTACACAGAAGCTAAGGGAAATGGGGCAGTTGCCCATGGCAACACAGTGAGCAACAAGAGTAGTGAACGAGCCGAATCAAACCAGGAGTGTACGAGGTACCAAACGCAGAGCAGGAGAGTAGTAAGTAAAGCCAGGGTCAGTTTGAAGCAGAGGACAATAGTACAAGCAGGAGCAGCAGAGCCAGGAAACCAGACAGAATCACAGGCAAAGGAGGAGTAGGAAATGAAGGTATAAATAGACAGAGGGCGGGAGCTAGCTCCATCTGGCCAGGCTGTGATAGGTTCTCCCACTCCTCAGGTCTCCCAGCCCGAGTGGTAGCAGATCGAGTCCATCGTGGGGAAAATGTTTGAAGGGCTATTGAGGGACTATATACAGGATTATGTGACAAAAAATAGTATTATAAGTGACAGCCAGCACGGTTTTACTAAGGACAGAAGTTGTCAAACTAACCTGATCTGTTTTTATGAAGAGGTGAGCAGAAGCCTAGACAGAGGGGCCGCTGTGGATATAGTGTTTTTGGACTTTGCAAAGGCATTTGACACTGTCCCCCATAGATGCCTAATGGGTAAATTAAGGACTATAGGTTTAGAAAATATAGTTTGTAATTGGATTGAGAATTGGCTCAAGGACCGTATCCAGAGAGTTGTGGTAAATGATTCCGACTCTGAATGGTCCCCGGTAATAAGTGGTGTGCCACAGGGTTCAGTGCTGGGACCACTATTATTCAACTTATTTATTAATGATATAGAGGATGGGATAACTAGCACTATTTCTATTTTTGCAGATGACACTAAGCTATGTAATATAGTTCAGACTATGGAAGATGTTCGTGAATTGCAAGCAGATTTAAACAAACTAAGTGTTTGGGCATCCAGTTGGCAAATGAAGTTTAATGTAGATAAATGTAAAGTTATGCATCTGGGTACCAACAATCTGTATGCATCATATGTCCTAGGGGGAGCTACACTGGCGGATTCACTTGTTGAGAAGGATCTGGGTGTACTTGTAAATCATAAATCATAACAGCATGCAGTGTCAATCAGCTGCTTCAAAGGTCAGCAGGATATTGTCGTGTATTAAAAGAGGCCTGGACTCGCGGGACAGGGATGTAATATTGCCACTTTACAAAGCATTAGTGAGGCCTCATCTAGAATATGCAGTTCAGTTCTGGGCTCCAGTTCATAGAAAGGATGCCCTGGAGTTGGAAAAAATACAAAGAAGAGCAGCGAAGCTAAATTAGGGGCATGGAGAATCTAAGTTATGAGGAAAGATTAAAAGAATTAAACCTATTTAGCCTTGAAAAAAGACGACTAAGGGGGGACATGATTAATTTATATAAATATATTAATGGCACATACAAAAAATATGGTGAAATCCTGTTTCCTGTAAAACCCTCTCAAAAAACAAGGGGGCACTCCCTCTGTCTGGAGAAAAAAAGGTTCAACCTGCAGAGGCAACAAGCCTTCTTTACTGTAAGAACTGTGAATCTATGGAATAGTCTACCGCAGGAGCTGGTCACAGCAGGGACAGTAGATGGCTTTAAAAAAGGGTTAGATAATTTCCTAGAACAAAAAAGTATTAGCTCCTATGTGTAGAAATTTTTCCCTTCACTTTTCCCGTCCCTTGGTTGAACTTGATGGACATGTGTCTTTTTTCAGCCGTACTAACTATGAGTCACTCTAACAGACCTAGGCACAGATGCAGGGTGATTAACCACGGGCCTCGACAAAGAAGCTGTGTCAGGCAAATCCATTACAGCAGGATTCTACAACGTGGTGGGAGCATTCAGAATCTAGGAAACTCTCAGCAAAATGGGAGAGTAAGGGTAGGGCCACACGGCGCGGCCCTAACCCGGCCATGTTTGGAGCGGCATTCAAATAGCCTGTTAATGGTCGCGCATTGTTGCAGGTAAAACGGCCCTTTACCAGCAAAATTGTGTAGCCATTAATTAATACTCCCTTTATGGCCACACCATTTTGCGTGTAAAGCACCGTTTTATCCGCAATAACGCACAGCTATTAACAAGCTATTTGACAGCCAAAACGAGCATGCTACCGGCGCGTTTGTTGGGCGGGTCAGGGCCGCTCTGTGTGGCCGTACCCTAATAAGCATTCAGTAGCCTGTGGTTTGTGGTTGGGTGGGAATAATCACTCTATATCAGGAAGATGTTTGCAATAAGGGAAGGTGCAAACACTTGGAAGCTTACAGAATAATAAAAGGAGTTTAAGTGCTCAGGAGCCTGCGAGGAGTGAATGGGAGGGAGGTAGCAGCTTATGACAAATTAATATGTAAGTAGACCACCAGTCTACTTGCAAATCACTGTTCACAGCCCATCTGGAATCAGACCTGACAGATCACTAGTCTAAAAGTGAGAAATAGGGAAATGGGAGAGAAATGACAGGAACAATAAGGAAGGCATCGCCCCCGCCATAACTGTGCAAGCATGATGCGCCCTGTGCCATCACATTAGGGCATATAACATCATAAAGGAAGGTCTCCTGTTTAATACACCCTCTATAAGCCAGGGCAAAGTGCTGCTGCAAATGACGGATCTCACGCTACCATCCTTGTATTATTCATTCATTTCAATGGACGCCATCTAATATACAAAAGTATGGCTGGACAGAGTTTCTCCTGGAAATATATGATGATCACCAGGGGCTTATTTTGCCGTACTTGGTTCAGCAGATCACAAGATCAGCTTAAATATTAAAAGAGGTTGTTATGGCAACCCCTTTAAAATTGTTATTTGCTTGAAGAATAAAGTTTGTTGGTGTACTTGGAATAAAAATAGTTTATCTATTAGGAAAAAAGAGGACTTGCTAAATAGAACTGAAAGATATGAATTGAAAATAATGGGGAAAATTTATCAACTTTCTATGCCAGTTTTCTGGCGAAGAAAAGTTAGAAATGCATCAAAAGACAGTGCCTGCATTGTCTAGAAGCGCCGTTGGAGCGCCAGCAAGTCTTGTTTGCTCTTGTTTGCTCTTCATTTGTCTGTTCGTGTGTATTTCAGGGGCTCCATCCGGGACACTACAGCTGCCGCTTTCCCTGCTGTTACCGGGACGACCGTGGTCTGTTCTGGGGCCGTGTTGCTGCGAGAGTGCGGATCTACGGCATACTTATGCGGTCTTTGATCGCAGAGTAATAAAAGACACATAGACACTGCTTTGTATACCCAAAAATAAAGTGGTGTCATAAAGGTGCAGCAGATTTTAGCCGCTACCTTATGTCCATATTATCTACCACGTGAATTTACAGTCGTTGCTGTAATTTGTGTATGTATGCCGCCGTCTGGAGATAGGGTGATGGCTTGTGAGGTATTAGCCAACTCGGTGGCACTTATGCATAAGAGACACCCTGAGGGTTTAATTATTATTTCTGGGGATTTTAATCAGGTAATTGTTGGACCGATAATGCCTAAATTTAGCCGCGTTGCAACTGTGTCAGGGCCGCTCCGTGTGGCCGTACACTAAACCCGTTGTGCTGAGATCTCAAGCAAAACTAGAAAATCTACAAATGTAGAGTAAGGGTAAGGCCACACGGTGCGGTCACGGTGCGTTTTCAATAGCAGTCAATGGTGAAATGTTTGTTATGGACAGACCGCTGCTATTATATTACAATGTGTTTTTTGTGCAGTTAACTGCATCTTCATAATGTCCGACCGCATGCAGTTAATGACCGCAAAGTTGTTGCTGAACTGCTTGCGTTTTTGATAACAGTTCTGCAATGCCTTGTAATAAACTATATACAGGACGCATCTAACAAACTTCAACACAGGTGAAAACTATGTCCATCAATTATTTCCTTTAAAAACTAAACAGAACTGCAGCATTATGGAGACAAAAACCGCATGCAGTTGACCACATACGGTTTTCAAACGCAACAAAACCGCAACAAAACCGTGTCAACAACGTACCATGTGGCCTTACCCTCAGGAGGCTGAGGAAAAACTACAGGCGTGTTTTGAAACTACTGATTTGGACGTACTATGTGGGCTAGTAGGTAGGTATTGATGATATGGTGGATGTGGTTTCTGATTATATTAAATTCTTCACAGATAATATTGTCCCTATTAAATAGGTGAGGTGCTATCAAAACAATAAAACGTGAATTAGTAAAGAATTGAAGAGTGTTTTAAATAGGAAGCAGGCATTTAAATTACATGATGAAATTATGATTTATAACATATGGAAGGAGTGTAAATTAAGAGAAGGAAGAGACTCTTACAAGAAGAAATTTGAAAATAGGCTGTCAAATAATAACATATGAGAGGTATGTCATGTATGAAAAAGATTATTGGATTGTATCGGTGCCTAAATAGTAGTCATGGTGAATTCAATGATTACCATCCAGTAGCTCTCATGTCACATATTATGAAAGTATTTGAGAGGCTGATGTTGTCTTATTTGGCTCCGGTAGTGGGCGAGTATCTTAATCCGCTATAATTGGCTTATCACCCAGGAATGGGAGTTGAGGATGAGGTCAGGGGCGTAGCTAAAGGCTCATGGGCCGCGATGCGAAAGCTGCTTCTATCTTCTCCTCAGGGTTCCTGGAAGTCACTGATATTCAGTTGCCTGATCGCTCAAGCAAACGAAAATCCGCTCCGTAAATAGTCTATGGCGTGGGTTTTAACTGCCGTAAATACACAACCAGCGGGAACCAGTTAAATAGGAAGCAGACATTTAAATTACATGATGAAATTATGATTCATAACATGTGGAAGGAGTGTAAACTAAGGGAAGGAAGAGACTCTTAGGGTATGTGCACACACACTAATTACGTCCGTAATTGACGGACGTATTTCGGCCGCAAGTACCGGACCGAACACAGTGCAGGGAGCCGGGCTCCTAGCATCATACTTATGTACGATGCTAGGAGTCCCTGCCTCTCTGTGGAACTACTGTCTCGTACTGTAATCATGTTTTCAGTACGGGACAGTTGTCCTGCAGCGAGGCAGGGACTCCTAGCATCGGACATAAGTATGATGCTAGGAGCCCGGCTCCCTGCACTGTGTTCGGTCCGGTACTTGCGGCCGAAATACGTCCGTCAATTACGGACGTAATTAGTGTGTGTGCACATACCCTTACAGGAAGAAATTTGAAAATAGGCTGTCAAATAATAACATATGAGAGGTATGGTCATGTATGAAAAAGTTTATTGGATTGTACCAGTGCCTAAAAATAGTAGTCATGGTGAATTCAATGATTACCGTCCAGTAGCTCTCATGTCACATATTAAGAAAGTATTTGAGAGGCTGATGTTGTCTTATTTGGTGGGCCAGTGTCTTAATCTGCTACAATTTGCTTATCACCCAGAAATGGGGGTAGTGGATGCAGTCAGGGGCGTAGCTAAAGGCTCAAGGGCCCCGATGCAAAGATTCTTCTTCGGCCACCCCTTCCAAAACTTCTCATGGCCGAAGACCCGCAGTTTTCATCTGCATCGCTGGATCTCATAAGTGACCCAATGATGCAGCACTAGCAGCCAGAGGCGTCACTAAGGTCTTGAAATGTCAGGGGAAATAGCCCCAATACATATACCCCACAAAAAAATGTGTGTGCGTGTATGTATATGTGTGTGTGTATATATATATGAGACAGCATATCTATAGCACTACGACCCTATAGCTATAACTAAAATTAGATACCGTGGCTCACCAGGAGAGTATCACACATGATAGTATTAGATACAGTGGCTCAGCAGACAGTATCACACATGATAGGATTAGATACAGTGGCTCAGCAGACAGTTTCACCCATGATAGGATTAGATATAAGGGCCAGCAGACAGTATCACACATTATAGGATTAGATACAGTGGCTCAGCAGAAGAGTATCACACAGAATAGGATTAGATATAGGACTCAGCTTTCTGGCGTTGCGGCTCCAGTGCTTGACCCAAGAAAGGTAAGAATAATAATAGTTTTGCTTTTTTATGTGTTACTAATTATTTTTGTGTGTTTGTGGGGGTTTTTACAGGTTCGGTTGTTGGACTACGTTGGATTTGAGGACTACTTAGATGACGGCTTTTTATTATTCTCAATAAAATGGATAACGAGGGTTGTGTGTGGGATTTTTATTTCAATAAAATATTTTCCTATGTCTTTTATTTTTCTAAACTTTATTACTACCACCTTAGTAATGGCCGCTGGCTGATTGACAACATCCATTACTAAGGCGAGACTTAATGTTAGACATGAATAGGCTAACACTAACCCCCATCTGAACCGATGGTTGGGCACTAGCGCGGCCGCAGGCTGGTATTACAAGGCTGGGAAAGGCCAAAAACAGTGGGTCAATTGTGGAGAACTACAAGTATCTGGGAATACATATTGACAATAAATTGGACTGGAAACTAAATTGTGATATGCTACATAGGAAGGGTATGAATCCTCTGTACTTTTTAGCGCCAACTTAGGTGTTTTAATGTTTGGTCAGAGATGTTACCAATGTTTTACAATTCAGTGGTGGGGAGTGCAATATTGTTAAATGTGGTTTGATGGTACGGTAATGCGTGGGTTATGGATATTAATAGATTGAACAAAATTGTTAGGAAGGTGAGTAGTATTATTGGATGTGCGATTAAAGCGGTTGGTGAGGTGGCGGAAAAAATGATTTTACGGAAGTTCGATAGAATTGTTGCTTGTCCTCAACATCCCCTGTTTAATTATGTCAAATCTCAACGAAGCTCGTTTAGTAGACGATATCTGCAATTAAAGTGTACTAAAGATAGGTACATGAGGTCCTATTTACCTACTGCTAATAGAGCGATGACCTAAATTATTTTATTAATTTTTTATTCTTTTGTTATGTTTATATTTTTATTATTATTGGTGCCAATATATTACTGAAATCACGTGCATTAATTCTTTGTTATGAATGTCCTGTATATGTGATGTTGCAGTTTTTCCATGAAGCACACTTTGTGACTATTATTAATTTCCCTCTTGGGATCAATAAAGTCTTTCTTATCTTATATTATCTAAATCTCAATTTGCTCAAAAAGAAAATACTTTTGATGCATTTACGTCGCTCATGCCACTTTAGCAAACAGTGGCTATGGCTTAGCGGAAGGGGCGGGGCCACCCACATCCCGACACATTTGCTATAATTGACATCAGAAACAGGCATAAATTATAGTATAAATCCACGCCAGTACGATTTTCCTTTCTGACACACTGACAGCACAAGAAGCAATACATTTATCAAGAGGTGTGCGCATCTTGATTCATTAGCTGCAATTTGCTTATGCAATATGCCACAAGATTTTTATTTGTAATAAATTTATTTAGTTTAAAAAAAAAGCCCAACATATTTGTTTTTATTACTAAACAATGGCTAATTCAGGGACGAAATGTTTATTTAATGTTGAAGAAAATTTACCATGCATTGATTCTGACGTGGTAATAATACAAGAAACTGAATGATTTATTATTCTATTGAAAACCATTACCAGTTTCTAGCACACCAAATCCCTGCTGATTAACTTGTACTATTTCCAGAACCACAGACCAATGATTGACCTGCTCAAGAATCACATAAGAGCACTAAAAGTGATTTCTCCGAGTTGAAAAAGATTGATGCTTTGCTGTTATGATAAAAATAAATATAAATAAATTAAAAAAAAAGGTCATTAATACACCAAGTACCAAGTGGAATTAAGTTAATGGATTCTTAATTTAAAAAAAATATATTTTTATTTTTTAAAATAGATTTTCACAGTGGCTGACTATTAAAAGATATTTTAGGATTCAAACAAACTGTATTTCATTTTCAATTAAAGTGGTATTCCCCTCTTAAACATTTATGGCATATCCACAGGATTTACTAAACTTTCCTACGGTATGCCCTAACCCATGTTTTCTTGCACTGGTAGCAGTGTGGTTTACAGGGGTTTTTTTTATTTGTATCTTTCCTCCCTGAGATTTTGTTCAATTACACTGGTTCATGTTGACTTATTTCCTTAGTCCAGTTGTGTTCAGGATTACACCAGGCTGTCAAGTACAAATTTTTAACCTATAAGTATACATTTCTTCTGCCTCAGTAAACTAGTTGGATATTCATGCTGTGTTAAGCTGCCCATACTGTACACTTAGGATAGCCGAGCGTTAATCCGACAGCTATTTCTCCGGTCTCACACATACAAATGCACGCTATGCTTGGCCTAGTGTGCATGTGTAATCAATGGGGAGAGGGGAATAAGTCGCTGCCAGACACCTCTGGCAGTGGCTTACCTACAGCAACAAAGCATTGGCTATATTGAAAAGCAACATGTCCAATCTTTCTTTTCCCCGACATTGGCTGAGGGGCAGTCGGGACACCCTCATACGCATCAGATAGTTGGGCGATACTTCAAAAATCATTATTGTACTCCCATGTGTATGGACATGTTTATCCCGGTGAGATCAAATATCTCTGGATATTATCAGTTCAGCAAGGCACCATATTTCCTGTACAGACTTGTTCTTGCATAATTTAAAACAAAATACTATGGCATATGGGTATGTGACACCCATGGCTGCGGACCGTCGGGATTACTCACCCTCCGACGGCCGCAGCTATGGATCAGTGAGTTCTGGCCCGCATCTCCTCCTCAGGAGATGCCAGCGCTCACTTCCGCTTCACTCTACTGTGTCCCGTAGGGTGCGCACACACGCTCGTGCTCGTCCTTAAAGAGCCAGCGCGCGCACCTGAATAGTATGTCAAATTAGCTCATGATCACCCTGGACTACAAGAGGGGCCCTGCCCCTTCCTTCATTGCCTGAAGTTGTTGTGTTAGTGGTTTCCAGTTCCCAGTGTTCCCGTACTTGCTACCTGCATCCTGTATCCTGTGCTACCTTGTTCCTATGCCATAGAGAGTTGGAGTCATATTGTGCTGTATACTACGCCTGCAGTGTTACACCAAGTCTGGTGTCTGCCTGCTGCAAAGGTCCCATCCGAGCCTAACCATCGCTACTACTGTCTGAATTACCACAGGTACCCTTATTAGAACAATAGACATTTATATCCTGTTGGCCAGCTGCTATCCCGCTATGGCAGTATGGCCCAGTGGGTCCACACACCCATCGTGACAGGATATACACCGTGTTACAAATTATTATGGACATTGGATTTAAGGGTCATAAACATTACATTATTCGTTTTTCAATTAAACTCATGTATGGTATTGTGTCTTAGGGCTCTTTGGATCATTGTAATCAATCTCAGACACCTGTGATAATTAGTTTGCCAGGTGTGCCCAATCAAAGGAAAATGACTTAAGAAGGACGCTCCACATTATTAAGCAGGCCACAGATTTCAAGCAATATGGGAAAGAAAAAGGATCTCTCTGCTGCCGAAAAGCGTGAAATAGTGCAATACCTTGGACAAAGTATGAAAACTTTGGATATTTCAAGAAAATGTAAGCGTGATCATCGTACTGTGAAAAGATTTGTGTCTGATTCAGAGAACAGACGGGTTCGTTCAGATAAACACATAATGAGGAAGGTTTCTGCCAGACAAATTAATAGGATTAGGAGAGCAGCTGATAAAATGCCATTTCAAAGCAGCAAACAGGTATTTGAAGCCGCTGGTGCCTCTGGAGTCCCGCAAACCTCAAGGTGTAGGATCCTCCAGAGGTTTGCAAGTGTGCATAAAGCTATTATTTGGCCACCCCTACACAATGCTCACAAGCAGAAACGGTTGCGGTGGGCTCAGAAATACATGAAGACTAATTTTCAAACCGTGTTGTTTACTGTTGAGTGCCGTGCAACCCTGGATGTTCCAGATGGATGGTGTAGTGGATGGTTGGTGAATGGCCACCGTGTCCCAACAAGGCTGTGACGTCAGCAAGGAGGTGGTGGAGTCATGTTTTGGGCTGAAATCATGGGGAGAGAGCTGGTAGGCCCCTTTAGGGTCCCTGACGGTGTGAAAATGACCTCTGCAAAGTACGTAGAGTTTATGACTGACCACCGTGCCTTCAGTAGCAAAATTATCTTCATGCATGACAATGCACCATCTCATGCTGCAAAGAATACCTCTGTGTCATTGGCTGCTATGGGCATAAAAGGAGAGAAACTTTGGAGCATCCTCAAGCAAAATATCTATGAGGGTGGGAGGCAGTTCACATCAAAACAGAAATTCTGGGAGGCTATTCTGACATCCTGCAAAGATATTCAAGCAGAAACTGTCCAAATACTCACAAATTCAATGGATGCAAGAATTGTGAAGGTGATATCAAAGAAGGGGTCCTATGTTAACATGTAATTTGGCCTGTTAAGTTTTTTTTTAATTGAAAGAGCTTTTGATTTCTGTAAATATGACCTCCTGATGCTGCAAATTCAACAAATTACAATTTTAGTTCTCTTTACAACCTTTAAAATGTTTTGATCTCAGTTGTGCATAATAATTTGAAACAGTGCATTTTGAGTTTTTTACTTCTAAAAAAAAAAATCTGTTATCATTAGGAGATTTGTTCAATAAAATTTGCATTATACTCCAACGGTTGATGGCTTGAAGATTATACTGACTGTCATTTGCATCGACAAGTTAGGAAAATCAGCGAAAAGTAACATTTGCATAATAATTTGGAATGCGGTGTATTGACAATATGGTGGATAAGCAGTTTATATGGTGTTATGTAAGGGTGAATAAGACAAGTGCCAATTGGTGTTGTACACTTCATTATGAAGTTCACACAAAGCAAAGATCAGCTCACATTGACCCAGATGTCAGATCACAGCAGCAATGGTGCAGACTTGCAGAAAATAGAGATAATCAATTGTACAGAACTCAAAAATCTCGATAGCTTATCTAATTATAGACAAAAAGTCAAATCTATCTTTATGAAATGCTGCAAAATGTTTATGCATTCTATCCTGCAGTAGCACTTAATTTCAGCATAGTACCTTAAATTTTCCTAATGAACAATTTTCTGTCAGCACTACTTACCAAACAATCAAAGGACTCTATCCTATCCTTTCTTCCTTACATTCAATCCATTGCCAAATCCTTTTGCCTTCACCTAAACATTGCTCATATCTGTCCCAACCTCACCACTGATTCTCCTGATACACTTATCCATGTCCTAATCATTTCTCATCTAGACTACTTAACTAGCTACTAACTGGCATTCCACAGATTATCTCTGCTTCAATCCATTATGAGTGCAGCAGCAAGGTTAATCTCTCTGTCTAGCAATTATACTGACACCTTGGCTCTTTGTCGGTCACTGGTTACACGTTTCTTGCTAAATTAAATTCAAAACCCCAGATCTATGCTCTTATCGCTGCTTACCAACTCACTTGTGCTCTTTGCTCAGCCAATGACTTATGACTCTTATCCTCCTTTATTACATCTTCTCACTTCCGTTTGCAGGTCTTCTCCCGTGCTGCACCAATTCTGTTGAACTCACTGCCCCAAATCCTAAGACTTGCTCCAAACATTCCCAGTTTAAAGCATACCTTGAAAAACAATTTCTTCAAGGAGACTTATACCATATTACCTTAGTTCATGGCCCATGCACAACCCAATCTGGTCACAAATATCTACTCTGCTTTGCTATTTTCTCAACTGGGCACAGTACCTGAATTGCATCACTCTGCACGTTATAGCCATGCTGGCTAAAATACTAGCTGGTTGTCAGTTTCATGTAGCATTATTTAAATTCCCTTAGCCAAGCTACTTCCCCAATTGTAAAGCGTTGCGGAATTTGATGGTGCCATATACACTCCTCAACATTAAAATTGCAACATCAAGAAGGAAAGGTTTTGGAATTGTGGAATTCACAGGATCGATAGACATGCTAATGATATGCAAAGGAAAAAAAAAATTAAAGCAAAATATTCCAAACATCTTGATTTATTCAGTATCGAGTATGAGAGCCATGTGCAGAAATACACGCGCTTACATGCCTTGGCATGCTATTAATGAGGTTATTAATGGTTGTCTGAGGAATGTTATGCCACGCTGAATGCACTTGGCTGCTAGCAGCTCCCTTTGCAATTGCCGACCAATGACATCCCAGATGTGCTCGATGGGAGACAAGTCCGGAGACGCTGCAGGCAGGGGCGTAACTAGGAAAAACTGGGCCCCATAGCAAACTTTTGACTGGGGCCCCCCCTCCGCTGGGTATCACACAACCCCCCCCCCCCTTGTAGATAGTGCCTCCCTATAGATTTCACCACACAGCGCCCCCTATAGATAGCACCATACACAGCCCCTGTAGATAACGCCATACAGCCCCCCGTAGATAACGCCATACAGCCCCCCTGTTGATAACACCATACAGACCCCCTGTAGATAACGCTATACAGACCCCGCTGTAGATAACGCCACACAAACCCCCCTGTAGATAATGCCATACATACTCCCCCTGTAGATAACGCCATACAGCCCCCTGTAAATAACGCCATACATACCCCCTGTAGATAACGCCATACATATCCCCCCTGTAGATAACGCCATACAGACCCCCTGTAGATAACGCCATACAGACCCCCCTGTAGATAACGCCATACAGACCCCCCTGTAGATAATGCCATACAGACCACCCCCTGTAGATAACGCCATACAGACCCCCTGTAGCTAACGCCATACAGACCCCCCTGTAGATAATGCCATACAGACCACCCCCTGTAGATAACGCCATACAGACCCCCTGTAGATAACACCATACAGAACCCCCCCCCATAGATAACGCCACACAGCCCCCCCCCCCAAAAAAAAAAAAGAAACGGCCTATAGCTTGTCCTACAACAGATATGTATCCACAGGATAGGGGATACATGTGTGATCGCTGGCAGCGATAAGGAGAACGGGGGACCGAAAGTCCCCCCAAGTTCTCCATGACAAACCTCGGACTTCCGGAGTCTGCGCAGTTAAATAAAAATTAAAGGTGCGCTGGTCACGCATTCGCACAAACGTGACCAGTGCAAAATTCATTTCTATGAAGCTGCAGACAGACCCCGGAAGTCTGAGGTCTGTCATGGAGAACTTCGGGGGACTTTCGGTCCCCCGTTCTCCTTATCGCTGGGCGTCCCAGCGATCACACATGCATCCCCTATCCTGTGGATAGGGGATGCATGTCTTTAGGAGGAACAACCCCTTCAGTGGCGTCGCGCTGTAGCAGCCATAGCGGCTGCTAGCAGAGCCTCCGGCCATGGGGGGGCCCGTGCCAGGGGGTGGCACAGACCCCCTCATGCTGCGGGCCCCGTAGCAGCCGCTACGGCTGCTATAGCGGTAGTTACGCCACTGGCTTCAGGCCATGGTAGCACGCTTAGGCCACGCAGGCTGCTCACAGTAGCATGAGCAACATGCAACCTGGCTTTGTTCTCTTGAAAAACGGCTTCTGGGACACAATGTAGAAATGATAAACCAGGGTCTCTCAGTTCAAGTATTCTGTACCTCTCAGTTTGCGACAAGTGGCGATAACTGGCACGTCGACGAAAAGGAGGCAACGCACAATCAACACAACCACTTGATCCAATTTTTGAGGTTTCATGTGGTTAAAAAAAATTTGCTTTCAATCTGGCTTCCATGCTCCTCCCACATTCGACAGATTGGAGGTGCTTGAAAATGTGATCATTTGCAGATCTGAGCGACACCTGCTACTTCCTTGGATTGCATAACCTTACGGCTTGCCCTTCTTGGTGTTGCAATTTCAATGTTGAGGAGTGTATAATACAAGATAATTAATATATGGATAATAATAATATTATTATCCATATAATAATAATCTTATGTTATATATAATATGATATATATAATGGGTGGCCCCGGAGCGACACCATGGCGTCATATAACCACTACCTATAGATTCAGATAGCATGATTAGCAAGAGGCACTGCAGCAAATATTTACGTTTGCTGTGCCACTTAAAATTAATGATGACACTTGGCTTAAGGGGGCAACAGATTTGCAGTAAACTTGCAGTCTACCTCACCCAGTATGGTTGACATGTCACTATATCGCAGGAATGTCACAGTTCATCATAGCATCACACCTGTCAGATTAGTGTAAAACAGGATTAGGACTGTATAATATATGTACTACTAGTTTATCTTAACATTGTACACCACTCTCTGTGAACTGTACTGCAATATTATAGAGTCCTAATCCTGTTTTACACTAATCTGACAGGTGTGACGCCACCTATATATAACACCTATATATAAATAGTGCCACACAGCATTCAAATCAGTAATATCATACAGCAGCCAGATAAAGTGTCATACAGTGCCTTTATACACAGTGTCAAATATGCCGCCTTAGTGCACAGTGCTCAGAAGTACAAAAAGAAATAGACCCGCGCCTGATAGTGTAGTACGTTACGTATGCAATTAGCCAGTTAGAGGATTAAAAATGTACTTACAAAATCCCATATTAAAATAATATTTCATATTAAGACAAATACTGACCAGACTAGATTGTCAAGATCTGCTGCCACCTCTAGAAAATGCAAAATCTGATTAAATCGAATAGTTGTGTTGGTTATTCTCTATATTTGCCTGTGTTCAGAAGTTCCCCTTTAGCATCATGCTGTGCCCAGAAAGTACTGTCTTAGTACCATATAGCACTTCCTTAACATCAAACAGTGCCCAGAAGTGCCCCTTCAGCTCGATACAGTCCCCAGAAGTTCTCAGTTAGCACCATAGAGTGCCTTTTTAGTGCCATAGTGGTATAAAGTTGTATACAGTTTTAAATGACTTTGCCTATACTTGTTCCCATGTCTGACCTGTTTTCCTCAGTCTGTTGTCTATGTGGTCTGCGTGGAGTTGTAGACTGACACAATGACTTAATTATACCAGCCACCATTTCAAAATGCACTAACTCCAAGGTCAACACCTGTGGCTTTTGCATTAATCTGCAGATCAGGGAGCCAAGGCCTGCAAAACGTTTGGGAACAAAATCTGTATGTATGCTACTGGGTATGTAAAAATCTTTATCATTGCTAGCTGATAAGAAAGCAAGATGGCTACTATGTACAGCATTGTAATAGAGAGATGAGATGGACAACAATGTCTTACAAATTTATTTTATATTTGTGTCATAAATATAATGTGAAATATATTATATGACAGAGCATTGGAATTTGGAATGGAAACATAATATATGCATTGTCGTTACTGCAACATTGATAAATGAAAAATTTGAAGCTACCATCAGATTCTATCTATACTATCACCTCTGGCAAATATCCACGGCTGGGATATGCAGGAGATGGCACAGCCATATGTCATTTTACCTGTTTCTGTTCCCTTTACAATTAACCTGACTTATTGAGGGCATTGTGATTCAGATAGCATGTGGTAAAAATACATTAGCAAACAAAATGTCAAGTCCTAGCTCAAGATAGAAGTTTTATTTAGCTATCATTCATCTTTGTTCTTTTCTTTGAAAAAATGATTATTAATAGCACTATTAAACAAGCTCCTGGGTATATGGAATGAATTGTGAAATAGCACTGCTAAATATAAACGACAGTATGTAAATCATAAAATAGATAACGCTTAAAGAGAATTTCCACCCAAAACACAAAAATGACCATACACTGTATTAGCAGATCATAATAATGAGCTTCTTGGAAACAGTGACTTTGTTATTAATAGAACATGCTGAAAAAATTATAGTTTGTCGCCACTTGCTTAAAAAAAAAATTAAATGTGACAATCAAATTGGGTAAACTTCTTGTGCTCATCCGCAACAAAAAAATAAAATACCAATATCTCTATAAAGGAAATATAACACATATAATCAAATGCTAAAAATAAAAAATAGGAGATCCTTATTACAGAAGGTTGAAAAATCTACTATTGAGCTGATTAAATGGTCAGATCATGAATTATATCAGACTTCCCCACATTTTCTATGGAAAATAATACTTGCCTCATGTCTAACCATAAATACAGAGATGAACTCCGCAGGGGCTTAGACGAATACTTCCTTTTAAATGTTAACTCTGTCCAAGACCCTTTAAGTCTTTGGAATGCCGACAAGGCATACATAAAGGGGCTCTTTATTAAATGGGGGCACAGAGCCAAAAAGGTAAGGGAACGTCAATTTGACGCTGTACTAAAGCAGATCCGTATTCTGGAATCTATTAATAAATCCGCTATTTCTTCAGAAAACGTGGAGAAACTACGAAGTCTCCGTATCCAACTTGAATACATTTATGGAATATTACAGTTCCCTCTACAACCTACAACCTTCACCTTCAAACTCACAGGTCCTCAAACAGTCCATTAAAGATTTTTTAAATACTCTAAGTCTCCCTCTACTCTCGTCTGACCAGTTGAGTGACTTGAATCTCCCCCTCACTGAATCTGAAATTTCCAAAATAATCTTCTCTCTTACACTACATAAAGCGCCTGGCCGAGATGGCCTATCAGGAGTATACTACAAGACCTTTAAAGAGTCCCCCCTACCCCATTTATTTACTACCTTACAACATACCATTATAAAGCGTTCCTTCCCCAGAGAAATGCTGAATGCAGTGATAAAAACACTCCCAAAGCCAGGCAAAACACCGGATTCAACTCAAAACTTTCGCCCAATATCCCTCCTTAATTCTGATTAAAAAATGTTTGCTAAAGCTCTGGCCAGCCGCTTAGCACCCAAAATACCCTTCCTTGTACACCAAGACCAGGTGGGGTTTGTTAAGGGCCGTCAAGCCCCAGGCAATACTAGGAGAATCCTTAATATTTTAGACCTCTTGATAGTTGGGAAAACCCCGGCTGTTATGGTGACCCTGGATGCCGAGAAGGTGTTCGACCGTGTGAACTGGTTGTTCGTCTTCTCGGTACTAGAAAAAATGGGATTTGGAGGACCTATTGTAAATGCTATTAGAGCCCTATATGCTTCTCCCTCAGCGAGGGTGTTTGTAAATGGGACCCTCTCTGATGAGTTCCCGATAACGAACGGGACTAGGCAGTGTTGCCCACTGTTTGTCCTTTCTATTGAACCGTTAGCACAAGCCATTAGAAGACACTCAGAGATACATGGCATACGGATAGGAGACCGCTCCCACTGTATCTCTTTATATGCAGACGACATAGTACTGACCTTGGGGCAACCGGAGCAGTCCTTAAATGCGGCCTTTACTCTCATAGAGAAATTCAGTGCTCTGTCACACTACTAAATTTATTTAGGGAAGTCGCAGGCCTTGCCTTTACATTGTACACCTTCGGATCTGCGGGTTATGCAGACCCACTTCTCTCTAGACTGGAAACAAAACCAAATTAAATATTTAGGGATGAATATTACCACAAAGATCTGCCGCCTGTATCAGGCCAATTACTTCCCTATGCTGTCATTAATAGAGCATGACATGTCAAGTCTAGCCACACATGAGGTCTCATGAATAGAAAGAATAGCAGCGTTTATAATGCTTGTACCCCCCCCAAAAATTATTATATTTATTCCGTACACTTCCGATAAAAATACCTTTATCTTTCTTTACTAACGCACACAAACTACTTAACTCTTACATCTGGAAGAAAGGTAAACCACAAGTAGTGGTTAGACTATTGAACAAGGGAACGAAAGTGGGAGGACTGAGCCTACCCAATATACAACATTATTACCTAGCCACTCAGATCTCTCAGTTGAATTACTGGTGGATGGGAGATACTTCCCAACACTGGGTCCATTTTAACTGGTTCCCGACCGCTGGCTGTATTTTTACGGCCAGCGGTCAGGGTCCTTAAAACCCGAGCCATAGACTTTTTACGGCTCGGGTTTTAACTTGCTGCCCGCGCGATCGGGCAGCTGAATGTCGGGTCTCCGGCTGTCAGTGACTGCTGGGGACCATGAGGAGAGGATAGAAGCAGCTTTCGCTGCTTCTATCTTCTCCAATGTCTTTTTACACAGCGCTCAATGAACGCTGTGTATAGGAATAGGGACAGCAGCAGCGGCGCTGTCTCTCTTCCTCCAGGTGATCATGTGACTGGTCACATGATTGCCGGGTGCTGTTAGTGGCAGACTGCTGCTGGGTCTTACTAGACCCAGCACAGCCCAGTTAGTGACAATCGTCACTATGAGAGGGCTGATTTCCCCTGTAACTCGGGCTGCTGTGCAGCCCCAGTTGCAGTGGAAAAACATGGTGTAAAAGAAAGAGAAACATTTTTTACAGTTCCCCAAAGGTCTTTTTTGACCTTTGGGGGACAGACCATAGTAATAAAAAAATAATAAAGTAAAGTGCAAAAAAAAATTAAATAATAAATACACATAAAATACCCACCCCAAAAAAAAACGTTCCCCCCCCGCCAATCATTGTTGTAACG
Organism: Rhinoderma darwinii; assembly: GCF_050947455.1. NCBI lineage: Eukaryota > Metazoa > Chordata > Amphibia > Anura > Rhinodermatidae > Rhinoderma > Rhinoderma darwinii. The sequence goes on from NC_134687.1 coordinate 192,843,803, forward strand.
CTAGCACTGACCCAATTACCCTAATATAGACATGTAATATATTAAAATTTACGGTAGACAATGACGATCACAAATAAAAGGTCTATTTTAGGGTAAAACTATGTTATTACCCCCAAAAAATAGCTGAAACGTAAAAAAGCTTATTTTTTTACTATTATTTTCAGACTTTATGAATAAAAATTCGAAAATAGCAAAAAAGGTGTGTATAAAAATGATAAAAAATGAAACCTGCATTGTCTACGGAAAAAACATCGCAAAAATCACGTCGTTAACCCAACAAATAAAAAAATTATAGCCATTTAACTAACACGTGCTAAAAATGGCTAAACGGTGTCTGGTCCTGAAGGCGCAAAATAGCCCGGTCCTGAACTGGTTAAAAACTCTTTAGCACCTGCACACAACTTAAAAGCTCTTCTAATAACAAGACTAAGTCCTTGCCTACCAACTACCCCTCTACCTTATTTTTTGTCGGTTTCTATACAAATTTGGATACAATTTAATTCCAAGTGTATACGGCCTACATTTTCTCTACATACTTGTGCTCCTATAGAAACTCTATCTCCTATCATTTGGTATAGTTTTTGTATAGTCTAATCATCAGGTCTTCAGGTCGCCTATAAAACTTGAGTTTATTTGATGAGATCTACGCATTACAAATTTTGTTCTCAGTGACATGCTGTCAAGTCCACTACATAACACCACTGACGGTTCTTTTGTGTCATCATACCATGTTATTATTATAATGTAATATTTTGTTATTTGATTTTTCTTTGTCAATTTCAATGGTTTACCAAACTTGTATTTTCATTGGATTATTGAGTTATTTTTGATATTTGTATAATGTTCAATAAAAATCTAATGTAACAAAAAAAAAAGAAGAAACTCTTGAGCTCCTTCTCCCTGACCTAGATATTCGAGTCTGGAGAGCTGGGGGTTTGACTCAAATGATGTCTCTCATGGATAATTATCAATTGCTACAATTTACCTCCCTCCATGACTTTTATGGTATCCCACATAGGGATTTTTACAAATATCTTCGCATTAGACATCTTTTACAATCCGACCCCCCTTTTACAGCAAATTCAGATACATTTTAGCTACAGTCTCAACCTGCTATAAAGGCATACGTCCTTTATATGACATATTCGATTCCAAGGCTAAATTTGAGTAGACCTCCATTCTTGGTTTGGGAGAGGGAGTGTAAAGGATCTGCCAGGCACAGCTTCTGTGTCAACGCCCATAGGTAATCAGTCTGCACCTGCTTCTATGTCTATGAGACTGACTCCATCTTCCACCACTCAGGATGGCAGGCTTAGGAGTGGGAGAGCCTATCACAGCCTGGCCAGACGGAGCTAGCTCCCGCCCTCTGTCTATTTATACCTGCCTTTCCTGTTCCTCCTTGCTTGTGATTCTTCTCGTTTGGTTTCCTGGCCCTGCTGCAGCTTCTTGAACTATTTGACCCTGCTTCATATTGACCCTGGCTTACTGACTACTCTCCTGCTCTGCGTTTGGTACTTCGTACACTCCTGGTTTGACTCAGCTTGTTCACTACTCTCCTGCTCTGCATTTGGTACCTCGTACACTCCTGGTTTGACTCGGCTCGTTCACCACTCTTGTTGCTCACGGTGTTGCCATGGGCAACTGCCCCTTTTCCCTTAGCTTCTGTGTACCCTTGTCTGTTTGTCTGTCCTGCACTTATTGAGCGTAGGGACCGTCACCCAGTTGTGCCCCGTTGCCTAGGGCGGGTCGTTGCAAGTAGGCAGGGACTGAGTGGCGGGTAGATTAGGGCTCACTTGTCTGTTTCCCTACCCCCACCATTACAGGGAGCTCTCACAAGTTTACTCCACATCTGACTACTATGTACCCCTAACCCCACCTCTTTCTTTTGTATCCCTGATTTTTATATGTTTGAAAATGTAATAAAATCTCTAAAAACTTAAATACAAAAAAAAAGTTTACTCCACATCTACATGGACAACCTTGTAAGGGTAGATAACCCTTTAGTATTACTGTTCCTGTCAGGGAACAATGAAGGGACACTAGCCGGTAGTTAGCTTGGGAGTTCGGCTCCCGAGTGGTGGAGCGTCCCTGTAGCCATGGCAACAGCAACTAATGCCGGGTGCCATGATTTGTACTCAGCTGCGTCGGGAGATGAAGGAAGTCTCGGTAATGCCGACACGTGTGCCGGAAGACAAGAACCTGAAGTGACGTACAGGGGGTGGAGTAAAGCGGCGAGCGAAGAGAGAGGTCCAGAAGAAAAGGGGATGAGAAGAAGCAGCGTGGGTCATGAGAGGAGTGAGCGGCAACGGAACCAAGAGCATGAAGGAGGAAGAGACCGGTGTCCCAGGACACACAGAGAAAGGGTCCACAGTTCGAGGACGATCTGAGAACATCAAGGAGACAAGGTGCAATACTGGAGGACCGGACAGGAGCGGAAGGTATCACCCGCAGCAGCTACAGGTACCGGACATTGCCCAGTATAACACCCTGACAGAGAAACCTAGGTCCACAGAGCCAGTACCAGTCCTTTAGGCAGTGACCCTTTAAAGAAAGTGATGTCCTTTGTCCATCCTGTTCATAGTACCATTAGTATATCAGTCTTGGAAGGAATAGACGGAATAGCCTGGATATAGGCCTAAGTGTAGTCTCACTACCTCACCACTAGTGCCGGTGTCCCTGTGTTTACCCAAGAGTGTATACCTTCTGTAATCACAGCCCTGTTAGAAATGCTTTGAACTGTTATTTGTGAATACTGTTGGGCCTAGAAGCAGACAGAAGGAACGGTCGGGTTGACGGAATCTTATTGGACTATTAACCGGACTTTGAACAAGCGGTAGTTGTCAACCTTATCTGTTCAGTTGCATCCTAGGCGTGTCCGACAATTGGGCCACCGACTGATGTGAGAGAGGGCTTGCCATGAAAGGTAGCGGATAGCTCCGCAAGGACCCGTGGTGTGTGCCAGTAGGTACGGGTAGTCCACTGATTCCCACGACGCGACCCCTGGGCCGACAATGTGACTCTTACCCGAGGGTATGTTGACAGTAGTGGGTAGCTCCCACCGTGACTGACAGCGGCGTGTTCACTGCCGAGTTTGGCAACATGGGGGTCAGGCACGACCTCTCTCAGGGGGACCTCCAGCAGGTTCGACGTCCCCAAACTCAGAATTCCTGTCTGCTCCGCAGAAGAGAATATCCTGTTACGTGTTCATTACAGTAAAAAGTTTGTGCCACGGGCAGCAGTAGTCCCTCCTACATAAATTGGCATAGTCGGCAGGATCCAAAGCCTCGCAGTGATGGAACCGTCAAGCAGCGGGGTCACTCCAACAACCCCGACCGTAGTGATACCCATGGGGGCCGCCCTAATGAACATTTCTAAGTTCGATGGGAAGTGCGTATCGATTGCAGATTGGACAGAACGAGTTCATACCGCGGCCCGGTTATTCCAGGTACCTGTGACCCACCAGGCCGATCTGGCGTTCAACTCACTTGAAGGGGATGCTAGACAAGCTCTCCTGGTCTTACTGCCAGAGCAACACAATATGCTAGAAGCGATCATCAGCTGACTGGACTCCCTATATGGGGATGTCACCTCCGCCGTCGACCTTCGAAAGAAATTCTATACAAGAGTACAGAGGAATGGTGAATCGTTACAGCAATTTTCAGTAGGACTACAAGGAATGTGGAGTCGACTAGTAAAGAAAGATCCAGCAGTGTGTGCAGCCCTACCTGAGCCGGACCAATTAGTGAGATTCCAGTTTGTGTCTGGACTGGACAGTCGTAACTTGAAGGCGGGCTGTGAGAGACTTAGTCCGGGTCACTCCTACCACCACGATGAGCAAGGTGTTACGAGAAGCACTCGAGGTACATTGAGAGGAGTTGGGAGAAGCCAGCATGGCCCTACAAAGTGTGGGTCCCACCGAGACAACTCCGATTACTGATGAGCGACCAGAAGCAGCGTTCCAAGATTTTGGCTGGGATGTCAAGGAAGCTATTCGGGAATTAAAGACAGACGTCGCTCAATTGAGAGTAATGGCCGACTGACCGGAACAACTATCTCGTCCATCAAGATCGACACAAGGGGGCCTCGACGCTCTTGGCAGTGTGATCAGCCAGGTCATTTTGCCAGAGACTGCAGGATGAGACGCTACCCAAGACGTGAACTGCCACCTTTAGACTAAGGTACCCCGCCGATAAGTGCCAAGCTGTGGGCATCCCATCGACAGGCCAAAAAGAAAGGGTAGAACTTGTAACTGGGAAATGCCCGATAGTTTCAGCCGTGATCAGGGGGGGTAAAAATCCCTTGCCTTATTTATACTGGGTCAGAGGTAACCACCATGACATATCAGTTGTTCCATGAACAGTTTGAAGGTCAACAGACTCTAGAAGCACACTGGATAAAACTCACAGCGGCTAATAGTCTGCTAATTGCCGGGTTACGTGGTTAGAACTGGAAGTGTTTAACCGTAATTTCCCCCAGGCTGGTATTGTAGTAGTACATAATTGTGCAAGGCCAGGTATACCTGTTATAATTGTCATGAATGTGTTGCAGGAAATACACGGGATGATGTTCAATGAGATGAGCGGTGCTCGGTGGGAGGAGCTGGCATCCAATCATACAGCGCGGCAAGCTTTACTCCATGTAAATCAAGTCTGTCAACGACAGGCTAATTTCAAAACGCTGCAGGGGCGAGTGAGAATGGTAAGGGCCCCAAGTAAGGCATTATTGCAAGTACCACCATTACAGGAAGTCACCATTCCCCTTTCATCACAGTTTGAGGGGTGCCATAGTCATGGAAGAACCAATGCGAAGTCCTCAGAACACGCAACCCTGGGTGGTGGGAAGGACGGTGTATCGGATAACGAAACAAATGGCTACCGTCAGAGTGTTGAATCCTACCTCAGGGGTGGTCGAAATACCGGCCGGCACAGTGTTGGCTAATGTCGAACTGGTTAGGGCAGAGGACGTGACAGACCCAACCGTGGCCGAACCCCTTGGACATAAATTGCCAGAAGATGAAAGGAGTGATGCTGAAGTGAGCGAACAGACCAAATGACTGTGGTGTCAGCTCGAATTAGACGGAGGGGCATCGGATACAGTTTTGCGGGAACAACTGAGGTTGCTACTTCGACGCTTCAGCTGGGTTTTCGCTCCGCATGAAGGGGACTATTGGTGCACCGCCACTATCGAACATGAAATTCACACAGGAACGGTGCCTCCCATCAGGGAGCATTATCGCAATATACCTCCTGCTCTATATCGTGAAGTAAAGGCTCTTATACAAAAGATGTTAGACGGACAAGTGATCCGAGAGAGTCAGAGCCCGTGGGCATCCCCGATTGTCCTGTTAAGAAAGAAGGACGGAACGCTTCGGTTCTGCGTCGATTATCGCAAACTGAACGCCTGTACCCACCGAGATGCCTACCCACTTCCCCGAGTGAAAAAGTCATTAACAGCCATGCAAGAGGCCCAATACTACACGATGCTCGATTTTGCCAGCGGATATTGGCAGGTACCCATGAAAGAAGAAGATAAGGAGAAGACGGCGTTCATCACCCCGTCAGGATTATTCAAATTTAACCGAATGCCGTTCAGTACCTTCCAACGACTAATGGAGCATTGTCTGGGAGATCTAAACTTTGAGTCAGCCTTGATCTATTTAGATGACATCGTTATTTTCTCGAAGACCTTTCCGGAGCACTTAGGGCATTTACAGGTCATGCTAGAACAGTTAGGAAAATATGGACTCAAGCTGAAACCCAGTAAGTGCCGATTGGGTAACCAACAGATGAATGCAGCAGGGATTGCACCTGACCCCGACAAGATCAAAGCCATACAAGAGTGGGCCATTCTGCAGAAAACCACGGAAATACGAGTCTATCTCTAATTGGTCGGGTATCTTGAATCAACTGCTCTGTGGACAACCCACACAAAAGAAGGGAAGTTGCGGTCCCAGCATTGTAAACACTGGCACGAACCATAACAAGTGGCATTCGAAGCACGAAGACCCGGCTTGTGACGGCCTCCATCCTCGCTTTTGCAGACTTCACCCAACCATTCTGACTGTACACTGATGCCAGTCTGAAGGGACTGGGAGCTGTACTGGCCCAGCAGCAAGGGGACGTGGAGCGCGTTATCGCCTATGTTAGCTGCAGTCTATTACCAATTAGAGCTCGTTCAGACTAGAACTGTTGGCCATAGTGTGGGCCATTACAGAATGGTTTGCAGAATACCTGGTCAGAAACCAAGTGGAGATTTACATGGAAAACAACCCCCTGGCGTATCTTGGAACCGCTAAGCTGGGGGCGATGGAACAACGATGGGTAGCATGACTGGCTCGATTCAACTGAATCATTCGTTATAAGCCCGGTAAGAATCATACCAATGCCGATGTACTATCCCGACAGCCGTGTGAGATCCCGGTCAGAGAGGTGGATGATGAAAAGGAAGAGATGGAAATACCCCCACTACGCGTGGTTCATCCACCAGTGCCGAAGAAACGAATAGTGACGGCAATACAAGAGGTTGAGTGTTTTACTGAAATGTATGATGGAGACAAATGGAAGAAGCAACAATGGCAAGACAAGGACATCCAAATTATTGACCAGTGGGTGCGTCAGAAGAGAAAGCCCATGGCAGCAGAGCGGAACAGGTTGTCAGCACCAGCTAAAGCACTGGTTCAGCAGTTGGAACGATTAGAACACTGTAATGGAATATTGTATAGACGAGTGTGGGCACCGCGGGAACATCAAGAAATATGGCAGTTGGTGTTACCCATAGCAGACGTGAAACTCGTGTGTAAGTGGATGCACGAGAAGAGAGGTAATTTTGCGGTGGAAAAGACTGTACAGATGATCCGGACTCACTTCTATGCTCCAAGACTGGAAGGAATAATGAGAGATGTCTACAAAGAATGCGCAGAGTGGGTAATACACAAGGCGATGAAAAGCCGAAGAGACCAATGAGCCACTATAACTGCTGACAGTAGACTTTTTAACAATCCAATAAGTCACATCGGGATCATGTTATCCTTCCTTATGGTTGCCCAAGACTCCTCTTATCGAATCAAGGGCCGAATTTCGAGTCGAATCTCCTTCGAGAACTGTGTGTACTACATGGAATCCAGAAATCAAGAACCACCCCATATCACCCACAAGGTAATGGGGCTTGCGAAAGGTTCAACCTCAACTTAATTGGTCTGTTAAAAACTCTAGGAGATGGACGTCAAGAACGATGTCCTGAATATGCGGACGACCTGGTATGGGCCTACAATAACACTGTGCATCGGGCTACCGGTTATACCCCATGTCAATTGATGTTCGGTCGACCGAGTCGGGTTCCATTGGATCTTCTGTTATAAATGCCAGAGATGGAAATTACCCGATCCCCATCACAATGGGTACAGGAGCACCAGCGGCGGTTGAGTGCGGCCAAAGACGAAATGGAGAAAGCTCGGCACACAGAGAGCCTGCTCCCTATGAGTGAACGACATCGAGCTTTTCATACTGGAGTTCGAGTACTGGTACGGAATCGCCGGGCAACACGTGGGGGTAAGCTAGAGCCCTGATGGGAAAGGAAACCATACATGGTGATTAAACGCGTTGATCCTGGACTTCCTGTGTATAAAGTGCGACCAGAGGGTAACCAGGGACCGAGCAGAATGCTACATCGAAACCTGCTGAGACCCTGTACTTTTCCGACACCAAGACAAGTAGGTACAGGTAGTCCACTCATTCCCACGACGCGACCCCTGGGCCGAGAGTGTGACTCTTACCTGAGGGTATGCTGACAGTAGTGGGTAGCTCCCACCGTGACTGACAGCGGCGTGTTCTCTGCCGAGTTTGGCAACGTGGGAGTCGGACCTCCAGCGGGTTCGACGTCCCCAACCTCAGAATTCCTGTCTGCTCCTCAGAAGAGAATATCCTGTTACGTGTTCATTACAGTAAAAAGTTGAACCAAGAAGTTGTGTCTCATCCTTTGTGCCACGTGCAGCAGTAGTCCTTCCTACAACCTCTCTTACTTTTATAGCGAAAAGCCTGAAATGCACCCTACATTATGAGTCGGTTATGAAAATAGTACTCAGATGGTACTACACACCAGATAGACTCCAACATATGTTTCCTAGTGCATCCCACCTATGTTGGAGGAATTGTGTAGGCAGAGGCACCCTCCTTCACATTTTATCGGACTGTCCATTGCTCACAGATCTTTGGACATCTTCCTTCACATTATTATTGAGAATAGCGGGAATACCTATTACTTTTTCTTGACATTAATCCCATACTGACTGAATATAGAGTCATATCGCCCATTTATATCTCGCGACCAGGGGCGTAGCTAAAGGCTCATGGGCCCCGATGAAAAAGTTCTTATTGGGCCCCCCCCGCAAACTTCTCATGGCCGATGGCCCGCAGCTTTTAGCTGCATCGCTGGGTCTCCTAAGTGACCCAACAATGCAGCAGTAGCAGCCAGGGGAATCACTAAGGGCTTAAAATGTCAGGGGAAATAGCCCCAACACAGATGTGTCCCCCCCCCAAAAAAAAATGTGTGTATAGGAGACAGCATAGCATATCTATAGCACTACGACCCTATAAACTATGGATATGATTAGATACATTGGCTCAGCAGACAGTATCACACATTATAGGATTAGATACAATGGCTGAGCAGACAGTATCACACATAATAGGATTAGATACAGTGGCTGAGCAGACAGTATCACACATGATAGGATTAGATACAATGACTCAGCAGATAGTATCACAAATGATAGGATTAGAGACAGGGCCCAGCAGAGAGTATCACACATGATAGGATTAGATACAGTAGCTCAGCAGACAGTATCACACATGAGAGATTAGATACAGTGGCTCAGCAGACAGTATCGCACATGATAGGATTAGATACAGTGGCTCAGAAGGCAGTATCACACATGATAGGATTAGCTACAGTGGCTCAGCAGACAGTATCACACATGATTGGATTAGATGTAGGACCAAGCAGACAGTATCACACATGATAGGATTAGATACATGGCCCAGCTCGCTGACATTGCGGCTCCAGCACTGGACCCAGGAAAGGTAAGAATAATAATTTTGCTTCTTTATGTGTTACTGATTATTTTTGTGTGTTTGTGTTTTTTTACAGGTTCGGTTGTTGGACTTTGGATACGAGGACTTCAATAAAATGGTTAATGAGGGTTGTATTTTTTTATTTCAATAAAATATTTTTTCTATGTGCTTGTATCTTTTTAAACTTTATTATCACCACCTTAGTAATGGCCGCTGGCTGATTGGCAACCTCCATTACTAAGGTGGGGCTTAATGTTAGCCGGTCAAAGTCCAACACTAACCCGCATTATTACCCCGGTACCCACCGCCACCAGGGGTAATGGGAAGAGCCGGGTACGAACCAGTACCCGTCCATCTGTAGTGACGGACAGGCACCGGGGTGGCCGCCGGCTGGTAGTATTAGGCTGGGGAAGGCCAAAACCAGTGACACCTACCACCCTGGTAATGCTGCCTGCTGCAGCTGTGTTGTATCTGGCTGGTTATGAAAATTGGGGGGACCCGACATCGTTTTTTCCAATTATTTTTTATTTAATTTTTTTTAAATGACGTGGGGTCCCCCCCATTTTTCATAACCAGCCAGATACAATAAAGCAGCAGCAGCCTAGCATCACCAGGGTGGGAAGGGCCACTGTTTTTGGCCTTTCCCCTCCTGATAATACCAGCCTGCGGCCACCCCATCGCTACAGATGGTCAGGTACTGGATCGTACCCGGCTCTTCCCAGCACCCCTGGTGGCGGTGCGTACCGGGGTAATAAAGGGGGTTAGTGTTAGCCTCTGCACCGGCTAACACTAAGCCCCGCCTTAGCAATGGATGCTGTCAATCAGCCGGCGGCCATTACTAAGGCGGTAGTAATATAGTTTAAAAAAAAACACAAAGACATAGAAAAAATATTTTATTGAAATAAAAAAAAACACAACCCTTATTAACCATTTTATTGATAATAAAAAAAAAGCCGTCATCGAAGTAGTCCTGGAATCCGACGTAGTCCAACGACCGAACCTGTAAGAAAACAAACAAAAAAAAAAGATTAGTAACACATGTGTTAGGCTTAGATACAGGGCCCATGTGTGATACTGTCTGTGGGACCCTGTATCTAAGCCTACCACTTAGATACAGGGTCCAGCAGACAGTAATCTTATACAGTATAAGATTACTGTCTGCTGGGGCCCTGTATCTGAACCTACAGTGTGGTAGGCTTATATACAGAGCCCATCAGACAGTATCACACATGGGCCATGTATCTAAGCATACCATGTGATTGGCTTAGATACAGGGCCCAGCAGACAGGATCACACAATCTGTGATCCTGTCTAATAGGCCCTCTAAGCCTGCTACATCGTAGGCTTAAAGGGGTTGTGCAGTCCCTAAACATTGATGGCCTATCCTCAGGATAGGTCATCAATAGCTGATGTGTCGGGGTCAGTCTCCCGGGACCCGCCAATCAGCTGTTTTGAAGGGGCTGCAGCACTCGTACGAGAGCTGCTTCCCCTTCATTTCCCTTACTCGCTCACACTGTGAATCGCCGACACCGAATCACAGTGTGACCTGAATGAAGTGACCGGAATGAAGGGGAAGCAGCTCTCGTACGAGTGCTGCGGCCCCTTCAAAACAGCTGATTGGCGGGTCCCGGGAGTCGGACCCCGCCAGTCAGGGCTACTAATCTTACCTTCCTCTTCATCCGAGGCGGAAGTTCTGTCCTCTCGATGTTGTGCGCGGCGCATAGCGCTGTGACGTCATGCGCTGCGCACAGCGCTTGACGTCAGGACCTCTGCTGCGATCCGGAACCAGGAAGGTAAGTACAGTCTGTTACTATAGTAACAGGGGACCGTGGCCCGAGTTACTATAGTAACTTTTTATTGATGTGGTGCGGGGGGCTGCGGGCCCCCCTGGCTTCGGGGCCCGGTCGCAATTGCGACCGCTGCGACCCCTATAGCTACTCCAGTGCTCGCGACTAAACTAGTCATTACTAGACACTGGAAAAGCCTTACAGTTCCTTCCATGCAGGAAATTTTGCACACGTCAATGGTATGTGCTCTCACAAGAAAATGATGGCATTTAGGGACCACTCCTACTGTAAGTTTGAAAAGTTGTGGGGACCTTGGCTGCGTAATGTTTATAACTGTGTCTCCTAGGGAATGGCTCCTCTTATGCACCATGCTACATATCTTGTACATCCCGGTTTCTGCTTAGTCTGAGATGTTTTATTCTTATATTTGTTTGGTTGTTAGATCTTTTTTTTGTTTTTGTTTTTCCTTTGCTCATTTCTCCAATGTATTCCATACTTTGAATTGGTTTGCATATTAGACATTCATATATACATGGAAAGTATTTCTGGATGTCAAGTTTTGGACTAGCTAGCTATCTAATGTTCGTACATTACTTATATTTCATTGTTAAACCAGATCCAAGACGTGCCTGATATCCTGTAATTTGTAAATTGTTTCGCTAACATACAGTATTGTTCATTTGCAATGGATATTATTTGTGCATCCAATATGCTTGTTGTATGATCTCTGTAGAATGTTAAATAAAAATGTATAGATTTAAAAGAAAAAAAAAATAGGGACAACTCCCACCTATCAGGAGAATGAAATTACTGACAAATATATTGCTATTTTTTTTAATTGTTTTGTTTAGTTTTAAAATGGCATGAAGTAGCACTGGGAACTTACTCTCTATTTTGCCACATCAAAGTGAGGATGAGACAGTTTAATGGAGGTGTGCTACAATAGAATGTGTGAAGATGAACCTAAGCTCAGTCTTATAGTTTGATAGTATAAGAATTTTGTATTTTAGTGTAAAAATCTGTGTAAATGCTTTTACAGGTTAAACCCTTGAAACAATGTCAATAATGACTGCACCGCTCCTTTTTATGCTGTTCTAAGATAGGGCAGCATATAGGACTTGACAGATCACCTTTATTTTTTATCACCACTAGGTTTAGAACATAAGCAAAGGGAGGTAGCATGTGTCAGTTTATCTAAATCCAGGGCATCCAAAATTGTTTCCCATTGTCACTGACCACGTAGCCCAGTTGAAGAAGGCGACTTTCTAGGCTACGTGGTCAGTGACAATGGAAATGGACCACCCCACATTCCCTGCCACTAAAACTCAATAACACTCTTCAATGATTCCCTATACTAGTGTTACCAGTATCTGATGTTTCTCACCTTATTCGGATCCAGCACTGTGTTTCTGGGGAGTGGCCGCAGTGCTACTGCTCTGGATGTTCAGTTGCGGCAGGCTTCGGCACCCAAAGATGATATCAGGCCTAGCAGCCTTTTCAAACTGGGATTGTCCTGCTATGCATTGCTTGGTGTTTGAGGTATATTCTTTTCCTGGTTCTTATTCCTGTGCATTGCTACTGTGTTTGATCCTGATCCTGACCTCGGCTTTGTTCCTGGTACCTGTTGTCCTTCTCTAGGCTTTTAAACTTGGCAACGATTCTGACTACACTCCCATCTTGTTCTCTTGCCTGTCACATGCTGACCAATCTTCTGGTGACGACCCTCGGCTCTGTTCCTGACAACACTATTACTGCATCAGCCAACTGCCATCAATCAGGGACTATTCTGGGAACCACGACCTGGGGATCTTCTTGCAGCAAAGTCCATACGTCCTTGCGTAGAATAAAGGTGTATTCCCAGCTCAGAAATAGCAGGTAATATGCTATGAGATGTGCCTTTCCATGCACACTGTGTCCCCATCAATGTTTTCTCACCGTGGCCAATAAATTTGGTCATCGTTGTGTTCTAACTGCGTCTTATTAGTTTCTCTGCTCTTCTGCTATTCTAGCCGGGCTATTCTGGCCAGGCTGGAGCATACGCTATAGCTCCCTGCCCGGCTACCTCTCAGCAGCTGTATTAAAGTGTCTAGAACAGCTCCCGGACATGCGTAGTAGCCCTGGAGCTGTTCTGCACAGTAGCACAGGCTCTTATCAAGGATATGACACTGCATCTGCTCCACAGCCTCTGGAGCGCACACCTAGAAGTCAGCGCCGCTTGAATGACAGGGAAAGTGTACCATCCACATATGCTCCCGATCAAGAGAACATGCTGGCATCATTTCAAAAACTAGATTAACAGCATTGGAAGACTAAGCTAAAGAAATTGTAGCAATGCGGGACTTCGGCCTCATACACACGACCGTGTTTTTTGGCCTCAATTCATCCGCAAAAATGCGGATGAATTGCGGACCCATTCATTTCTATGACCACATGCACATGGCCCTGGTTTTCACGGATCAGCGTGGGGCCCCAAGTCCGGCCCCGCAAAAACCAGAACATGTAAGTATACGATCTGCATTTGTAGCATGGGCTTGCCCATAGAAGTGAATGGGGTCGTGAAAAAAGCAGATGACATACGGATGGACGTTCATGTGTCATCCACAATTGCAGATTTGTGGATCTGTTGCTAAGCGACAACGGTTACTTTCCCCTGTCATCGTGCAGGTTGGAGAGAGTGTAGGAGAGCACCAAAGAGCAGACTTGTGAAGATCGTGTCTATAATTAATGTAGAAGAACCCTGATACAATACAGGTCCTGTATTTGAGACGAACGTGAGGAGGACTACTAACACCTCAATGTGAAGGACCATGCCTAGCAGGAGGTGGGCAAGGACTTGTATCAAAAGGAGTGGGACAAAATAAAAAAAAGCTCAAAATCTGAAAAGAAAAAGATGGGTAAGTGGCACCCCTTTTCTCCATATACCCCTTCAGCCACAACCTTTTCAACCATGTTTTTGTTATTATGGGAGATTTTTTTATTTATTTATTTCAGTTGACTACATAAAGACACGGTGGAATACACCTCTACACAAAACAGCTTGCATTCCTGAGAGATGTCATGGAGGTTGGCCCGTAAGTATATATCATATATGTTCATTATATGTACTGTAGTTGTACGAGTACTGTCAGGGCATGTAGTGATGCATGGGGCTATGCCAGTGGCATAGGTAAAGTGGTTGCAGTGGTTGCAATTGTGACTAGTTCATTCAGACAGGGGGGGGGCATAACCCCCCGCACCACATCTATCCAATGTAGTAACTGTGGCCTATGTAATTAACTATACGGGCCCCTGTTACTACAGGGGGAGCTTCAAGTTGCACAGAAACACACCCTGTGATCAGTACCGGAAGGCCCTTATATACTATTGGCATTGACCTCAAAATGCAGATACAATTGAATACTATTGCGGAGCAGGGAGCCTGCTCCATGCTCTGCTACTCACTTGACTACATGACACATTAGACCTGCAGCGCAATGACATCACTGGTTTGCGCTGGCCTACGCCACGATCCTGTCTCGGCGCCTCAAAGGCTTTGAGGGGCGTGCAGCCCCGTTCTAATCTGTTTTTTACGCTACCAGTATTGGTCAGCACATGTCGTCTAGGCCTTGTATATTCGAACTAGTAATATAAAGGTCTCGACTGGTGGCATACGTGAAAACCAATATTTGCAGCGGGGAATCCAGAGGGTAGTGGGAGCGTGTTAATATGTGTTTAGAAATCCCCTTTTTAAAATATTTGCATTTGCCCATGACAGTATACTTACCGACCACGCTGCTGTGTTAGGTCCGGCAAGAGCACAGGTCCTGACACCTTCCAGCGTCACAATGTCACAATGATATGTGCACTGTGCATGACGTTGTGAAGATGAATGGTATCAGGACACGTACTGCGGCCGGAGGTGAAGAGGAGCCGGCTCAGGAGCATGGAGGGTACTGTCCTAACATACAGGGCCTACTAGAGAGTATCACACATGTGATGGCAATAAAGAAAAGTGGTGGGGGGCTCAAAAAGGAGTCTTGCAACGGGGCTTATGAGCCTTTAGCTACACCCATGGCCTACACTATGTACCACATACTCACTTGCTGAATAGCATTCTCCCATGTGTATATTTTATACTGCAATTGTACTGATGCATGATGCCAATTTTTTCTACTTTTACTATAGAACAAAAGACAATCTAAAGGCAGCGGAGGAGGAGGACTCAGATGTCACCGCAATTGATGAGGAATCGGCAAGTGTGGAGATTCGCTGCTCCACTTCATCAGCTGCCACTGAGGAAATAGCAGAAGTGGCCAATCCTGGGCCTTCCACAGTATCAGAGGGCACAACTTTCAGAAGAGCCAAGCCCCGGCAGACCGAAAAAGCAACAGTTGCTTCTGCTGCTATAGACGCAAGGAACAAGGTTGATTTGAGGGTTCTAGAGAATCTAGAAAGAAGAGGGACAGAAAAAGCAGAGGAGACCTTCTGCAGGGTCTTAGCCCATCATTTTAGAGAAGTGACCCAGGAGAGGCAGATGAGGTGCCAGTCTGTTGGGTGTGGTAGAGGTATCAGTCACACACCCTGACCTGGGAGAGCTCTACCAGGCCGTAGAATTCCACCGGAAGTGGTATGATGGGAGTACCTACGGCCATGGACCTCCACCACCCAGTACAACTCAGCAATCCAACCCAGGCACACCCATACGACAGTTCTATGTCACTTTTCACCCAAGATAGACTGCCTTATGCCATCCCCATCACCTCACCAGTGCAGGCATTTGCACCACGTTGTAATTTTTTTTTTTATTTTTTTTTTATTTTGTTATATTGAGACAATACAGAATTTTATATAAAAAAAAGTTTATACTGCTAATTTTCTCAGTTGTGTTTTTTATGGTAGTGATTTTGTGTGTTGTGTGTAGTATGTTCGGTGTGAGTGTGCATGTGAAGTATGCGCGGTACCAGTGTGCATGTGGAGAATGCGCGGGGCGAGTGTGCATGTGGAGTATGCGCGGGGCAAGTGTGCATGTGGAGTATGCCTGGTCGATTGTGCATGTAGAGTATGTGCGGTGCAAGTGTGCATGTGGAGTATGCGGGGTTTGAGTATGCATGTGAAGTATGCGCGGTGCGAATGTACATATGGAGTATGCACGGTGCGAGTGTGCATGTGAAGTATGCACGGTGCGAGTGTACATGTAGAGAATGCGTGGTGCGAGTGTGTATGTGGAGTGTGCGCAGCGTGAGTGTGCATGTGGAGTGTGCGCAGTGCGAGTGTGCATGTGGAGTGTGCGCAGTGCGAGTGTGCATGTGGAGTATGCACGGAGCGAGTGTGCATGTGGAGTATGCGCTGTGCGAGTGTGCATGTGGAGTATGCCCGGTCGAGTGTGCATTCAGAGAATGTGCGGTGAGCAGTATGCTTGATATGAAGCAAAGACCAAAGAAGACTAAGAGGGATTCCACACTCATTCAAGGACTACATTTTACCAATTCTACAGATAAATACATTTATCTGTATACTCTGTACGATGAGGAAGTGAAAAGCCATATCACTTTATACATGTTTTATTGTCAACCCATAACGAGGTATTGGTTTGCATTTAACTGCAATCAAAAAATTGAGAAATAATAAAAAATAAAAAAAGTTAAAATACAGCTGAAAAAAAATATAAAAAAATCAAGAATTAATTTGGACAGAAATACATAAACTCGCAACAAGGGTCCTCATTCTCTTGCGAGTTTCTACTCTAAGTATTGAAACAGAAAACTAACTAAACTAAAGAGACAACAGTCCAAAACCAAATCAGGAAAGACAACAGTCCAGATAGAAATTATGTGTCGGCATGGATAGCATCCATCTGCCAAGAAACCACTCCCACCGGTGACAGGAAGTAGTCAGTATCGAATTGCCAAATAGCCAGTCCTGACGCTCCTGTGCTTCCATACTGGGTGTGGACCTCAGAGATGGTAGCTGTCCGCAAATGATGGTCCAGCTCTCTGTGAAACGCCGACTCATCAGTCCTCAGAAAATTGTGGATGATGACACAGGCTTGGACAATCTGCATCACATTCACTGGATCCATCTGAATGGAGCTCTGGAAAACCCGCCACTTGCTGGTCAGTGGTCCAAAAGCACACTCCACATACCATCTCGCATGGGTGAGGCAGTAATTGAAGATATGCCTCCGGTCATTCAAAACACGCCTGTGGAATGGTCGCATGAGGTGAGGGGACAGTCCAAAGCCTTCATCACCTACGATGACGAAGGCTGCAGGAGGTCCTGAAGATCCTGGAAGTTGTCTCGGTTCTATTAAAACGAGCAGGTTAGACTCGAGCCGTTCACCTATTCTGGAAACACTGAAAACGCCAGCATCCGCAGAGCTCCCATAGGCCCCAATATCGACAATTACAAACCAATAGTCACTGTCAGCCAAGGCCAAAAGCACCACCGAGAAAAACTGCTTGTAATTAAAATATTGTTTTTTGTTTGCGATACAACGCACTGACATAGTTGGGGAACTGCGCAAATCGGTAGAAGCCCTTGGTAATCCGATCCAGTCTTCTGCCTTGGACTGTGGAATCACTGACGCTCTCAGTTTCTGCCGGATGACTTTGCAGGTCAGTCGTACGATCTGCAAAATCGTGGAGCCCCCCAGCAAAAACTCAAAATGCAGTGATCCACATGAGTTGCCAGTTGGCAGGAATCTGTGAACAAATTTTTTTTATTAATTACATATAGCAGTATCAGAGTGGAATGGCGGAAATAGGCACAGGTGACAAGTATGGTTATACTATCTGCAGCCTAGTGACATGTTAGCAACAGGTACAGGGGACAACTACGGTTATACTATCTGTAGCAGGGTGACATAGCGGCAATAGGCACAGGGGACAAGTACGGATTTACTATCTGTAGCAGGGTGAAAAGGCAGCAATAGGCACAGGGGACAAGTACGGTTTTACTATCTGAAACAGGGTGACATGGCGGCAATAGGCAAAGAGGACATTATATGTTCTTACCTGTGGGGGATGATTAGCCATTCCTCCGGAGTGATGCACCTTCGCATGTTGGTGTCCCGGAAGGTTAGTCCGGAACGGAGGTCCGACAGCAAACTGTCAAAAGTTGAGATGGATATATGGCAGTAGCTGTGGAACTTGTCCAGGTGCTGCTGCAGGTCAGACTACTGGGTGTGGAAATGCCCCTTCCTAGGCCATTGGGAGACAATGGGGTGAACCCACTAGCTCCCCCTCTTAATTTTTTTCTTCCAGCATTGGTAGTTGCTGTCCAAATCGCCAAGAGAAGAGCTAGCCCAGGAGAACATCAACCACAGGAACTAAAGACATGTCCACAGTGAGGAATTGTGAAAAGCTAGATCAGCAGAAGAATCAAACAGAACTTGCACAAAGCAAAGAGAAACAAAAATGCCAAAGAAAATGGCTCCTGGGTGACCATGTGACCTACCCCAGGGGGTTGGGACAAGCTTGTGACATTATTTCTAGCCTTCCCCTTTATGCGGATCTGCAAATACGGATGCACTACGGAGGTTTTTTGCGGACCACTCATCTGCAAATGCGTTCAACAGATCTGTGGTTTTTACGGACTGCAAAACTACTACGGTCGTGTGCCTGAGGCCAGGGTCCTCTTACACGGCCCGACATGGGCCGTGTAAACAAGCGCCGATCAACAAGACAGCTCGTTGATCGGCGCTCGTTTGTTCCTTTCACAAGGAGCTATGAATGGGGATGAGCGTTTGTTGCTACACTAAGGCCTCATGCACACGAACATAGCCATGTCCACGGCCGTGATTTTCGGGTCGGCCTGCCGCAGACTGTCACCCGCAAGCAGCCTGCAAATTGCGGGCCGTGCACATGGCCGCGTCCATTATTTTCTATGAGCCTGGAAACCACGGTCGTGTGCATGGGCCCATAGAAAAGAATGGGGCCGCAATTCTCCCGTGGATTTTCGGGGGAATTGCGGCCGCAAAACCAGGTTTGTGTGCATGGGGCCTAAGTGTATTGAATATAGTGCTGTTTAGTGTAATCAGGTTGTGTTCAACCAGTGTTGTACCCAACTGGATACCTATTTCCCTGTAGTAGCTTAGTTATTTACATTAGTTTTAAATATATTCTTGGAATTCATGATTAAAGGATATTTCCTGATCGTCCTACGGAAGCACACTTAAGGGTTAAGATACTTCATCTGACCGGATAGAAGAGACATATTACTCAGCAGTAATCAACTAACAATTAAGAGGTCCCAGGTAACCTTAAATAGAGCCCAAATCCCTTCAGAAAGCGTATTTTTTCTCTTCTATGAAGATGGATAGTTGAAGACATCTATACCAAAATGCTTTATACAGAGGGGGTTCCTCTGTCCCTAAGTTGCGACCCATGAAGGCATGGGTGGCTGTATACTGGGGGTTTCCACGGTCCCTCGGCCTGGCTTCTAAAAATCTTACCTGGAGGTAATGAGAAGCCACGCTTCCAGTCTGGAGCGGCATGCAGGTTTTACCTGTCCCTCGGCTCCTAGACGTGGATCCCATACACCTCCGGACAGGTGTCCCAAGATGGCCGCCGCCGAGGTAAGGTGTATGCTGGATTCCGTCGCATGCGCTGTGCACTCTCCCGGCTTCAGTGCGGTCTGCACATGCGCGACAACGGAAGTCTCACGGGATCCCGGCGGTTCAAGAAAGGACCGCGAATCCAGGGCTACGGCGCTGGTTCAGCTGCTCAACCCTGGAGATTAAGGTACCGAAAACTTTTATTGTGTTAATGTGAGAAGGGTTTTGCTTCCTTGAGGCTACTTACAGATAAGATTGTAAATTGCATGCCTTTTTCCCCAGATGGCAAGTCCTGCATCTCAAGGGAAACATAAAAGGAAATCTAAGCACAATATGTGTAAAGGTTGTCAGCAACCATTGCCAGGGGATTGGGACCACAGTTTCTGCTCCTCTTGCAGACCTCCTGAACAATCCTTCCATACTAAAGCTGTGGGGTTTCTGTCCTGGTTTAAAAACCAACTTACAGATACCTTTCAGGAGATTAAATCGACTGCTATTCCGAAAAAATCTAAAGGTAGAAAGCGGACGCCCTCTCCGCATTCCCCTTCCGAATATGATCTATCGGAGGAGGATCTGGATTCAGAAGACTCTGATGGGGAACCTCTAGATAATATTTATCTGTTAAAGACAAGGTCCCGCACTTGCTGAAAGCAGTCAAACTAACCGTTGAGACCAATAAAGATGTGTCTCATAAAAGCAAAAAGGCAATCAGGGGGCAAGGTTTAAAAACACCTACAAAACAGATCCCAAGTTTAGTTCTAACTGGCATGTTCCGCCCGAAGTTGATCTTGCTGTCGCCAGATTGTCAAAGAAATCTGTGTTTCCTTCAGAGGAGTCCTCCCTCTTAAAGGATCCAATGGATCGCAGAGCTGATTCTATATAAAAAAAAAAGCCTACTCATCGTCGTCTGCGGCGTGTAAAGTTGCATCAGCTTCCATCCTGGTTGCCAGAGCCCTTCGTACATGGCTTAGTCAGCTCTCTCAAGATCTGGAGGAAGGCGTACCGAGAAAAAAAGATCTTGCACAATATCCCTCTCATGAAAGCGGCTGCAGAATTTTTGTGACGAGCCTCTGGATGTCTTGAAGTTTTCTTCCAGGTCCCTGGCTCTCTCTAATATGGCATGTAGAAACCTCTGTATCAAGCAATGGGCAGGGGACGTGCCATCCAAGAATCATTTCTGTTCCCTACCATTTCATCCCTCTTCTCTCTTCGGCCCTCAGCTAGAAGACATCCTTAAATTAATAAATGATGAAAAAGGGGTTTCCTTCCCACGTCCTCCAAAGAGGCTGCCATTTAAAACCTTTCAAGACCGTTGCAAAAGGTCACATAAGGGTCAAAAATATTTTTGTGGGGGTGACAGGCAGCGTAGATTCAAACGCAAGCAGGAGGGTAACCCCTCCTTCAGGGAAAAGTCACCCTTTCAAAGAAATCCTAACTTATGACGCCAAGAGAGAGGAGTGTCCAGTAGGTTGAAGACTAGGAATGTTTGTTCACCTATGGCTAAAAACGTCCACAGACGCTTGGGTCTGATCCACCATCCAGAATGGCTACTCGCTGGAACTAAACACCGTTCCAAAGAACAGATTCTGTATAAACAGAGGAAGAAATCCTATTGTTCTCAGTCTTATTCAGGACTTTATAAGGAAGGGAGCATTGGAAGAAGTCCTGTATCATCAGCAGGGTCAAGGAGTGTACTCCCCTATCTTTGCCAATCCAAAAAAGGAAGACAAGTGGCAGTTAGTGATAGATTTAACATATCTGAACCAGTTCTTAGTAAAGAAAAAGTTCAAAATGGAATCTATACAGTCATAAATATTATCCAAGAAAGGGATTTTCTAGCCACTATCAATCTGCAAGATGCATATCTTCATATTTCGGTCCTGAAGAAACACAGGAAATTTCTTTGGCTAGCAGTTCTTGTTCATCATCAAGTCCTACATCTTCAGTTCACCTGCCTACCCTTTGGGATAACACCTAAAAGTCACTCACCTCGCACGGTTTCATCACAAACTTCCAGAAGTCTCATCTAACACCATGCACATAGTTAAAATACTTAGGCTTAGATACACAGAAAATGTCACTGACTCTGTCCAGCGACTGGATATGTTCTATCCGTCAGGGTGTTCAGCGACTAACTTCATTGAGTCACTGCTCCATCCTTCAGGCCATGAGAGTGTTAGGCCTTCTATCGAGGCGGTACCAAGGGCAGACATCCGAATGTTGCAATTCAACATACTAAAAAGCTGGGACAAGAGAATAGTGTCACTCAACACCTTAATATCAGTGTCTTCGGATGTGAAACATGACCTCCAGTGGTGGTTGGTACCCTACCATCTCGATCAAGGCAGATCTCTGAGACCAGTTCATCGGATACTCCTCACTACAGATGCCTAAGGCTGAGGCTGGGGTGCACATGTGGGAACATGAGTGCAAAAGAAATGGTCCAAACTCGACAGCTGCCTTTCATCCAACATGAAGGAGCTCAGGGCGATCAAACTAGCCCTATTACACTTTCAGGCTGTAGTCCATCGTCACAATGTACAAATTCAGTCGGACAACCTCCCCGCAGTGTTTTATGTAAACAAGCAGGGGGGCACCAGGAGCAATTCTCTCAGAAAGGAATGCAGTCAGATTCCTTGGAATCCTTGGACGCTTCACCTTAACCAAGTAACAGGGCATTCAACTTGACAGAAAAGATGTCTGTGAACCAATATATCTTGGAGTTTATGAATTGGCTATTAGTATAACTTCTGCCATCTATTGGATTCTTAAAGCTCTTCATTGCTGCAAAATAAACATCTCCCACAGGGATGGAATTCTTGGACGCTTGACCTCAGCCAAGTAAGGGGCCGTTCACATATGTCTGGCGTCCGCTTCAGTTTACCTCTAGCGTGTTGAAGAAAAGCCGGAGGCAAACTGATGCTAGAGCTAGAATGGATCCCATAGCTTTCTATGGGATCTGTTCTGGCACAGGGGACATCAGTTGTAGCGTCGTACGGCGCCGGACCTGTAGTATTTTTGGTTCCGGCTCCCAGGGAGGTCCGGCGCCGTATCCTATCTATTTTAATTATGGCGGATGAACGCTGGGTGCTGCCGCATCCACCTTCCGGCAGCACCGGGCGGGAAGGTGAATGTGAGCTAGGAACGGAATCCCCGGTATTGCCACAGCATTGCCGGGGATTCTGCTCCAGGCGGAGACCCTGATGACTACCCTCCCACCCGTCCCGGATTCAGTGGGACAGTCCCGGATACCTGGCGGTGTCCCGCTGCTCCGTGCAGCCGGGGTATGTCCCACTGTCAACTGTGTTTGCATCCTCAGGACGCAGACATAGTTGAACTTAATACTGAAGCAGGGAACAATCAGGTCCCTGCTTCAGAATGAGTTCAGAGCGGAGGAGCAGAGGGAGCCTCTCTGCTCACCGATAATTCCCCGGGCACAGCGCTACTTTAAGCGCTGTCCTCGGGGAAGCCCTTGACATCACTATCTATATATGGACAGTGGTGTCAGAGGGTCCTTCGAGAGGGAATCCCTTCTCACAGCGTCCGCAGTGTGGCACAATCTACAGGGGACGCTGTGTGGCGCCATGTACAGTGGGGCTGTGTGACATTATCTACAGTGGGGCTGTGTGACATTATCTATATGGGGTACTGTGTCATTATACACAGGGGATACTGTGGAATTATATACAGAGGGTATTACGGCATTATCTACAGGAGCGTGTGTGTGTGACGCCATCTACAGGGGAGGCTTTGTGGCGCTATCTACAGGGGGCTGTATGACATTATCTATAGGCGGTACTGTGGCATTATCTACAGGGGCATATGTGGCACTATATACAGGGGGTGTGTGGCACTATATACAGGTGGGGTGTGGCACTATCTAAAGAGGGCACTGCGTTATTAGCTACAGGGTATGTGGCACTATATACAGGGGGTGTGTGGCACTATCTACAGAGGGCGCTGCAGTATTATCTACAGGGGGTGTGTGGCACTATATACAGGGGCACATTTTCAGAACCTAGACTACCATTTTGTGGACCATTGTGGTAAAAACTGATGTTAGAAACGGATGATAAAAACTGATGACAACTAACGACAACTAATGACAACTGATCGTTTTGTAGTAAAAATTTTGAAAAAGCCTGATGGCAACTGATACATTTTTTACATCAGTTTTTGCATCAGTTGTAATCACTTAAGAGACAAAAAAACCTGATGCTGATACAACTGATACAGTGAAGGAAATAAGTATTTGATCCCTTGCTGATTTTGTAAGTTTGCCCACTGTCAAAGACATGAACAGTCTAGAATTTTTAGGCTAGGTTAATTTTACCAGTGAGAAATAGATTATATATAAAAAAAACAGAAAATCACATTGTCAAAATTATATATATTTATTTGCATTGTGCACAGAGAAATAAGTATTTGATCCCTTTGGCAAACAAGACTTAATACTTGGTGGCAAAACCCTTGTTGGCAAGCACAGCAGTCAGACGTTTTTTGTAGTTGATGATGAGGTTTGTACACATGTTAGATGGAATTTTGGCCCACTCCTCTTTGCAGATCATCTGTAAATCATTAAGATTTCGTGGCTGTCGCTTGGCAACTCGGATCTTCAGCTCCCTCCATTAGTTTTCTATGGGATTAAGGTCTGGAGACTGGCTAGGCTACTCCATGACCTTAATGTGCTTATTTTTGAGCCACTCCTTTGTTGCCTTGGCTGTATGTTTCGGGTCATTGTCGTGCTGGAAGACCCAGCCACGAGCCATTTTTAATGTCCTGGTGGAGGGAAGGAGGTTGTCACTCAGGATTTGACGGTACATGGCTCCATCCATTCTCCCATTGATGCGGTGAAGTAGTCCTGTGCCCTTAGCAGAGAAACACCCCCAAAACATAATGTTTCCACCTCCATGCTTGACAGTGGGGACGGTGTTCTTTGGGTCATAGGCAGCATTTCTCTTCCTCCAAACACGGTGATTTGAATTAATGCCAAAGAGCTCAATTTTAGTCTCATCTGACCACAGCACCTTCTCCCAATCACTCTCAGAATCATCCAGATGTTCATTTGCAAACTTCAGATGGGCGTGTACATGTGCCTTCTTGAGCAGGGGGACCTTGCGGGCACTGCAGGATTTTAATCCATTACCGCGTAATGTGTTACCAATGGTTTTCTTGGTGACTCTGGTCCCAGCTGCCTTGAGATCATTAACAAGTTCCCCCCGTGTAGTTTTCGGCTGAGCTCTCACCTTCCTCATGATCAAGGATACCCCACGAGGTGAGATTTTGCATGGAGCCCCAGATCGATGTCGATTGACAGTCATTTTGTATGTCTTCCATTTTCTTACTATTGCACCAACAGTTGTTTCCTTCTCACCCAGCGTCTTACTTATGGTTTTGTAGCCCATTCCAGCCTTGTGCAGGTCTATGATCTTGTCCCTGGCATCCTTAGAAAGCTCTTTGGTCTTGCCCATGTTGTAGAGGTTAGAGTCAGACTGATTAATTGAGTCTGTGGACAGGAGTCTTTTATACAGGTGACCATTTAAGACAGCTGTCTTTAATGCAGGCACCAAGTTGATTTGGAGCATGTAACTGGTCTGGAGGAGGCTGAACTCTTAATGGTTGGTAGGGGATCAAATACTTATTTCTCTGTGCACAATGCAAATAAATATATATAATTTTGACTGTGTGATTTTCTGTTTTTTTTTAAATATAATCTATCTCTCACTGGTAAAATTAACCTAGCCTAAAAATTCTAGACTGTTCATGCCTTGTGGGCAAACTTACAAAATCAGCAAGGGATCAAATACTTATTTCCTTCACTGTATGTATATATATATATATATATATATATATATTATTGTGCTGCGTCCTTGAGGAAGCAAACAGCGAAACGCGCGTTGGGGTTTTCCACACGTTGGTCAGGCTCTGGTGTACACTCCGCTATGGGTAAGACTCTCTAGTACTTAGGGAAAGGGTGCAAGTATCAGTCTGTGACTGATTGTTTATTTTTCATCTGCACTCTTGTAACTACGTATACTTGCACTGGCAGTATACTGTATCTATACCTCTATTTCTGTATACTTATGCCAGGATACGTTATCTAGTGCTTTTTACATACCACCTACTATCCATTCCCCATAATTGTCTTCCAGATTGTCTATTGTACCTTTAGGGTATGTGCACACGGTAGCAGGCTTTTACGTCTGAAATGACAGACTGTTTTCAGGAGAAAACAGCTGCCTCGTTTCAGACTTAAATGCTCCTCCTCGCATTTTGCGAGGCTTCTCTGACAGCCGTAAATTTTGAGCTGTGCTTCATTGAGTTCAATGAAGAACGGCTCAAATTACGTCTGAAAGAAGTGCCCTGCACTTCTTTTGACGAGGCTGTATTTTTACGCGTCGTTGTTTGACAGCTGTCAAACGACGACGCCTAAATGACAGGTTGTCTGCACAGTACGTCGGCAAACCCATTCAAATGAATGGGTAGATGTTTGCCGACGTATTGTAGCCCTATTTTTAGGCGTAAAAGGAGGCATAATACGCCTCGTTTACGCCTGAAAATAGGTCGTGTGAACCCAGCCTAATACTTAATGCATTGAGTCTGCCTTCTGTACTGGAATTTTAGAGTTTCTCTGTCCTATTGTACCTTTTTAAATATTTTTTTCTGTATATGTAACCATGTTTAATAAAGCTTTTTCTGTTTTTTACCATATGGCTTCCATGCTCCTCCTTCTCCTCTGTGTATGAAATGATTAATTGAGTCTGTGGACAGGAGTCTTTTATACAGGTGACCATTTAAGACAGCTGTCTTTAATGCAGGCACCAAGTTGATTTGGAGCGTGTAACTGGTCTGGAGGAGGCTGAACTCTTAATGGTTGGTAGGGGATCAAATACTTATTTCTCTGTGCACAATGCAAATAAATATATATAATTTTGACAATGTGATTTTTTTTTTTTTTTTTTATATAATCTATCTCTCACTGGTAAAATTAACCTAGCCTAAAAATTCTAGACTGTTCATGTCTTTGACAGTGGGCAAACTTACAAAATCAGCAAGGGATCAAATACTTATTTCCTTCACTGTATATATATATGTATACATATGCCTCTGTGTGTGTGTTTATATGTGTCTGTGGGTATAGTTATCATCTACGACATTATCTGTTTTGTGACATAGGACTGCAGGTAACATCTACTACATTATCTGTACTTAAGAGAGTTATCACTGTGTTATCTGTGGTGTTACATAGGACTGCAGGTAACATCTACTACATTATCTGTACTCAGAGACTTATCACGGTGTTATATGTGGTGTTACATAGGACTGCAGGTAACACTACTACATTATCTGTTCTCAGAGAGTTATCACTGTGTTATCTGTGGTGTTACATAGGACTGCATGTAACATCTACTACATTATATGTACTCAGTTATTACTGTGTGCTATCTGTGGTGTTATATAGGGCTGCACGTGAAATCGACTACATTATCTGTACTCAGAGCGTACTCACTGTGTTATCTGTGGCGATACATAGGACTACAGGTAACGTCTACTACATTATATGTACTCAGCTATTACTGTGTGCTATCTGTGGTGTTATATAGGGCTGCATGTGAAATCTACTACATTATCTGTACTGGGTATATATGGGTCTGTTTGTGAATGTGTCTTTTTGCTTGTATATATGTGCCTTTTATGTATTTGTATATATCCCTGTCTGTGTATTTATCTGCCGGGGTGTGTGTGTATATGTGTCTGTACGTCTATATATTTATCTGTATGTATATATTCCAGAATGTGTGCATGTATATTTGCCTGTATGTCTAAATATCTGTCTTTATGTATGTACAGCATATATGTTCCAGTATGTGCGTGTCTATGTGGTTAATTTTTGGTTTGTGTAGGGGGCAGCATTAGAGAGTCCCGCACAGGGCGCCATCCAATCTTAGGCCGGCCCTGATTGTCTGTCATACACACTGGGTCTCAATCACAGAACATTTAATGATTTTTAAAGTGTCAGGCTATGTGCCTTCTAATAAAGGATATCATTTTTAGAAGTCTCAAATTACAAAAAGTTAATTTACTTTAGTTTAATGGCGCGGGCAATAGGGTTTTGTGGCCATTTGGTAAATCGCAGTGATCATTTATACATTTTACCCGCTGCCATTAGGGCCTTTATTCTTTTCTTTTTTTTCTTGTATATTGTGTAGCAGACAAATTGTATTCCTCTGTGTTATTACCCAGTTGTTTTTACTTAATCCCCTAATTAGGAGTTATCTTGTGTTTTGTGCATGAGTGCATAAAAATGACAAACTTTTTGTCTCAAAGCCTAATCTGGATAATTTTTCATCGGTAGCCACCCAAGTGTTTTCTATTGAGAATTTGCCGCTAAATTGATTTGATATTCAAACAGCTTTTAAAGAGGCTCTGTCACCAGTTTCATACTTCCCTATCTCCTACCTAATCTAAAAGGCGCTGTGTTGTAGATAACTACTGTGTTGTTTTTTTTAAAAGAAAACGTTTATTAATGACAAAGTTATGAGCATTTTAACATTTATGCAATTTTTTTTAAAAAGCCCAACTGGGCCTTTTTTTTACTTTAACCAAGTGGGCATTGTAAAGAAAAGTGTATGACGCTGACAAATCAGCGTCATACACTTCTCTTCATTAATGTCCATCTTTAGTCACAGCAGAGCGTGATCTCGCGAGATCCCGCTGTGCCATCACCGGAGTGACGGGAGAATGACCAGACATCGCCTCCAGCTGCCTCCTGGCTGGAGCCGATGTCTGGTCATTCTCCCGACGCTTCGGTGAAGGAACTACGGGAGTAAGTGACGGCACACTGTGATCTTGCGAGACAAAAGCTGGACATGAATGAAGAGAAGTGTATGACGCTGATTGGTCAGCGTCATACACTTTTCTTTAAAATTCCCACTTGGTTAACCCCTTCCCGACATTTGAAGTATCCATACACCAAAGTCGGGTAGGGGAAGTATAGAACGGGCTCACGGAGTGAACCCGCTCCATACGAAGTGGGTGTACCCTGTATGTTACAGCCGACACTTCAGAGGAACGAGTGCGATCCCGCTCGTTTAACTCGTTAAATACCGCGGTCAATAGCAACAGCGGCATTTAAATCGTTAGAAAGAGTGGGGCGACCCCCTCTAACAGCTCATCGCGCCCCCCGCAATGCAATCGTGGGGTGGTGATGGTTGCTATGGCTGCCTGGGGGCCTAATGAAGGCCTCCAGGTCTGCCATCTTTATGCTCCTAATAAGCGCTGCCTCCGGCAGGGCTTAGTGTGAGTCTGTCAGAATCACGATCTACTGCAATACATTAGTATTGCAGTATATAGTGCAAGTGATCTATCGCTGGTTGAAGTCCCCTAGGGGGACTAATAAATAAAGTAAAAATTAGTAAAATAAAGTATTTTTTTATGTAAAAAAATATATATATATATTAAACGTTCACAAAACCCTCCTTTTCCAATTTTCCCCCTAGAGCATAGTAAAAAAAAGAAAAAAAAAAGAAACATAATTGGTATCGCTGCATCTATAAGGCCTCATTCACACGACAGGGTCCGAGTGTCGGCCTGGAAAATCGGCAGTTTTTGGCCGATTTTCCCAGCCGGTTTGCATCAGGTTTGCATCCGTTCCGACTCCGTTCCGGGCCGTGTTGCTGTTTTTGCCGGCCGATTTGGACCCGATTTGAATCCGTTTTTTTCATTGACCGTTTTTTAATCGGATTAATTTTTTGCACTTTACTTTACTTTTATTTTTTTATTATTATGGTCTGTCCCTCAAAGGTCAAAAAAGAACTTTTTGGAACTCTTAATATTTTTTTTCTTTCTTTTACACCATGTTTGTCCACTGTAACTGGAGCTGCACAGCAGCCCCAGTTACAGGGGAAATCAGCCCTCTCATAGTGACGATTGTCACTAATAGGGCTGTGCTGGGTCTAGTAAGACCCAGCAGCAGTCTGTCATTAACGGCACCCGGCGATCATGTGACCAGTCACATGATCACCGGGAGGAATAGAGACAGCGCTGCTGCTGCTGTCTCTATTCCTATACACAGCGTTCATTGAGCGCTGTGTAAAAAGACATCGGAGAAGACAGAAGCAGCGAAAGCTGCTCCTATCTTCTCCTCAGGGTCCTCGGCAGTCACTGACAGCCGGAGACCCAACATTCAGCTGCCCGATCGCGCGGGCAGCAAGTTAAAACCCGAGCCATAAAAGGTCTATGGCTCGGGTTTTAAGGACCCGTCCCTGACCGCTGGCCGTAAAAACACAGCCAGCGGTCGGGAACCGTAACAAGCAGGGGAAGGGAGCCAGCGCAGCGCTCCCTTTCACCTGCTGTACACCCCGGCCCTGCCACACAGTGTATCTCCAGCGTAGGCATTCGTCCGAATGGCATCAACTCCTCCTCCTCACATGCACTCTGCGCTGTGAGGAGGAGGAGAGAGTGCGCAAGCGACGGTAGACCCGGCCATCACTCGGGACACATTCCAGTGATGGCCGTGTATTACCCGGCCCCATAGACTTCTATGGGAGCCGGGCGGCCGGGTACCCGGCCGAAAATAGGGCATGTCCCATTTTTTGACGGCCGGTTTTCCCGGCCCGTCAAAAAATCGGTCGTGTGAATAGCCCCATTAGGGGTCTACTATTCCTAATGCAGCCGGGTGCCGGCCAATTTATGAACGGCCGGCACCCGGCCGGGAAACCCTGTCGTTTGAATCCCGCCTAAAAGTCTGAACTATTACAATATATCATTATTCAACCCTCACGGTGTACGCTGTAAAAAAAAAAAAGTAAACGCCAGCATCTCTATTTTTTGGTCACCTCATCTCCCACATAAAATGAAATAAAAAGTGACCAAAACGTCACATGTACCCCCAAAAGGTATCATTAAAAACTACAGCTTATCCCGCAAAAAATAAGCTCTCATATAACTTAATTGACGGAAAAATAAAAATGTTATGGCTCTCAGAATTTGGCGACACAAAATACATTTTATTTTTTACACTTAGGTTTTTACTTGTAAAAGTAGTAAAATATAGAAAAAACTATATATATTTAGTATCGCCGTAATCATATTGACCCACAGAATAAAGTTAACATGTTGTTTTAATTGCACAGTAAATTCTGTAAAAACGAAGCGCAAAAAACAATGGAGGAATCGCTGTTTTTTTCATTTTCTACCCCACAAATAATTTTTTCCCCATTTCCTAGTACAGTATATGGCCCAATAAATGGTGCTACGAAAAACTACAACTCGTAGTCAAGCCCTCATAGGACTACATAGGACTACATCGATGGAAAAATAAAAAAGTTATGGCTTTTGTATGGTGGGGAGGAAAAAACAAAAATGAAAATCTGAAAAATGGCTGCGGCGGGAAGGGGTTAAAGTAAAAAAAAAAAACGCCCAGTTGGGCTTTTACAACAAATTTGCATAAATGTTAAAATGCTCATAACGTTGTCACTAATAAGTTTTTTTAAAAACAACAACACAGTAATTATGTAATGATAGGGGTAGGGAAACGGACAAGTGAGCCCTAATCTACCCGCCGCTCTGTCGTTGCCTACTTGCAACGACCCGCCCTAGGTGACGGGGTACAACTGGGCGGCGGTCCCTACGCTCAGTAAGTGCACGAGACAAACAGACAAGGGTACACAAAGCTAAGGGAATTGGGGCAGTTGCCCACGGCAACACCGTGAGCAACAAGAGTGGTGAACGAGCCGAGTACACCAGGAGTGCACGAGGTACCAAATGCAGAGCAGGAGAGTAGTCAGTAAGCCAGGGTCAGTACGGAGCAGGATCAAATAGTCAGAAGCTGTAGCTGGGCCAGGAAACCACACGGGAAGAATCACAAGCAAGGAGGAACAGGAAAGGCAGGTATAAATAGACAGAGGGCGGGAGCTAGCTGAGTCTGGCCAGGCTGCGATAGGCTCTCCCACTCCTAAGCCTGCCAGCCTGAGTGGTGGAAGCTGGAGTCAGTCTCAGAGACATAGACTCAGGTGAAGACTGATTACCTATGGAAGTTAACCCCGAAGATGTGCCTGGCAGATCCTTTACAAGTTATATACAACACAGCACCTATTAGGGTATGTGCACACACAAAATAAAAACGTCAGAAAATACGGAGCTGTTTTCAAGGGAAAACAGCTCCTGATTTTCAGGTGTTTTTTTAACCCCTTCCCTCTTTAGCCACTTTTGACCTTTCTGACAGAGCCTCATTTATCAAATCTGACATGTTTCTTTAATGACAGGGATAGGGAAACAGACAAGTGAGCCCTAATCTACCCGCCACTCAGTCCCTGCCTACTTGCAACGACCCGCCCTAGGCGACGGGGTACAACTGGGCGACGGTCCCTACACTCAGTAAGTGCACGACAGACGACCAGACAAGGAAACACAGAACAAAGGGAAACGGGGCAGTTGCCAACGGCAACACCGTGAGCAACAAGAGTAGTAAACGAGCCGAGTCAAACCTGGAGAGTACGAGGTGCAAAACGCAGAGCAGGAGAGTAGTGAACAAGCCGAGTCAAACCAGGAGTGTATGAGGTACCAAACGCAGAGCAGAAGAGTAGTCAGTAAGCCAGGGTCAATACGAAGCAGGGACAAGTAGTTCAAGAAGCTGCAGCAGGGCCAGGAAACCAACAGAGAAGAATCACAAGCAAGGAGGAACAGGAAAGGCAGGTATAAATAGACAGAGGGCAGGTATAAATAGACAGAGGGCGGGAGCTAGCTCCGTCTGGCCAGGCTGTGATAGGCTCTCCCACTCCTAAGCCTGCCATCCTGAGTGGTGGAAGATGGAGTCAGTCTCACAGACATAGAAGCAGGTGCAAACTGATTACCTATGGGCGTGGATACAGAAGCTGTGCCTGGCAGATCCTTAACAGTTTCACTTTATGTGGTAATAACTTCGGAATGCTTTCACCTATCCAAGCGATTCTGAGATTGTTTTCTCGTGACACATTGGAATTTATGTTACTGGCAAAATATGCTCGATACACTCAGTATTTAAATGTGAAAAACACCCAAATTTAGCAAAGAATTGAAAAAATTTGCATTTTTCGAAATTTAAATGTTTCTACTTGTAAGACAGGCAGTTATACCACACATAATAGTCGCTAATTAACATTCCCATATGTCTACATTAGATTGACATTTTTTTAACATCCTTTTATTTTTCTATGACGTTACAAGGCTTAGAACTTTAGCAGCAATTTCTCACATTTTCAACAAAATTTCAAAAGGCTAATTTTACAGGGGCCAGTTCAGTTGTGAAGTGACTTTTAGGGCCTTATATATTGGAAACCTCCAAAAACTCACCCCATTTTAAAAACTGCACCTCTCAAAGTATTCAAAACAGCATTTAGAAAGTTTCTTAACCCTTTAGACGTTTCACAGGAATTAACCCCTTCGCGCTCAGGTCAGTAATAGTACGTCCTGCTAAGTAGAACGTTCGCGCTCAGGTCAGTACTATTACTGACCTGAGTAAACACGGCGCCATCTTTCCCCGGCGCGTGTCTGAGCTGTGATACCTGCTGTTTCCGACAGCAGGCTATCACAGCTTAGTGTGCAGGGACCGATCGCGGTGGTCCCCGCCGATTAACCCCTTAGAAGCCGCGTTCAATAGCGATCGCGGCTTCTTAGGGGTTAAGCTGCCATCGCCGGCCTGCTACACGATAGCGGGCCGTGATGGCTACTATGGCAACCAGAATCCTAACAATGGACTCTGGCTACGCCATCGACGGAAGCCTAGTGGGTCCCGACAAAATCAGGACCCACTATGCTTGCTGTCAGCGAACAGCTGACAGCTCTAATACACTGCACTACGCATGTAGTGCAGTGTATTAGAATAGCGATCAGAGCCTCCTGCTCTCATGTCCCCTAGTGGGACAAAGTAAAAAAAGTGTGAAAAAGTAAAAAAAAGTTGTGTAAAAATAAGAAAATAAAAGATTTAAAAGTAATAAAAGTAAAAGTCCCCCTTTTTCCCTTATCAGTTCTTTATTATTAATAAAAATATATAAATAAACAAATAAACTATACATAATTGGTATCGCCGCGTCCGTAACGTCCTGAACTACAAAACAATGTCGTTATTTATCCCGCGCGGTGAACGCCGTAAGAGAAAATAATAATAAACCGTACCACAATCACAATTGTTTGGTCACTTCACCTCCCAAAAAATGGAATAAAAAGAGATCAAAAAGTCGCATGTACCGAAAAATGGTACTGATCGAAACTACAGTTCGTTACGCAAAAAATAAGTCATCGCACGGCTTTCCTGATGGAAAAATAAAACAGTTATGGCTCTTAGAATAAGGAACACAAAAAGTGAATGATTGTTTACAAAATGTATTTTATTGTGCAAACGCCATAAGACATAAAAAAAAACTATAAACATCTGGTATCGCCGTAATCGTATCGCCCCGCAGAATAAAGTGAATATGTCATTTATAGCGCACGGTGAACGCTGTAAAAAAAATTTAATAAAAAACAATAGTAAAATTGCTGTTTTTTTAGTCACCACGCCACCTAAAAATAGAATAAAAACTGATCAAAAAGCCGCATGCACCCCAAGAAAACTACAATGGATTCCTCAAGGGGTCTAGTTTCCAAAAAGGGGTCACTTTTGGGGGGTTTCCACTGTTTTAGCACCACAAGACCTCTTCAAACCGGACATGGTGCCTAATAAATTAAATTAAATTAATTAAATGTCACCTCTACTTTGCTCTAAATTCCTGTGAAACGCCTAAAGGGTTAATAAACTTTTTAAATGCTGTTGTGAATACTTTGAGGGGTCTAGTTTCTGAAATGGGGTGTTTGATAAGGGTGTCTAATATATGGGCCCCTCAAAGCAACTTCAGAACTGAGCTGGAAACTAAAAAATAAAATAAAAATGAGGCAATACTTGGCTTCTTACATTATACTGATAATGAGCCGTGCCCACCCCGAGATGACCCCAGTTTTGACCGTTTGTATAAACGGAGACCCCTATTAGACCGTTTCAGTGCCCGGTTTGCCCAAGCATACACCCCCGAGAAGTGTATTTCTAATGATGAGTCCTTGGTACATTTTAAAGGGAGGCTTCAATTCCGCCAGTACCTGCCGGGTAAGAGGGCAAGGTATGGCGTGAAGATGTATAAGCTGTGAGAGAGCATCCGGGTATACCTACAAATTTAGGATATATGAAGGGAAGGACAACCAGTTCTCAGCCCCCAGAATGTCCCCCCTTACTGGGAGTTAATACAAAAATTGTGTGGGATTTGGTGCACCCACTGCTGGACCAGGGTTACCACCTCTACCTGGATAATTTTTATACCAGCGTCCCACTCTTCAACTGCCTCGCTTCCAGAAGTCCTGCGGCATGCGGCACTGCTAGAAGAAACCTGAGAGGCCTCCCTACGACTCTGCTTGGGCAAACACTCAGAAGGGGTGAGAGCAGGGCACAATCTAGCAGCAACATATTGTGTCTCAAGTACAAGACCAGGGAGATGCCACACCAGTACCCATGTACCTGTACGAGGTACCAGTACAGGGACCCCCAAACTAGACTGCATCCTGGACTACAATAGTTACATGGGAGGGGTGGACTTGTCAGATCAAGTCCTGAAGCCTTACAGTACTTCTGGAAGCGGGGCCACAGGCATCGTACCAGGGCAACACTTTTTAGGAGAAGTTCCCCAAACTGGCAAGAAGGGAAAAAGTCAAAAGAGGTGCAGGGTCTGCTATAAGAGGGGGATAAGGAAGGACACAATATATCAATGTGACGCGTGTCCCGAAAAACCAGAGCTCTGTATGAAAGAGTGTTTTCAAATTTATCATCCATCCCTTTATTTTTAATTTACCCCAGTTTTACTCGCTCTGATCCACTTCGCACAGCTTACCCCTCCTCATCTTTCCCCTCTGAGCCCTGCTGTGTGCCCAGGCAGCTGATAACAGCCACATGTAGGGTATTGCCGTACCCGGGAGAGCCAACATTACAGTTTATGGGGTGTAGGTCTCCGGTGGCACATGCTGGGCACAATATATCGGACACTGACATGGCATACATGTATAGGAAATTGCAAATCTCACTCTGCACCATCTGCTGCGCATTATCTTTTACACAATACCTGTGGGGTCAAAATGCTCACTACACCTCTAGATGAATTCCTTAAGGGGTGTCGTTTTTAAAACGGGGTCACTTCTCGGGGGTTTCAACTGTACTGATACCTCAGGGGCTTCTGCACACACGACTTAGCACCAGAAAATTCCCAGTAGGCCACATGGTGGTCCTTTCCTTCTGAGCCCTCCCATGGGCCCAAACGGCAGTTTATCACCACAAATAGGGTATTGCCACACTCAGGACAAATTGGGCAACAAAATGCGGTATTTTATTCCTTGTGAAAATAAGAAATTTTGAGCCAAAACTACCTCTTATTGGAAAAAATATTTTTTTTTTTAATTCACAGCCCAATTCAAATAAATTCTGTGAAAAAACTGTGGGGTCTAAATGGTCACAACACCCATAAATAAATTCTTTGAGGGGTGTAGTTTCCAAAATGGGGTGACTTCTGGTGGGTTTCCATTGCTTTGATACCTTTGGGGCTCTGCAAATGCGACATGGCACCCGAAAACCAATCCAGCAAAATCTGGGCTCCAAAGAACACATAGCGCTCCTTTCCTTCTGAGGCCTCCCATGGGCCCAAACGGCAGTTTATCACCACAAATGGGGTATTGCGGCACTCAGGACAAATTGGGCAACAAATTGGGGTATTTTATTCCTTGTGAAAATAAGAAATTTTGAGCCAAAACTACCTCTTATTGGAAAAAATTTCATTTTTTTGAATTCACAGCCCAATTCAAATAAATTCTGTGAAAAAACTGTGGGGTCTAAATGGTCACAACACCCATAAATAAATTCCTTGAGGGGTTTTGTTTCCAAAATGGGGTCACTTTTGGTGGGTTTCCATTGCTTTGATACCTCTGAGGCTCTGCAAATGCGACATGGCACCCGAAAACCAATACAGCAAAATCTGGACTCCAACAAACACATAGCGCTCCTTTCCTTCTGAGCCCTCCCATGGGCCCAAACGGCAGTTTATCACCACAAATGGGGTATTGCCGCACTCAGGACAAATTGGGCAACAAAATGGGGCATTTTGTTCCCTGTGAAAATAAGAAATTCTGATCAAAAATGACATCTTATTGGAAAAATTGTCATTCTTTTAATTTCACAGCCCAATTCAAATACGCGCTGTGAAAAAACTACGGGGTCAAAATGGTAACAATAACCATAAATTAATTCCTTGAGGGGTGCAGTTTCCAAAATGGGGTCAGTTTTAGGGGATTCCTACTGTTTTGGCACCTCAACACCTCTCCAAACCTGGCATGCTGCCTAAAATATATGCCAATAAAAAAGCACCACCAAAATGCACTAGGTGCTTCTTTGCTTCTGGGGCTTGTGTTTTATTCCACGAGCGCACTAGAGCCACATGTGGGACATTTCTAAAAACTGAAGAATCTGGACAATACATATTTAGTTGTGTTTCTCTGGTAAAACCGTCTCTGTTACAGAAAAAAAATAGAATAAAATTGAAATTCAGAAATAAAAACGAAATTTGCAAATTTCACCTCCACTTTGCTTTAATTCCTGTGAAATGCCTGAAGGGTTAAAAAACTTTCTAAATGCTGTTTTGAATACTTTGAGGGGTCTAGTTTTTAAAATGGGGTGCTTTATGGGGGTTTCTAATACATAGGCCCCTCAAAGCCACTTCAGAACTGAACAGGTACCTTAAAAAAAAGGCTTTTGAAATTTTCTTAAAAATATGAGAAATTGCTGTTTATGTTCTAAGCCTTGTAACGTCCAAGAAAAATAAAATAATGTTCTAAAAACGATGCTAATCTAAAGTAGACATATGGGAAATGTGAACTAGTAACTATTTTGGGTGGTATAACCGTCTGTTTTTCAAGCAGATGCATTTAAATTCTGAAAAATGCTATTTTTTCTAAATTTTCTCTAAATTTTGCAATTTTTCTCAAATAAAGACTGAATATATCGACCAAATTTTACCACGAACATGAAGCCCAAAGTGTCACGAGAAAACAGTCTCGGAATCGCTTGCATAGGTTTAAGCATTCCGACGTTATTACCACATAAAGTGAAATATGTCAGATTTGAAAAATGGGCTCTGAGCCTTAAGGCCCAAACTAGGCTGCGTCCTTAAGGGGTTAAACAAAAGTAGAGGTGAAATGTACAAATTTCATTTTTTGTTGTTGCAGAAATTCATTTCTAATCCATTTTTTTTGTAACACAAAGTTTTACCAGCGAAATGCAACTCAATATTTATTGCCGAGGTTCTGCAGTTTTAGGAAATATACCACATGTGGCTATAGTGCGCTACTGGACTGAAGCACAGGCCTCCGAAGCAAAGGAGTACCTAGTGGATTTTGGGTCTCCTTTCTATTAGAATATATTTTAGGCACCATGTCAGCTTTAAAGAGCTCTTGTGGTACCAAAACAGTGGAAACCCCCCAAAAGTGACCCCATCTGGGAAACTACACCCCTCAAGGAATTTATTTTGTTTGCACAAATTTTTGGAAGTAGGCCATGAAAATGAAAATCTACATTCTTTCAAATAAAATGTAGGTTTAGCAAATTTTTTTTAATTTCCAAAAGGACTAAAGGAGAAAAAGCACCAGTACATTTGTAGAGCAATTTCTCCCGAGTAAAACAATACCCCACATGTGGTCATAAACGGCTGTTTGAACACACGGCAGGGCTTAGACGGGAAAGAGCGCCATTTGGCTTTTGGAGCTCAAATTTAGCAGGAATGGTTTTCGGAGGCCATGTCGCATTTGCAAAGCCCCTGAGGGACCAAAACAGTGGAAACCACCCACAAGTGGCCCCATTTTGGAAACTGCACCACTTGAGGAAATTATCTAGGGGTATAGTGAGCATTTAGATGCCGCAGGTTTTTTGCAGAAATTATTGGAATTAGGCCGTGAAAATGAAAATCTACATTCTTTCAAAGAAAATGTAGGTTTAGCTATTTTTTTCTAATTTCCACAAGGACTAAAGGAGAAAAAGCACGGCAAAATTTGTAAAGAAAATTCTACCGAGTAAAACAGTACCCCACATGTGGTAATAAACGGCTGTTTGGACACATGGCAGGGCTGAGAAGGATAAGAGTGCCATTTGGATTTTGGAGCTCAAATTTAGCAGGAATGGTTTGCGGAGGCCATGTCACATTTGCAGAGCCCCTGAGGGGACAAAACAATGCAAACGCCCAAAAAGTGACCCCATTTTGGAAACTACACCCCTTGAAGAATTTATCTACGGTTGTAGTGATCATTTTGACCCCACAGGTGTTTCATAGATCTTATTAGAATTGGGCAGTGAAAATAAAAACAATTCTTTTTCTTCAATATTACGTAGCTTTAGCTCAAAATTTTTCATTTTCTCAACAAATAAAGGAAAAAAGAACGCCAACATTTGTTAAGCAATTTCTCCCGAGTATGGCAATACCCTATATGTGGTTATAAACTCATTTTTGGGCACACGACAGGGCTCAGAAGGGAAGGAGAGCCATTTGGCTTTTGGAGTACAGATTTTGCTGGATTGGTTTCTGGTCGCTATGTAGCATTTGCAAAATCCCTGTGGGACCAAAACAGTCGAAACCCCCCAAAAGTGACCCCCATTTTGGAAACTACACCCGTCAAGGTATTCACCCAGGGGTGTAGTGAGCATGTAGTTTTGCATAAATTATTGTGCACTCGATATTGCAGAGTAAAAATGGGACTTTTCAATAGATATGCTAATATGTGGTGCCCAGCTTGTGCCACCATAACAAGATAGCTCTCTAATTATTATGCTGTGTTTCCCGGTTTTAGAAACACCCTACATGGGGCACTAATCTTTTGCCTGGACATTTGACAGGGCTCAGGAGTGAGAGAATACCATGTGAAATTGAGGCTAATTTGGCGATTTACATAGAATTGGTTCACAATTGCAGAGGCTCAGATGGAAAATAATAAAAGAAACCCCACAGAAGTGACCCCATTTTAGAACTACACCCCTCAAGGCATTTATTAAGGGGTGTAGTGAGCATTTTCACCCCATAAATGAATGCACTACGTATGGTGCAAAGTAAAAATTAAAATTTTTCCCCAGAATTGACAATTCAGTGGCAAGTATGTCGTGCCCAGCTTATGCCACTGGAGACACACATCCCAACAATTGTTAAAAGGGTTCTCCAGGCTATGGCGGTGCCATATATGTGAAAGTAAACTGCTGTTTGGGCACGCTGTAGGGCTCAGATGGGTGGGAGCGCCATTTGGCTTTTGAAGCATAGATTTTGCTTGGTAGTAGTTTTGTTTGAGTATTACTGGTGTTTCCGTTTATAATGTGGGGGCATATGTAAACTGGGCAGAGTACATCAGGGGCATAATGGGGTAAACAATAAAATAATCCATAGAGGTGTGTTACAGTGTGAAGCAATCCTTTCAGGCCGGTGTCGCACTGATAAACAGTGTCTTTACTTATCCCCCTTTTTGGTCCACACTCCGCACCTTTGCAGTTTGGGGAATTTTGCTTGGAAAGTGTTGTCCTGGTATAATACGGAACCCTCGCTTCTAGCAGATATGTTTGGGCCCCCCCTTCCTGGTTCCCTCATTTTAGGGCCCCGATAAATCGCCTCTTGAAACAGACGAAATGTTCCCCTCTGATCTGCACAACTGCATATTTTTTATTTCCTGACTTATGGAAGCCTTAACAAATTTTATTTTTTCATAGACGTAGTGGCATGAGGGCTGTTTTTTTGTGGGAAGAGCTGTAGTTATCATTGGTACCATTTTGGGGTACATGCGACTTTTTGATCACTTTTTATCCTATTTTTTGAGAGGCCAGGTGACCAAAAAACTGCAATTCTGCCATAGCTTTTTAGGGGTTTTTTATACAGTGTTCACCATGCGTTATAAATTACCTGTTAACTTTATTCTGCAGGTCAGTACGATTCCGGTGAAACCTAATTTATAGCACTTTTTTATGTTTTACAACTTTTTGCACAATCAAATTACTTTTGTAAAAAGAATGTATTTTGAATGTATGTTGAATGTATGTTGTGAGGACCATAACTTTTACATTTTTTCATCGACGGAGCTGTATAAGGACTTGTTTTTTGCGAGACGAACTATAGTTTTTATAGGCACCATTTTTGGATACATGCGACTTTTTGATCACTTTTTATTTAAATTTTTGTAGGGCAAAGTGACCAAAAAACAGAAATTCTGGCATTATTTTTTTAAAAAATTTTTTTTACGCCGTTCACCGCGTGGAATAAATAACATAATATTTTTATAGTTTAGGCCGTTATGGTCGCGGCGATACAAAATATGTATGGTTTATTTATTTTTTCAATAATAAAGGACTTGATAAGGGAAAAAGGGCGATTGTGTTTTATTTTATTACTTAAAACTTTTATTATATTTTTTACAACTTTTTTTGTAATTTTTTTACACTTTACTTTAGTCCCACTAGGGGACGCGAAGGTCCATTTGTCAGATTTTTTTTCTAATACATTGCACTACCTACGTAGTGCAATGTATTAGATCTGTCAGTCATTTACTGACAGGAAGCCGATTAGGCTTCGCCTCCAAGCGGGGCCTAATCGGCTTCCGTAATGGCAAACAGGAGGCCATTGTTAGGTCTCCTGGTGTCATAATTGCACTCGGCAGTCGTGCGATTGCAGGGCACAGCTGCTGATCTGCTAGCAACCACAAAGATTCAGCGATCGGATCCAATCGCTGCATCTGAGGGGTTAATGGCAGGGATCGGAGCTCGCTCCGGTTCCTACCGTTACAGGTGGATATACAGCTGATGACGCCGGCTCATCTCCTGAGCCGGCGCCATCATGCCGGCGGCTACGGAAGCCTTTCAGGCTCCGCCTCTGGGCCGGGGCTGAAAGTTTTCCATGCTAGGCACACCGGGAGGCCAGTATTAGGGCTGATTCAAACGAACGTGCCGTTTTTGCGCACGCAAAAACCGCAGCATTTTGCGTGCGCAAAAGGCACTTGACAGCTCCGTGTGCCCTGTTCATATGGATGTGCGCATGCGTGCTTTTCGCACAGCCGCCATCTTTATGACACTCCGTTTAGATGTTTGTAAACAGAAAAGCACGTGGTGCTTTTCTGTTTACATTCATTCTTTTACTGTTATTGCGCGAATAACGCTTGTCCCACGGAAGTGCTTCCGTGGGGCATGCGTGATTTTCACGCACCCATTGATTTAATTGCTGGGGTGTCAATGAGCTGCAAACACCTTAAATGTAGCGATTGGTTTTGACGGCTGCATTTAAGGGGTTAATGGTGGGGATCGAAGCTAACTTCGGTCCCCGCTGTTACAGAAGGATGTCAGCTGTCAGATACAGCTGACATCCGGGAATGATGGCACCGAATGATGGCACCGACTCAGCTTCTGAGCCGGTGCCATGCATTTGTTGTAAGTATACAACATTTTGCGGGAAGCACTGGCTTTCTATGACGTATACTTACGACAAATGTCGGGAAGGGGTTAATCAAAGACGCATTTTTTGCGGCGTTTTTAATGGCCGTTTTTGGAGCTGTTTTTCTATGGAGTCTATGAAAAACGGCTCCAAAAATAGCTGAAGAAGTGACAAGAACGTCTTTTTCAAAACAGCCGCGTAAAAAATGGACCCGTCGGAACAGAACATCGTTTTCCCATTGCAATCAATGGGCAGATGTTTGGAGTGGGTCTGCTTCCGACTTTTCGACCGTTTTCGGCCCGAAAAACTTCCAAAATTAAACCGTGTGAACATACCTTAGATTAGGTAGGAGATAGGGAAGTATGAAACTGGTGACAGAGCCTCTGGACTTACAAGCAATATATTAGGGCCGAGTGGGAAGTAGCAGGGAATATCTCCTCACAGATAATTCTTTACGAATGGTCAATTATCTTCTGGAATACAAAAAAGATTGTTCATTAAATTAAGTAGACAATTGGAAAAAAAGCTCAGTGAGATACAAATCTTTTCTACATCTACGGCATTTAACACACTTGAATAGAGATTACAAAAAGTCTGAAATAAAAGATCCGAAACATTGTGAACAAATAAGGGATTGAAGAGATTTTCATTCAGGTCAGGTGTATAACAAAAAAGAACACGCTCATATATTACCCCTGACACATGATATACGGAGTTTAAAATCTTGCGTACAGATGAATTATCCTCTGATTTATGAGACAAAGAACTTTTAGAGGTAAAAATAAAAACCGCAGATGCCATCCGCAGAAAAACTGTGTGAAGAAATACTTACCAATCTCCGCATCTTGCCATTTTTCGCTCACGTAATCTTCATTTTGACCTGGTCTGGAATCGCTGCTTTTCAGAAAACCGGAAGTGAGGCTCTCAATGCATTCCTATGGAGCCTCGTTCTGGCTCCCATAGTAATGCATTGAGAGCCTGAGTTCCGGTTTACTCAAAATCACAGTGACTCCAGTCAAGTCAGAATGAAGATTACGTAATATCGGTAAGTATTTCTGCACACATCACCCCACTGAAACACCAATGTATAAATGGAGGGTGCAATAAAAAAATGGAGTGCTTCTTTAAGTTCGGTAGAAATGTCTCTTTTTAAAAAAGCCCTTTGCTTCACACCTAGACCCAAATTTGATCAATTTACATTAAAGATGTTAATATTTTTGCCAGGAAACTGACTCTACACTTATACCATACTAACGCTAAAATAGAGACTCTAGCCATGAGGCTGGCCTAGGAATGTCTGGAGGATATAGCCTGACGCTGCTAGGTCAGCTTCAGAGGCTCTCTGCTAGCTCCGCTCATTGAGAATCACTGGCGGCCAAAAACACTTGGCTAGCCAGTGGTTCATTTGCATATTGTTTAATAAATAAGGAGAGGGCATTATCTCAGCAACGGGGGATGCAGAAGTAGGGAACAAACACCGCTGGACTCACAGACACAGCGGCAACTACATCGGTCTACAATTATAACTCACTCTGTATGAGCTAGTGACAGGTCCTCTTTAAGACAACTTCAGAAAAAAGTAGCAATTAGAAAGCCA
Organism: Rhinoderma darwinii; assembly: GCF_050947455.1. NCBI lineage: Eukaryota > Metazoa > Chordata > Amphibia > Anura > Rhinodermatidae > Rhinoderma > Rhinoderma darwinii. Next base: position 192,887,278 of record NC_134687.1, read on the forward strand.
AACAGAGAATGAGTTTGGGTCCACCGAGTTAAGAGCTTTCTTCTCCTTGCTACGCCCCTGATCTCTCAATACACCTCCGCTTTCACAATATGATAATATAGAGATATTTGTTAATATGGTCAGTCGTGACCACTTCAACTCGACCACGTACAGATTCATTCTAATTTGAATTCACTGGAATGATCAGCCTTAGGGGACCTTTGTAAACGTGAAAATATAATCATAAAACCCTCAGACAAGGGGGGCAACGTTGTAATTTAAGACAGATCAGACTACGTTAATATGGTTTGAGAAATTATGGATGATAAAAGCACATGTAATTTTGAAGAAAAATTAAACTGAACAGTATCTCTGTGAATTAAAAGAGCTTCTTGCCAATGTGAAGCAGTCTGAATTGATCTCTGAAAATGAGTATAAATATCTGTTTCAAACAAATTCTACCATTGCAACGTTCTATGTATTGCCAAAGATACATAAAAACACTCACCCTGTCCCCTAGCAGACCTAGAGTCTCAGGAAATTAAAATTTTACTCAAAATATTAGCACAAATATTAATGAGATTCTATCTATATATGTCACCAGTCTTCCTTTCTTCTTGAAAGACCCCAAAGACACTGTCACCAGGCTCCAGGAAATTAATGTCACACCAACCACACTGATTTCTAGCCTTGATGTTGAATCACTGTATACTAGCATTCATCATAAACTTGGCATCACTGTAGCACAGCAGTATTTTTGCACTAAAGGTACTTAATTAAAAAAATAAATAAAAATCAGCTGGATTTTGTGTTACCACATTATATTACTTTTTAAGGAAAATACTGTTATAAAACAAGGGGTATCGTGATAGGCACACTCTGTGCACCACCACCTACTAAAGCAAATGTATTCTTAAGGTGGTGGGAAGACACCAAGTTTTTTCTGAGAATTTTTTATTTTTCACCATTTGTATTATTGTATTTATGTATTTTGGAGCAGCTATATTGACGATGTGCTCATACTTTGGGATGGGGAACAAGAGTGTCTTTAGTGATTTAGTTACAATCTTGAATAGGAACGTGATAGGCATGAAGTTCATGGATCTTAAGATTTCTCTGGAGCCTGGTGGCAGTGTCTCGTCAACTATATACTGCAAAACAGCAGCTACGAATAAGTTTTTGCATTGGAACAGTTCGCACCCACTGGACCTCAAAAGATGAATTCCAGTGAGCCAATACTTGAGAACTAGAAGGAATTGCTCAGATAATGTAAATTTTCACAAATATTTTGACCTACTGTACCATAGATTTCAAGTAAGAGGATATCCCCAAAAAATCGCTACATAGAACTTTTTCCAGTGCCAGGGCGACTGAATGCAGAAATCTTTTGGGAGCAATTACTAAATAGGACGCTCCTAAATCATAAGATGCATCGGCACTTATGATACACATGCCAATAAAGTTACTCAGATTATCCATAGATATTGGCCGCTACTTCATATAGATCTAGATCTATGACAGGTACTGACTGCTAATCCGTCTATAACCTATCGGAGAGGAGAAAATTTCTTAGATATTTTGGTTCACAGCCATATTTCCTGTCAAATTGAATTCCCTGATACGTGGTTGAGGTCAAGCGTCCAAGGAACCGATCCCTGCTGACCATAGAAAGCTTTAAGAATGGATGGCAGAAGTTATGCTATTAGACAATTCATAAACTGTCAAAATGTGAAAGTCATTTATGGAGCTGTCTGCTCATGCACAAATATTTATATAGACAAGACCATTCCGCAACTTTGGAGACACATCTCTAAGTACATTAGCTCCATCAACACCCACCATATACCACTGAGGATGTCAAACATCGTTGCCTTGTTCTGCTTCAGACCTCACTGCAGCGCCACCCCCACATTACTCCTAGTGCGCACAAATTCTGTACTACATAAATAATAACTATATTACCCCAAAATAATAGTGCAATACACACACTGTTCCCTAAAATAATTCCATACACCCAGTGACTGTAAATAGCACCATATAGCTAGCGCCCCCAAAAATACCCCACAATAAATAGCGCCATAAAGATAGTGATCCATTGTAAATAGGGTCATATACAGAATGCCCACTCCAAAGTGCCCCATCTTCATACAGGTAGTACCCCCACAGGCCTGCAGGAAGTCGGGGACTATAGCTGCGGGCAGTCTGTGAGCAGGGGGGACTAATAAGGGCGACCTGGGAGGGTGGGTATGTAAGTCAGCAGCAGCTTCTTCTACAGTGCATGCAGCCTCCACTGGCTGTCCGAATTAATGAAGCAGCAGACAGAAGTTGAATCAATTAGCGTTCACTGACTCCTCGTCTTCCTGTCTTTGCTCTGTACTGGAGGGGGGGTTGTAAAAAAAAATGGTTCGGAAATGGAGACTGAAATGCTGCCTAAAGAGCACTCTTACATTAACAATTACGGGGTGGTCAGATGCCACCAAATAAAAAAAGGGGCAGAGAATAGTATATAACTAGTTAGGGATCTGATATTGCTGCCGCTTGTAATGACCAGGGCCAACTCCAGATTTATGTGGGTCCTTGGGCGACACAGTCTTAGTGGCCCCTTTAGGGGGAATTCATGGCAGCAGTAAAATGGCAGAAAATTGCAGTTTGTGCCCCCATATAGAAGTTAGGCCCTGTTTATGCCTTCATATAAAAGTTGTGCCCCCAGTTTGTGCCCCCATATATACAGTGCACTCTATAGATAATGCAACAGTGCCCTCTGTAGATAATGCCACAGTGCCCCCTGTAGATAATGACACAGTGCCCTCTTTATATAGTGCCACAGTGCCCCCTGTAATCACACAGTGCCCTCTTTATATAGTGCCATAGTGCCCTCTGTAGATAGTGCCACAGTGCCCTCTGAAGATAGTGCCACACATAACCCCTTGTAGATAGTGCCGCACACACCCTTGTAAATAGTGACACACACCCTTATAGATAGTGCCACACACCCTCCCTTGTAGATAGTGCCCCCAAACCCTCCCTTGTAGATAGAGCCCCACACACCATTCTTTGTAGATAGTGCCCCACACACCTTCCCTTGTAGATAGCGCCCAACACACCCTCTATTTTAGATAGTGCCCTAGACATACCCTCCCTTGTAGATAGCGCAATTGGGGCTCTAGGAATGGAATTCCCAGCCAGAGGGTTGCCTGGCCAGGGATTCCTCTCCGAGAGGTAGCCCCTTACGTCACTGTCCATATATGGACAGTGACGTCAGGGGCTTCTCCAGGAGCGGAATCCCCTGCCAGAGTGTCAGCCTCCAGGTGCTTTACGCTGCTGTCATGGCTCCTCCAGGAGCAGAATCCCAGGCCAGAGAGTTGCCGACGATCTGGCCGGGGATTCCGCTGCTGGAGAAGCCCCTGACGTCACTATCCATATATGGACAGTGACGTCAGGAGTTTCTTCTTGGAGTGGAATCCCTGGCCAGAGTGTCGGCAACGCTCTAGCCGGGGATTCCTCTCCCTGGAAGAGCCCCTGACATCACTGTCCATATATGGATAGTGACGTCAGGGACTACTCCAGCAGCGTAATCCAAGTCCGGAGCGTCGGCAACTCTCTGGCCAGGGATTCTTCTCCTGGAGGAGCCATGACAGGAGCATAAAGCACCTGGCGGCCGAGTGGGCCTCCGAAGGTTAGTGGGTCCCAGCTCTTGCCCGGGTTTGTCGGGTGCTGATGTTGGCCCTGGTTATGACACCAAGTCAACTATTTAAAGCTGTTACATATGCAATATCTGATATAAACATATGAAGAGACATTCATGCAAACATTTTCATGCAAATGTGCAGAAATCAGGAATTAAAAAAGGGAAGTAGATAAGATCCATTGATCAGAATGCTAACAATATAATAAATAAAGCACTGTGACAGATAAACAGGGTTACAAATCTAAACGTTCATGTGTAACTATGGAGCACATACACAATGAATGCACAGACAATAAATATAAAGCAAAATATAAGAACAGAGCATAAAGCAATGAACATTCAGCATTCCACATTCTTAACAAAGTACTTAGAACTACATTTTTGAAACAGAGGAAAATACAGTAGTATGGGATATTAATTCTTAAAGGGCTTGCCAAGTTTAGAAAACCATTTTCATATGCCCTCTTAGGAAATAGAAAGGGGATCCTCCGTTCAGAATCTTCAACTCTTGGGAAGAGTGGAAAGCTGTTGCAAGACAGTTAGCAGGAATCTATGACCTGCAAAATAAATTTTTCTAGGGAAAGGACAGCCACTTAGCAACAACTGATGGGTACAGACGACTAGCCTCCTAAATGCTGTCTGAAAAGTGATTGAATACATTACTGTGCATGTAATTACTGCTTCAGGTGAAGTCCTGATTGGGGCACACCTTCCCCTCAGGTGAAGTGCTGCCCAGGCATGGGAGACGATCCATTAACTAGAGATATATACGATTTTATAAAGGATTTTGTATTAAAAGTGAATTTGCTCGTGAATGAGCTCAGTCTCAGATTGTTTACCCCTTGTCGCGCAGCAACTTCTCTTTTTTTAATGTTATTTTTTTTTCTTACCTAACACAAAGCCATAACATTTTTATTTTCTGTCGATATGGCCGTCACAAGGGCTTGTTTTTTGCATATCAACCTGTAGTTTTCTATGAAAACATTTATTCTAGCATATAATGTACTAGGAAACTGAAAAAAAAATCTTTATAGGATGGAATGGGAAAAAACAGCGATTCCTCCATTGCTTTTTTTGGTTTCATTTTTACGGCATTCATTGTGCAGTAAAAACGACATATTAAATTTAGGCATCATTTACACGAGCGTAATATACGCGTGTGCGCCGCGAGTGCTTTTCACGGGTGTCGTACGCACCTATCTTACTCTATAGGGCAGTGCAGACAATGCGTGAATTTTGCGCAGCCCGAGTGCGTTGCGTAAAACTCACGACATGTTCTATAATCATGCGTTTTTCGCGCATCACGCACCCATTGAAGTCAATGGGTGCATGAAAAACACGCATGATACACGGAAGCTCCTGCGTTGCATGCGCGTTTTTCACGCATCACTTGTTATGTCCATGAAAAAGAGTTTATAAAGCTGGTCCAAACAAGCACAAACCAGGAAGTGCTTGCGTTTCCTCTGCGAGTGGGCCAATCAGGAGAAACTGCACACAGAAGAGAACTGCAGGCATGCCGCGTGGGCTGGAAGTAGAGAGGCTCACCAGCCTAGTACAGGCCAAATCTGCAATCTGGGACACCCGCGCGGAGTCGTACCACGACCGCACGGCCAAGGAGGACGCCTGGGAGGAGATAGCCCAGGCACTTTTTGGGGCTGAATGGGAGAGCGACAGAACCCGGGACCGCAGTAGGATGGGTGAGTACCATGTGTATCGAAGCAATGCAATGTCATCCCTATTGAAGTACTGTGGCCCTGTATGTGTCTTTAGCTAAATGGCCAACTGACCTTTTGTGTTGCTGCCGCATCACCGCGTAGCATGTTATTTGCAGGGTAGGGCCCCTAATTTATTTTAGGGCTGAGTTGTTAGGGCATTGTCACAATGTGTGACCATGTATTTGTTTGTCCTCCAACAGTCCTGGATATCAAAATGAGATGGCGGAGCTGCAGAGACCAGTTCCTGCGAGAAATGGGGGACCGAGGTAAAAGTGGAGATGGTGCCTCGAGAAAGCGCCCCTACATCTATCTGAAGCAGCTAATATTTTTGAAGGACATCATAGAGATGCGCCCGTAAGAAATTGTGCTTTTGCATGTGTAAAATGTTTTCTTGCCCAGGTCATGTTTGCCATCGTGTTGTTTGGGGCAATGATCTCTATTGTGTTCTCATGATGTTTTCACATTCCAGAACCACCGACAATTTGGAGGATAGCACGGAGGACACTGACCTGCCACAGTCACAGCCGCAACCTCCCGCGGGTCAAGAGCTGCCCCTTAGCCCGGAGCCTACACCCCTGGACCCCGCCCCTGTAGAGTCTGACCGTGCCGTAGCCTCTCCGCCTAAGGAGCGCCCCCCGCGACCCACAACACGACGCCGACGAGCTCAGCAGCCATCCACCGCGGGACAGGTGGATACGCGGGTACTGGAGTACCATAGGCGAGCGGCGGACGAGGACGGCCAGGACTTTTTCGCCCGGGGAATTGTTCCTCTGCTAAGGAGGGTCTCCGAGGATCGTATGGCCCGCCTACACGCGTCCATCATAACCTTGATAGACTCGTCCACACCCCCCCACAATCCGCACCACTGCTTCACTGCGATCGAGCAGTGGCGTGGAAATGCCCTGGCAGGCACCACTGCTAATTTGCCCGCCCCATACCACCCACCCACCCCTAGCGCACGCCCTCACCCGTATATGACACCCATGGCTCCCCCTTTCCCTGCCCCAAGTTACCAGGGGCATCATCAGCACCACTATGCTGGTGAGGAACATCCTCAGCAGCTCCATGGCCAGCATAGTGGTGCTGAAATGCACGCTTACTCCTCCCCCGGGCCGCCACTACCAGCACCTGTGAACGTGTTGGTGTGCTGGGCATTTCAAGCCAGAGTTTGAAAGGGCTGTAAACTCTGCCTTCTGACGTTTTTCCACCATGTTGGTGTTTATAGTTTGATGACTAGTTGTGTTTTTTTGCAGCCCGTGTTTACTGTGAAGAGAAAACAGATAAACCAAGTTGTTCACTGTTTCAATTGCGTGGTGTTTTTATTTCACACCCCTCCACACAATGCTTGCCACAAATGTATTTTGACTATACACTCACACACTGCTGGGCTTGGGCCCAAATTCATGCACACGTGTTATGAGGTATTAGTTCATCTATAGGGGTTTGCCATTGTTTGCAAGAGATGAGAAAGTTTGGGTGCTGTCATGTGACTCTAGGCACACTAAGGACAGTCTCAATTGGAGTTGCCTCACTTTTGGCCGACCATCATTCTATCTCATGACAACATGTTCCGGAATGGCAAATGTCCTGATCAAACCCCAACAGATGTAAGCTCGCAACCCACGTCAAGGGTCCTCATGTATTGCGAGTCCCTAACCCTACACGAACATAACCTAAAACAACAAACACTGGCCACTTGGAACCTGTGTCCTGAAACCTCCAAAAAATAGCCAACCCTTTAAATGACATCACGCCCCCATGGTGCGGCTCCTGATGGGCTCTCAAAATATGCCGCCAAACTATCCTGCACTCGAAGTCCGGATGTGAGAGATCGCCCGAGAAGAATAGGCGGGACAGTGTCGCTGGTGGCTGCATGTGTTAGGATATATTCTGCATCAAAGGTAGCATCATGAATGCGGCAGAAGTTATGCAGAACTACACACGCTTGTATGACACGTGTCACATGCTGCATGGACAATTGCATTGTCGACAGAAAGACCCGCACCTGTTTGACATAATGCCAAAGGCACATTCCACACATCTGCGAGCTCAGCATAGGCGGAGATTGAACATGCGGCGACGCTCATCCAAGCACCTTCTTGCAAAAGGCTGCATGACTTGCCTTGTCAGGGCAAACCCCTCATCCGCAACGATGACATATAGGATTGGGGGTCCGCTGGAGCAAGGGAGGATGGAAGGTTCCGGCACCGCCAGTCGATTATTCAAAAGTCGCTTCCCCATTCTTGATGAACGGAATATGCAGGCATCTGCAGAGCTTCCATATGAGCCTATGTCAACAATTGTGAAACAATAATTTGTGTCCGCCAAGGCCAACAATACCATAGAAAAAAACTGTTTGTAGTTATAGTATCGCGAGCCACTGCGTGGGGGCTTCTTCACCCGAATGTGTTTGCCGTCTAGGGCACCAATACAGTTAGGAAATTGAGTTGCTCGAAGAAATCCCTCCGAAATTTGTAGCCAATGTTCTGTCGTGGGCTGAGGCATGGCCGTGGGCTTTAATCTCTGCCACAACACGACACAGGTGGATGTGACAATGACGGAAATGGTGGTCACTCCCAAAAGAAATTCGAAATGTAACGAATGGTAACTATTGCCTGTGGCCAGAAATCTAAAAAGCCAAGAGAAACCAAAAGCAATCAACAACACATGTTAGGGGGGACTTGTAAAACAGACAGCGTCATTGAAGAAGTAATTGCAACTGCACACATACCTCAAGGTCACAAGCAGACGTTCCTCAGGGGAAATGCGTCTCATGTTGGTATTCTGGTAGGTGATGCCAGGGCGAATCTGCTCAAGCAGAAGATCAAATGTGGCCACAGATATGCGGCAGAACGCTCTAGATTTTTCGGGGTGCCGACGTAAATCCTCATACAGAGTATGAAAATGCCCTTTGGAGGTTCGTTGGGCCACAAGTGGATGAACCCAAATGCGACTTCTTCCTTGCATTAATGACCTCTGCGTTTTTTACTCGCGTTTTAAACGCTGGTCGTGCGCGCGTTAAAAATGCAACAACGCTGCGTATACGCATGGAAAACGCAATGGCAACGCGCAATACGCAGCATGTTTTTCGCATGCAAAACGCACACGCTCGTGTAAATGAGGCCTGACAGCGATGTGAGGGCTTGATTTTTGCGGGGCAAGCTGTAGTTTTTATTAGTGCCATTTTGTGGTAAATGCAAAGTGACCAAAAACAGCAATTCTGATGGTTTTTTTTGTGACTTAACCCGTTAGGGACCACCAATACACCTTTTCACAGCGGCCACTATTGGGCTTTATTCCGATGCATACGCCTTTTAACGGCGCTGCATAGGAATAAATAAACAGAGCAGGGACCCGTTAAATCTCCCTGCTCTCAGCTACCAGAGGTAGCTGAGGGCTGGGAACGGCCCTGCATGAACAGGCGAGATCGATATCAGTTTAGATCTCGCTCGTTTAACCCCTCAGATGCCGCGCTCTATAGCGAGCAACGCATCTGAGTGGTTTTGGAGTGATGGAGTGAGCTCCCTCTCTCACCCCACCGGCATCCTGCGATAAGATCGCAGAGTTTAGGTGTCTTCTATGGCAGCTGGGGGACAGCTTATTAGGCCCCCAGGCCCCCAGGTCTGCCTTTAGTTAATGCCTGCTAGGCCATGCCATAGGTAGTAATACACTGCAATACAGAAGTATTGCAGTGTATTATAAAAGCGATCAGATTATCGTATAGTGAAGTCCCCGAATAGTGAAAAAGTAAAAAAAAAAGTTGAATAAAGTTAATAATAAAAAAATTTAAAAAACACTTTTTCCCCTTACAAAATGCTTTATTATTAAAAAAACTAAAGAAAAGTAAAAAAGTTACATATATTTTGTTATCACCACGTCCGTAACGACCTCAACTATAAAGTTATTACATTATTTAACCCGCTCGGTAAACGCCGTATAAAATATAATAAAAAACAATGCAAGAATTGCTGTTTTCTGTGAATCCTGCCTTAAAACAAATGTGATAAAAAGTGAACAAAAAAAAGCAAGTACTCCAAAATGGTACCAATAAAAACTACAAGTTGTCCCTCAAAAACAAGCCCTCATACAGCAGCATCGACAGAAAAATAAAAAAGTTATGGATCTTCAATTATGGAGACACAAAAACAAATAATATTGGAAAAAAGTGTTTTTACTGTATAAAAGTAGTAAAACATAAAAAATCTATCTAAATTTGGTATTGTTACAGTCATAACGACCCGCTGAATAAAATTATTGTGTTATTTATACCACACAGTAAACGGCGTAAATTTTGGACGCAAAAAAGAGTGGCAAAATTGCTGGTTTTTTTCTTTACCCCCATCAAAAAAATTATAAAAGTTAACCCCTTCCCGCTTTGGGCACTTTTGACCTTCCTGACAGAGCCTCATTTTTCAAATCTGACATGTTTCACTTTATGTGGTAATTACTTCGCAACGCTTTTACCTATCCAAGCGATTCTGATATTGTTTTCTCGTGACACATTGGACTTTAAGTTAGGGGTAAAATTTGGTCAATACATGCAGTATTTAATTGTGAATAACACCAAATTTTAGCGAAAAATTGCAAAAATTAGCATTTTCTGAGGACCTGCAGGCTCCCATACAAGGCAGACACGGAATGATTATTTGGCCTCCAATTGCCATAGCAACCCATCGATTGCGTCGCTGGGTTGCCGGTCGGGTTAAAGCCCATCAGATGCTGCGCTCTATTGAGAGCCGGGTATTCGGCCGGATCGGAGGATTGCTACGGTCCTGGCAGTTACAGGAGGGTTCCAGCTGTATAATACAGATTTCAGGATCTTTTTAGTCTTTTGTGCCTTTATTGTGCCTTCATTTAGAAATAACATACAATCTCTATGAACTGTCACAGGTTGTACCCACAGTACATGAATGGATGCAATTCAGAGAATAATCGCAGGCCTAAAAGTGGGAAGGCGAATGTGGCGCTATTGCTAGATTACTATTTGTTCCCTAGAGAAAATGTAGTTTGCAGATGGTAGATTCCTGTGTACTCTCTTTTCCTCTTCAGGAGACAGCCACCTAGCAACAACTGATGGGTAGAGTAGCACACACCTGGCAGTTGTGTACTCTGAATTATGTTCAGTAATAAGGGTATGTGCACACGACCTATTTTCAGACGTAATGGAGGCGTCTTACACCTCGAATTACGCCTGAAAAGACGGCTCCAATACGTCTGCAAACATCTGCCCATTGCCTGCAATGGGTTTTACGATGTTCTGTGCAGACGAACTGTAATTTTACGCGTCGCTGTAAAATTACGCCCGCATCAAAGAAGTGCAGGACACTTCTTGGGACGTGTTTGGAGCCATTTTTCATTGACTCCAATGAAGAACAGCTCCAATTACGTCCGTAAATGCCGCCGCAAAAAAACGCGAGTACTTGCAAAAACGTCTAAAATTCAGGAGCTGTTTTCTCCTGAAAACGGCTCCGTAATTTCAGATGTATTTTGCGCTGTCGTGTGAACATACCCTAACACTAGTGAGATAATATGTGTTTATTGGCATGTGCACTTTACACCACCTTCATGTCACGCTTATTGCAATCCGTTTGAAGTAAGCGCCAGGAAAAGCTCCCGATGTATACATTAAATCATTAAACATTTTGTCATGCATCCCCATAGACTATAATTGTATACATTAAACGAATATGTCAAAAACTGTGGTCATAACAGTTCATGAGGTATTCGTTAAACGGAAACTATTATAGTCTGTAGGTAATGGATGCTACTATTAAGCATTCGCTACAGGCATCCATCACCCATAGCCTAATATGGTACCCTTTTAACATATACGTCATTAAAAGCTTATGATGTATACATTACATTTATGCCTGTGACGTATGCCATACAGTGGCATATGTCACCCATCGGCTCTTATGTTACAAAAAAATCTGTGTATACTGTGAGGTAAACGTTTTCTTGCATCATTCCACACGTAGTAATCTATGATATTCTATACCTAAAAAAGATGTATACTGACATATACCAGCTCGACGACGGCCAAAAGACCTAATGAAGCGTTATGTTCAACGTTGGACATGAAAGTGATTTAAAGGGTTTTCCAAGATCCCCAGAAAATGGACTGAATTTAAGGAATTGGCATAAAATAACAGAATAACTCATCCTCACTTGATAAACTCACTGCCATTGCAGCTCTGCCGTTTGGGTGATCCCTGCTGATCTTTGTTTACCACCTGCAGAGATGATGTGCCGCTATACCCATATGACCGCTACAGCCAATCACTGGCCTCAGCACAAAACTGCCGAGGCCAGTGATTGGCTTTAGCAGTCACATGGGTATACAGGCACATCATCGCTGCAGCAAGGTAAACAAATTGTGACGGGGACCACCATAGCGGTGGGCCTAGAGTGGCAGTGGGTTTACCAGCTAAATAAAGTTACTTTTTTTTTACCATTTCCTCCATTGAGTACATTTTATGGGCATTGCGGAAAACCCCTATAAGTTACTGGATGAATAAGTCCCATTCTAAACCATCATCATCATCTAAACAGCAATTGTATACACTTTCCATGATTTTAGATTTTGGACAAGGTTTTTGGATGGTACTAACAGTTGTTAAATATAGTGAGATGTAAAGCAGATACGGTTTTACTAGATCTGCATTTGTTGATCAAATGAACACTTTCAGAATAAATGGATAAGAATCCGGCACGTACTGTCCCTGTACTGGGCAACGCATTATAAGATCAAAGAAAACAACTTGAAAGTGTCACCTTTACCACTGTTAAAAATGAAAGAAAGAATAATCCAGCAAATATAAGTACTACATGGGGGTTAGTCTACACAACTAAGGGTATGTGCACACAACCTCTTTCCAGACGTAATGGAGGCGTTTTACGCCTCGAATTACGCCTGAACAGACGGCTCCAATACGTCTGCAATCATCTGGCCATTGCTTGCAATGGGTCTTACGATGTTCTGTGCAGACGAGCCTTCATTTTACGCGTCAAAAGACGGCGCGTAAAATTACGGCCGTATCAAAGAAGTGCAGGACAGTTCGTAATTGGAGCCGTTTTTCATTGACGTCCGTAAAAGACACTGTGAAAAACGCGTGCACTTGTAAAAACGTCTGAAATTCTGGAGCCGTTTTCCCATGAAAACAGCTCCGTAATTTCAGACGTATTAAGCGTTGTGTGCACACGCCCTATTTTTGGCCGTTTTTTTTATCATAAACGCCTAAAAAACGACTGAAAAATCGGTAGCAGAACACCTCCAAACATCTGCCCATTGATTTCAATGGGAAAACAGCGTTCTGTTCCGACGGAGCATTTTTCGCTGCGTTTTTTTACGAGTAAAAAAACGGCCGCGAAAAAGCGCAAGACACTCCTTGGGACGTTTTTGGAGCCGTTTTCCATAGACTCTAGTGAAATAAGCTGCAAAAACGGCCGTAAAAAAACGCAGCGAAAATCACAGGTGGCACAAAAAATGTCTGAAAATCAGGAGCTGTTTTCTCTTGAAAACAGCTCCGTATTTTGAGACGTTTTTGACTCTGCGTGTGAACATACCCTAAGGGTATTTGCACACAACAACGCCAAATACGTCTGAAATGACAGAGCTGTTTTCAGGAGAAAATAGCTCCAGAATTTCAGACGTTTTTACGAAAATAGGCCGTGTGAACATACCCTAAGCGTTAATGTAGTGATGCACAAGCAAGAAATATATAAAAATATTTAAAATATGGTGGATGAAAAAATAAATCACAAACTCTTTGAAATTAGACTGCTGTCATGTCAGAATTGTATTCTACAAATGTTACCGGGATAAACTATTCAATGTAAAACAAATAGTATGAGCTCTGTTATCTATGTGGCCCCTTGCATCTGCATTGGATTTGGAGCATCAAAGTATAATTAAATATTCATCCTTGCATTGTTGCCGTTATTGAAAATAGCCCAGATAACATATATTTCCCTTGAAAACAGCTCCGTATTTTCAGACGTTTTTTGCTAAGCGTGTGAACATACCCTAAGGGTATGTGCACACACACTAATTACGTCCGTAATTGACGGACGTATTTCGGCCGCAAGTCCCGGACCGAACACAGTGCAGGGAGCCGGGCTTCTAGCATCATACTTATGTACGATGCTAGGAGTCCCTGCCTCACTGCAGGACAATTGTCCCGTACTGTAATAATGTTTTCAGTACGAGACAGTTGTCTTGCAGCGAGGCAGGGACTCCTAGCATCGTACATAACTATGATGCTAGGAGCCCGGCTCCCTGCACTGTGTTCGGTCCGGGACTTGCGGCCGAAATACGTCCGTCAATTACGGACGTAATTAGTGTGTGTGCACATACCCTAACTCTTGCGGATGTGCCTTTGCTTTGTACTTTTCTGGCGTTTCCAAGTAGGACAATGCAATGGCATATCTGAGAAAGTTGGAGGAGACTGGTAGTGATGTATAACAGCCAGGAGGATGTCAATCAAGTAATTAGCACACAGCGTGCACCATTTTAAAAATTGATTTTATAGATTTTCCTGCATCTGAAAAAGGGAATGTTTGAAAATATTATCGGGTCATGTATTACCGCATGGTGGTGGTTCAAGTGGTTAAAACTACCCGACAGGGTCCCATTAACCCCTTCGGGACGAAGTCATTGTTTGATTTTTCATTTTCGGTTTTCACTCCCCGAATTCCAAGAGCCATAACTTTTTTATTTTTCCATCAATAGAGTGGTGTGAGGGCTTATTTTTTGCAGGAGGAGTTCTAGTTTTTATTGGTACCATTTATAGTTCCATAAAATGTACTGAGAAACTGAATAAAAATTCTTTGAGGGCTGAAGTTGGAAAAAACTGTGATTTCTCAATTGCTTTTTGGGTTTCGTTTTTACGGCTTTCACCATGTGGTAAAAACAACAACTTATCTTTATTCTGTGGCTCAATACGATTATGGTGATACCAAATTTATATAGTTTTTTTTATATTTTACTACTTTTATTGATAATAAACTTTTTATTAAAAAACAAAAATGTTTTGTGTCGCCTAATTCTGAGAGCCATAACTTTTTTATTTTTTCACCGATTGAGCGGTGTTAAGGCTTATTTTTTGTGGAACTAGCTGTAGTTTTTATCGGTACCATGTTTTGGTACATAGAAATTTTTTATCACTTTTTATAAAAAAAAAATTTGAGAGCTGAGCAAGTTAACCAGAAAACAGCGGTTTTGGCATTTTAAATATTTAATTTTTTATTCTGTTCACCGTGCACATTAAATAATGCTATATTGTAATAGTTCAGACTTTTACGGATGCAGTTATACCAATTTTGTTAACTTTTTTTATTTTTTACATTACTTTAGCGGGAAAATGGGAAGAGGTTTTTTTTTTAAACTATAATAGCCCCCCCCCACTAATGTATTGCAGTATATCGTAATTTTTGGATATACTGCAATAAATTAGTGGGGGGCTAATAAACTGGAGCCAAACTAATAACAGCCAGGAGCGCGATCGCTGCTCCTGGCTGTTAGTCCCGGATGTCCGCTGTAAAATACAGCGCTCCAAACATCACCTCCCGCACCCGGACGTAATGGCACATCTGGGTGCGCGAAGGGGTTAAATATACAATTAATTAAAATCAATCTCCCCTTCAATTTTGTTGTTATGCATATATCCTATATAATTACAGTTCCAGAACCAAGCTCATAAATATATACAGTACCAGAACCAAGCTCATAACATATATACAACACCAGAACCAAGCTCAGTACATAAATACAGTACCAGAACAAAGCTCAGTACATAAATACAGTACTAGAACCAAGCTTAGTACATAGATACTGCACAGGAACCAAGCTCAGTACATAAATACTGTCACGATCCGTGGGTATGTGGACTCACTAGGCCGCACCACCGCAGCGGAGTAGCAGCTGGCCAAACAATAGTCTATACAAAGTCCTAGTGCAAGAGTACCTGTGAAAGTCCAGACAGTAGCAGAAGCTTAGGCATAGATGGAACATGAAGGTAGATGACACCACACGTGGCGGATGATATAAGACGTGGCAGATGACACCAGACGTGGTGTATGACAGCAGGCATGACAGGTGGCACAACACGACCCCAACACTATAAGGCTCAGGAACAAATACAGCATGGGATACAGGATACAGGCAGCAGGGCAGGGGAAACAACGGGAACAGGATAACACTCAAGGACCATTTGCTAAGACTAACATGGGATAACACAAAAACGCTCAGGCAAGGAGTGAAAGGGCAGACCCCTTTTTATAGTCCAGGGTGATCATGGGCTAATTAGTAATTTTATACATGTGCGCGCACTGGCACGTTAAGGCTGGACATAAGCGCACGCGCGTACCCTACGGGACACAGCAGAAGTGAGTGCTGCTGTCTCCTAGGAAGGAAATACCGGCCTGAACACACAAGTCCATAGCCGCGGCCGTCGGGGGTGTGAATAGGAACGACAGTACGCGGCCGTGGACGTTACAATATCCCCCCTCTTATGCCCCCTCTTTCTTTTGACTCCCAAGACCTCTTCTCTGGACCAAACCCCTTCCAATCCACTAAATAAAAAGTCCTTCCTACAAGAGAGTAGAATGTAGTCCAGGATCTTCTTCACTTCGAACACATGGGAAGAACCGCTGGGAGCAACTGCAGGACCAGGAGTCTTACTGTAGCGGTTCAGAACCTCTGGCTTCAGGAGGGACGCATGAAAGGAGTTGGGGATTTTGAAAGTGGGAGGCAGCCGAAGTTTATAAGAGACAGGGTTAATTTGTTGCAGGATCTCAAAAGGTCAGAGGAACCTAGGAGCAAATTTTTACTAAGGCACCTTCAAACGGATATTCCTTGAGGACAGCCAGACTTTGGTACCCGGAA
The DNA here is from genome assembly GCF_050947455.1 of Rhinoderma darwinii. Classification (NCBI taxonomy): domain Eukaryota; kingdom Metazoa; phylum Chordata; class Amphibia; order Anura; family Rhinodermatidae; genus Rhinoderma; species Rhinoderma darwinii. The sequence continues at coordinate 192,903,545 of NC_134687.1, forward strand.
GAAACTGAGGTGGTTCTCTTCTCCTAGTATCCGCTGTTCGCTTCATGCGATCGACTGCCAACAGAATAGAGGACCGACTCTGCTGCCAGATTTGTAGAAAGTCCCCAAATGCAGAGCCAGCTGCATGTACCTGGGATGTAGCCCAAACAGGAAGAGGGATTCGTGGATGTTGGCTGTAGACAATCAAGAACGGTGTGGAAGCAGTGGACTCACTTGTATGACTGTTGTATTAGGCTGGGTTCACACGAGCATGTTACGTCCGTAATGGACAGAACGTATTTCGGCCGCAAGTCCCAGACCGAACACACTGCAGGGAGCCGGGGTTATAGCATTATAGTTATGTACGACGCTAGGAGTCCCTACCTCTCCGTGGAACTACTCTCCCGTACTGAAAACATAATTACAGTACGGGACAGTTGTCCTGCAGCGAGGCAGGGACTCCTAGCATCGTAGATAACTATGATGCTAGGAGCCCGGCTCCCTGCAGTGTGTTCGGTCCGGGACTTGCGGCCGAAATACGCTCCGTACATTACGGACGTAAAATGCTCGTGTGAACCCAGCCTTAGAACTCGGCCCATGAAAGAAGCTGTACCCAGTCATCATGCTGCATGGAGATGAAATGACGAAGATAATTCCCCATGATTTGATTAATCCTCTCGACTTGACCATTGGACTGGGGATGGTAGGCTGAGGAAAAGTTCAACTTCACATCCAGGAGTTTACAGAGGGCTCCCCAGAATTTTGAGGTGAACTGAACCCCCCGATCAGACATGATATGAAGGGGCAAGCCGTGCAAGCGGAAGATGTGCAGAATAAAGAGATTTGCCAGTCAAGGAGCTGAAGGTAGGTCGGTCAGCAGAATAAAATGTGCCATCTTCGAGAACTGGTCCACCACCACCCAGACCGTATTGCATCCTGCTGAGGGAGGAAGATCTGTGACAAAGTCCATTGCTATATGCTGGCAGGGAGGGTTGGGCACAGGCAGAGATTGGAGCAGATTGGCAGGCTTGGAGTGAGCACCCTTGTTGGAAGCACACACAGTGCAGGAAGAGACAAAGTCCACAATATCTTTGGGCAGCGTGGGCCACCAGAAATGATGAACAATCAGATCTCGAGTCTTACGAACACCCGCGTGCCCAGCCAGTTTGGATCTGCGAAGCATTCTCCTGCTGTCTACCAATCGCACAAAAGTCCTCCCCAGAGGGATGTCTCTAATTTGAAGGGGATTAGCAGTAATAATCCAGGACGGATCTATGATACATTTAGGGGACTCCACAGTGTCCTCTGTTTCAAACGACCTGGACAGGGCATTGGCTCTCACATTTTTGTCAGCAGGACGGTAGTGGAGCACAAATTGGAAAGGGGGGAAGAACAGCGACCACCTGGCTTGACGGGGGTTTAGCCTTTGAGCCGACTGAAGATAGGGGAGGTTCTTGTGGTCGGTGTGTATATCAGGATGGGGTGAACTGCACCCTCTAGCGGATGTCTCTACTCCTCCAGGGCCAATTTTATGGCCAGTAAATCCCGATCACCAATAAAGTAATTGCACTCTGCGGGAGAAAAAAGTCTAGAGTAATAGCCACATACTACTGCCTTTCCTTTGAAACTTCTCTGGAACAGAAGTCCACCTCCAACGAGAACTATTGACACACGGAGGATTGAGGATGATGGAGGATTGAGGCTGAAGTGAAGGCACTCAAAAGGGTATTAAATGCTAATTCTGTCTCTGGAGTCCACACATTGGTGTTCATACCATTCTTGGTAAGGGTAGAGATGGGAGCCGTCAGTGAAGAGAAGTTTTGGATAAACTGCCAGTAGAAGTTGGTGAATTAAAAAAAAGCTGTATAAACCGCAGACCCTGAGGACGTGGCCATTCCAGGACGGACTTTACTTTCTCAGGATCCATCTTGAGGTCTTGATGCGAGATGATGTAGCCCAGGAAGGGCAGAGAATTTTTTTCAAAAACGCACTTCTTCATCTTGGCATACAGAGAAATCTCTCTTAATCGCAGCAGAACTTGACGGGCATGCCTCCGATGAGTCGTCGGATCTGAAGAGAAGATCAAAATATAATCGAGATAACACAGACATAGAGGAGATCTCGGTAGATATCATTGACAAATTCCTGGAAGGAAGACCGAAGGGCATCAACAGGTATTCGTAGTGCCCATCTCGAGTGTTGAATGACGTCTTTCACTCGTCACCTTGATGGATTCGGATCAAATTGTAAGCCCTACGCAAGTCTAGTTTAGAGAAAGTCCTGGCTCCTCGTATACGGTCAAATTGTTGGGAAATCAGTGGCAACGGGTATCTGGTTGAGACCACTGTAGTCAAAGCAAGGTCGAAGAGAGCCGTCTTTTTTTTTAACGAAGAAGAACCCGGCCCCGGCCGGGGAGAAGGATTTTCGTATGAAGCCCCTCTCCAGATTTTCCTTGATATAGGCTGACATGGACTGAGTCTCTGGCAAGGAGAGAGGATATACCCCTCCACGGGGAGGAGAAGCATTTGGAACCAGTTCAATCGGACAGTCGTAAGACCGGTGTGGAGGAAGCATCTCAGCCTCCCTCTTGCTCAAGACGTCTGCAAACTGAGAGAAATGAGGAGGTAATCCTGCTAATGACTGTGGGAGAGGAGGTTGGACAGGATGGATCTGTAACAGACAGCGGTGGAGACATTTGGAGCCACATTGGAAAACTTCTCCTGAATTCCAGTCCAGGACTGGGGCATGTAACTGGAGCCAAGGTAGACCCAGTAGAACAGAATTGACGGCTTTAGGCAAAAGAAGGAATGTAATCAGTTCAGTATGAAGGGATCCAACTTGCAGCTTCAGTGACTTGGTCTCGGACACGATATGATCGGGTAGAGGAAGTCCATTCACCGAGGTAACAGCCAAAGACGTCTCCAGAGGAACTGTGGGCAACTGGAGATGATCCACTAGGTCTTGTTGGATGAAGTTTGCCGCGGACCCTGAGTCCCGATAGGCAGAGACCTGGTGCGTCTTCTCGCCGGACACTATGATCATGGGAATGGACAGTTTAGAAGAGAATTTTTTATTTAGCAGCGTTCCGCATAGGGTTATCTCTCCAACCAATCCAAGTTACTGGAGTTTTTTAGCTTCTGGGGATACAAATGCACAATGTTAGGGATCTGCCAGGTACTTCATCTAGCTATACTCCTGGGATTAATCAATCCACACCTGAGGCCAGACCTGTTCGACTGACACCATCTCCCACCAACCAGGGTGGCAGGCTCAGGAGTGGAAGAGCCTATCGCGGCCTGGTCTGTCGGAGTTAGCTCCGCCCCCTGCCCTTTATTACCTGCCCTGTGCTCTCCCTCAGTGCTTGTAATTCTTTTGGATTCCTGGCCCCACTGCTGCTTGCTCCAGCCTGCTTCTGCCGTGCTTCTGCCTTGCTGCAGTTCTGCTTGACCTGCTTTGCTTTGCCCCTGGCTTGCTTCTGTCTCCGTGCCCGCTCGGGTGTACTCACTTCGTCCTGGTCCTGACTGTTCGTTCGCCGCCCCGTTTCCTCGTGGCGTTCCGTGGCTACTGCCCCTTCCCTTGCGTGTTCCCTGTTTGTCTTCCTGTGCACTTAGCCAGCGTAGGGACCGCCGCCCAGTTGTACCTCGTCGCCTAGGGCGGGTCGTTGCAAGTAGGCAGGGACAGGGCGGTGGGTAGATTAGGGCTCACTTTCCCTTCACCTCCTTCCTGCCATTACATAATTACAAGCCCTTACCTAGTCTACCATTTCTCCTACGCTGACGCTGTCATGGACCCCCTTGAGACCCTGACCCAGCAGATGCAGGGCCTCTCCCTACAGGTCCAGGCCCTGGCCCAAAGGGTCAATCAGGGTGACGCTGCTTTAGTAGTACCCCTCACCTCACCTCTAGAACCCGACCTCAAGTTACCTGACCGGTTTTCAGGGGACCGTAAGACGTTTCTCTCCTTCCGGGAGAGTTGCAGACTGTATTTCCGCCTAAAGCCCCACTCCTCAGGTTCCGAGAACCAGCGGGTGGGTATCATCATATCCCGACTCCAGGAAGGGCCCCAAGAGTGGGCCTTCTCCTTGGCTCCTGACGCCCCTGAACTTTCCTCTGTTGATCGTTTTTTCTCTGCCCTCGGACTCATTTACGACGAGACTGACAGGACTGCTTTAGCCGAGAGTCAGCTGGTGACCTTACGTCAGGGTAGGAGACCGGTTGAGGAATACTGTTCTGATTTTAGGAAGTGGTGCGTAGCTTCTCAGTGGAACGATCCGGCCCTAAGGTGCCAGTTTAGGTTAGGATTATCTGACGCCCTGAAGGATCTGCTGGTTAGCTACCCCTCGCCTGACTCCCTTGACCAGGTTATGGCCCTAGCAGTACGACTTGACCGACGTCTCAGGGAACGTCAGCTAGAACGCTTCAGTGTGCTCCCCTCTGACTTTTCTGCGATCCCCCCCGAGGTCCCGTCTCCTCGCCCCTCCACGGAGGACTCGGAGGTACCTATGCAACTCGGGGCCTCCATGTCCCCTCGACAACGTAGGGAGTTTCGCAGAATGAATGGTCTCTGCTTCTACTGTGGGGACGACAAGCATCTACTGAACACCTGTCCCAGGCGCAAGAGTAAGAAGCCGGAAAACTTCCGCGCCTAAGTGATCCTCGGGGAGGTCACTTGGGCGCACAGGTATTTCCCGTTAATGTGAAACGCAATAAAATTTTGCTTCCCTTTCAGGTCTCGTTTGCTGGCCGGTCTGCCACGGGCAGTGCTTTCGTGGATTCTGGCTCATGTGCTAATATCATGTCTGTGGAATTTGCTATGTCTCTAAAGATGCCTTGTATTGATTTACCTTATCCTATCCCTGTAGTAGGAATCGACTCAACCCCCCTTGCTAATGGTTATTTTACTCAGCATACTCCTGTTTTTGAACTCCTGGTTGGCTCCATGCATTTGGAGCAGTGCTCTGTACTGGTGATGCAGGGATTATCGTCTGATCTGGTTTTAGGCCTTCCCTGGTTGCAATTGCATAATCCCACATTTGATTGGAATACTGGGGATCTCACCAAATGGGGTAATGAATGTCTTATGTCATGTCTTTCCGTTAACTCTATTTCTCCCCGGGAGGAGGTAAACACGCTTCCTGAGTTTGTTCAGGACTTCGCCGATGTGTTTTCTAAGGAGGCCTCCGAGGTGTTGCCCCCCCATAGAGATTACGATTGCGCTATCGATTTGGTGCCTGGTGCCAAGCTTCCTAAGGGTAGGATATTTAATCTTTCATGTCCTGAACGTGAAGCGATGAGGGTGTATATCCAAGAATGTCTGGCCAAGGGTTTCATTCGCCCCTCGACTTCTCCTGTAGGTGCTGGCTTCTTCTTCGTGGGGAAGAAGGATGGTGGTCTTAGGCCGTGCATTGATTATCGTAACCTGAATAAGGTCACCGTAAGGAACCAGTACCCACTTCCTTTGATTCCGGATCTTTTTAATCAGGTTCAGGGAGCCCAATGGTTTTCTAAGTTCGATCTACGGGGGGCATATAACCTTATCCGCATCAAAGAGGGGGATGAGTGGAAAACTGCGTTCAACACACCCGAGGGTCATTTCGAATACCTGGTCATGCCCTTTGGGTTGTGTAATGCCCCTGCTGTCTTCCAGAATTTTATTAATGAAATCCTGAGAGAGTACCTGGGTAATTTTCTTGTTGTGTACCTTGATGACATACTGGTGTTTTCCAAGGACTGGTCCTCCCACGTGGAGCATGTCAGGAAGGTGCTCCAGGTCCTTCGGGAGAATAATCTGTTTGCTAAGACTGAAAAATGTGTCTTTGGGGTACAGGAGATACCATTTTTAGGGCAAATCCTCACTCCTCATGAATTCCGCATGGACCCTGCCAAGGTTCAAGCTGTGGCGGAATGGGTCCAACCTGCCTCCCTTAAGGCGTTACAGTGTTTTTTAGGGTTCGCCAACTATTACAGGAGATTTATTGCCAACTTCTCGGTCGTCGCTAAGCCTCTTACGGACCTTACCCGCAAGGGTGCCGATGTCCTCCATTGGCCCCCTGAGGCCGTCCAGGCCTTTGAGACTCTCAAGAAGTGCTTTATCTCGGCCCCCGTGCTGATTCAGCCCAACCAAGAGGAGCCATTTATTGTGGAGGTTGACGCTTCCGAGGTGGGAGTGGGGGCCGTCTTGTCCCAGGGTACCAGCTCCCTCACCCATCTCCGCCCCTGTGCTTACTTCTCTAGGAAGTTTTCGCCCACGGAGAGTAACTACGATATTGGCAACCGCGAACTTCTAGCCATTAAATGGGCTTTTGAGGAGTGGCGGCACTTCCTGGAGGGGGCCAGACACCAGGTAACGGTCCTTACGGATCACAAGAATCTGGTTTTCCTAGAATCGGCCCGGAGGCTTAATCCTAGACAAGCTCGGTGGGCACTATTCTTTACCAGATTTAATTTCTTGGTTACCTATAGGGCTGGGTCCAAGAATATTAAGGCTGACGCTCTGTCACGTAGTTTCATGGCCAATCCTCCTTCCGAGAAGGATCCTGCTTGTATTTTACCCCCTGGTATAATCGTCTCTGCCACGGATTCTGATTTAGCTTCTGATATCGCGGCTGATCAGGGTGCAGCTCCCGGGAACGTCCCTGGGGACAAACTGTTTGTTCCCCTGCAATACCGGCTGAGGGTACTCAGGGAAAACCATGACTCCGCTCTATCTGGTCATCCTGGCATCTTGGGCACCAAACACCTCATTACCAGAAACTATTGGTGGCCTGGGTTGCCTAAAGATGTTAGGGCTTACGTCGCCGCTTGTGAGGTTTGCGCTAGGTCCAAAACCCCGAGGTCCCGACCTGCGGGCCTACTACGTTCCTTGCCCATTCCCCAGAGACCTTGGACCCATATCTCCATGGATTTTATCACCGATTTGCCTCCATCTCAGGGCAAGTCGGTGGTGTGGGTGGTAGTCGACCGCTTCAGCAAGATGTGCCACTTTGTGCCCCTTAAGAAGCTACCTAACGCCAAGACGTTAGCTTCTTTGTTTGTGAAACACATCCTGCGTCTCCATGGGGCCCCAGTCAATATCGTTTCTGACAGAGGGGTACAATTTGTTTCCTTATTTTGGAGAGCTTTTTGTAAAAAGTTGGAGATTGATCTGTCCTTCTCCTCCGCCTTCCATCCCGAAACTAATGGCCAAACAGAAAGGACCAACCAATCCCTGGAACAATATTTAAGGTGCTTCATCTCTGACTGTCAATTCGATTGGGTCTCATTCCTTCCCCTTGCTGAATTTTCCCTGAATAACCGGGTCAGTAACTCGTCAGGGGTCTCCCCGTTTTTCTGTAATTTCGGGTTTAACCCAAGGTTCTCCTCCGTCTCCCCTGGTTGTTCCAATAATCCTGAGGTAGAGGAGGTTCATCGGGAACTGTGCACTGTCTGGGCCCAGGTTCAGAAGAACCTAGAGGCGTCCCAGAGCGCACAAAAGATTCAGGCGGATAGTAGACGTTCTGCTAACCCCCGGTTTGTCGTCGGGGATTTGGTCTGGTTGTCGTCCAGGAACTTGCGCCTTAAGGTCCCGTCCAGGAAGTTTGCTCCCCGATTTATTGGACCTTATAAGATCATTGAAGTCCTCAACCCTGTATCCTTCCGTCTGGAGCTCCCCCCATCCTTTCGCATACATGACGTCTTCCATGCCTCCCTCCTTAAACGCTGCTCCCCGTCCTGGTCCCCCTCGAGGATACCTCCTGTTCCCGTTCTCACCCCTGAGGGGGTGGAATTCGAGGTGGCCAAGATTATGGACAGTAGGATGGTCCAGGGCTCCCTCCAGTACCTGGTCCATTGGAGAGGATACGGGCCGGAGGAGAGGACTTGGGTACCTGCCCGTGATGTTCACGCTGGGGTATTGATCAGGAGGTTCCACCTCCTCTTCCCCACTAAACCGGGTCCCCTTAGTAAGGGTCCGGTGGCCCCTCATAAAAGGGGGAGTACTGTTAGGGATCTGCCAGGTACTTCATCTAGCTATACTCCTGGGATTAATCAATCCACACCTGAGGCCAGACCTGTTCGACTGACACCATCTCCCACCAACCAGGGTGGCAGGCTCAGGAGTGGAAGAGCCTATCGCGGCCTGGTCTGTCGGAGTTAGCTCCGCCCCCTGCCCTTTATTACCTGCCCTGTGCTCTCCCTCAGTGCTTGTAATTCTTTTGGATTCCTGGCCCCACTGCTGCTTGCTCCAGCCTGCTTCTGCCGTGCTTCTGCCTTGCTGCAGTTCTGCTTGACCTGCTTTGCTTTGCCCCTGGCTTGCTTCTGTCTCCGTGCCCGCTCGGGTGTACTCACTTCGTCCTGGTCCTGACTGTTCGTTCGCCGCCCCGTTTCCTCGTGGCGTTCCGTGGCTACTGCCCCTTCCCTTGCGTGTTCCCTGTTTGTCTTCCTGTGCACTTAGCCAGCGTAGGGACCGCCGCCCAGTTGTACCTCGTCGCCTAGGGCGGGTCGTTGCAAGTAGGCAGGGACAGGGCGGTGGGTAGATTAGGGCTCACTTTCCCTTCACCTCCTTCCTGCCATTACACACAACATGGCCTCCGAGGCCGAAATACAGACAAAGTCCCGAAGTGCGTCTGCGTTATTTCTCCTGGGCTGACAATTTGAACCGGTCCACCTGCATATGTCTGTATTTCGGCCTCGGAGGCCATGTTGTGAATTTCTATCCCCAGAAGCTAAAAAACTCCAGTACCTAGGATTGGTTGGAGAGATAACCCTATGCGGAACGCTGCTAAATAACTCTGGTGGAACAGCTGGTGAGGGCAACAGGGATTGCTGGAACGTAGGAGCCAGCCTAGGGAATATTCTCTCCCAGCGATCCTCTAGGGATCGCACTCGCATCCTCATGTCAATCCGGGTAGCTTGAAGGCTGAGGTCATCCAGGGTAGGTAGCAGATCACAAACGGCCAGCTCATCTTTAATTTCAGAAGACAGTCCCTGCCAGAATGTAGCTACAAAGGCCTTGTTGTTCCAGGTCAGCTCTGCTGCCAGGGTGCGGAACTGAATTGCGTACTCGCAAACAGGGATGTCTTCCTGGTGAAGGGTCAGCAGAGATGTAGCAGCAGAAGAAACTCTTCCAGGTTCCTCAAATATTGTACGGAAAGTCTGTAAGAAACACTGTAAGTCATGGGTCTCTGGTCCCTGACGTTCCCAAATGGGGTACGCCCAAGCCAGGGCCTTGCCAGTAAGGAGAGAGATTATGAAGACGATCCTTGCATCGTCAGAAAGGAAGGCCTTTGCATGCAATCTGAAGTGGATCTGGCATTGGTTCAGAAATGCAGGTCCTTGTGTCTCCGTCATAGCGAGGAGGTAGTGGCAGGGAGAATCGGGAGTCGGCACTGGTACTGACAGGAGGTGTAGCAGGTGGAACAGCAGAAGCAACAGGAACAGGTGCTGTGACTGCACCTTGCACATCCAGCCGATTTTCATTGGCGTTCACCGCTTGGAGGAGTTGGTCCTGTTGTGTTGAGTAGCAGCTGGCCAAACAATAGTCTATACAAAGTCCTAGTACAAGAGTACCTGTGATAGTCCAGATAGTAGCAGAGGCTTAGGCAGAGATGGAACTTAAAGGTAGATGATGCTACACGTGGCGGATGATATCAGGCGTGGCAGATGACACCAGACGTGGTGTATGACAGCAGGCGTGACAGGTGGCACAACACGAATCCAACACTCTAAGGCTCAGGAACAAACATAGCACAGGATACAGGCAGCAGGGCACGGGAAAAACAACAGGAACAGGATAACACTAAGGGACCATTTGCTAAGACCAACATGTGATAACACAACAATGCTCAGGCAAGGAGTGAAAGGACAGAACTTTTTATAGTCCATGGTGATCATGGGCTAATTAGTAATTTTATACATGTGCGCAAGCTGTCCCTTCAAGGCTGGACACTAAAACGCGCGCACCCTACGGCAGAGCAGAGCAGAAGTGAGTGCTGGCGTCTCCTAGGAAGGAGATGGCGGCCAGCACTCATGAGTCCATGGCCGCGGCCGTCGGGGGTTGAGTAGGAACGACGGTCCGCGGCCGTGTACGTTACAAATACAACACAACACCAGAACCAAGCTCAGTACATATATACAGCACCAGAACTAAGCTCAGTACATAAATATAGCACCAGAACAAAGCTCAATGTCACGTTGGGTGCGTGGACCCACTGGGCCGTACCACCTTAACAGTATGGCAGCTGGCCAATAGGACAAAGGTCAAAGTCTATAGTTCAAATAGGTGTACCTGAGGCAACTTCGGACAGCAGCAAGACAGGGACAAAAACACAGAAAAACACTGAGTGTGAATCAAGCCTTAGGCCCCCTGCACACGCTGCAGATGTTGTTGCAAACGTTATGCTTGCTGAAGAAACAACCCCATTCAGATGAATGGAATTAGTTTTCAGTGGCACAAATTTCTTCAACATATCTGCAAAGTGTGCAGGAGACCTTGGGGTAAGATTACACACAGTTTTATGGGTTTTTTCTGCCTCCAATTGATTTCAATGGGAAGTTCAAGGGCGGAATCTGCTTCAAGATAGGGCGTTTTTTTTTTCAGCAAACAGAAAAAATCCATCCTGAAAAAAATGCCTCTGATTCCCATGCAGAAAACGCATCGAAATCGGAGTAAAAAAAACTCAGTTCCCTCACAGTTTGGGTCATTTAACCATAGTGATGTCACTAAAGCGGGCTCTAAGGACGACATATCATCATCACCTGAGTGTAAACAGAGATTATGGATTCGAACAGGGTGACAGAATTCTATAATAAGTATATTGAGAATTTTATAATTTTAGCAGTTTTCATTTTTTTTTTGGTCCCTGGAAAAGTAATAATAATCCTCACCATTGATATTAATATTGGATTGATACATTACAAGGTCACTGCAGCTGTACATACAGTAGACAGTGACTAATGTAGTAGTACAGCACTGACATCTTCAGCCTGTGGTGAGAGGAGAAGCTAGGATCCTGCCTCCTCCTGCTGCTGAGTGACAGGCAGCGTCATCGGGGGCGTGGCAGCACTGACAGCCGGAACGCTTCCCTGTGAAGCTGCTGCTTGTGCTGCTGTGCACGGCTCCTGGACGAGGGGAGAGGCTGGTAAAAGCACAACACATATATATAGGGCAATCGGTGCCCATTCTTCCTTGGCATCACTGCCCTGTTGCTTGCATGCACTTCCGACGCCCTGTCTGTGACATCCATGGATGGGAAGCCAGGATCTCATCAGTGACACCTCATTTACTATTGGATTATCATTTAGAGTAGCAGCAAAAGATGAATTTCCCTGCAAGGTCAATGCTGGCTCTTCTGTGTGCTGCACTGAGGGTAAGAGCTGCACTCAATGCCTTTGTTTCCATCATTGTGTGCTGCAGGTATTTACTGCAGATATTACTGCAACCTCCTAATGATTGTTAGTTGTGATCGCTCCAGACAAGTCTCAGGGGATTAGGCAGCATCACATATTAGTGTTTTAATGACATAGCAGGGATGAAGCTGATGATGACCTTTGTTGGATCCATTACTATGCCGTTGCATTCCTTATGTCATGTATTCCTAACACTGGCATTAATAATACAAAGTGACAGCTAAGCCAGGAAAATACAACTTGAAGCAGCTAATGCATTTCTGTTGTGCCCAGTGTTGTCTGACTGCAGTGTGGATGTGCCTGGCAATGCTGATGCCCAGTGACAGAGGGTCAATCTACACTGGCAGATGCATGGAGTCATCAACTGGATCTCACTGCATCTGTACATGCACAATGTAAAGGGATGCCCCTCATTAACCAGGACAGACTTCTGGAAGAAATGTGTCTATGGCTAAGGACATGATTGACTAATAGGCTATGCAACTATATATTGTCCATCTTGGGATGCAGCAAGCTCTTAGGGATTCATTGCCTGCTGTGTAGAAAGTGTGAAGGATTCCTTGCCACTAGAATCCTCCAATACAGCCTGAAACTTAAGTGAATACATAAGGGAACATATATGAAAGTGTTGTGTTGCTAGGTTACTGGGTTATTATTATGATGTGCGTCAAATTTACTCCCAAGATACGTTTCCTTTCTTTTCAACTGGTGCAATTTTTTTATGTAGAGGTACAGTTGTGTTTTTTTTTTCATTTTTAAATGTCATACAGTCAACATGGCATGAGACAATATATATAAGTTAGGTAAAGTTGTATCAGTTTGGTATTGATATATGTGCCACATAATGTTACATTTGTGGATTTTCTTGGAAAATAGTGAGAAAACGAAATCATACTATTTGTTTACTGTTATTCTAAAATTAATTGCTGCCAATGAAGTAGATATCCTTCCATATACTGATAAATGTTACACTAACGGTACGGTCTATAACCATAAAAGCATTAGTGGACAATTGAAGGCATATAGTTATGATGCAGGCCTTTTGGAATATATATATATACATAAAAAAAAATATATATATATATATATATATATATATTCTGTACATATGTAGTAGATCTGACAAACTCAGCTCTGCATCTTTATATATGAATAATCATATGATTGATTGTATAATAGTGCCGCATGTACTGTATTCAGCTATATGTAATGATCCTGTTGAAGAACGTCATGCATACAAGTAATTTTTGCACTAGCTCTGGAGCATTTTTAGCAGATACAGTATAGTAGACTAGTTTAAAAGTCAGCTACCATTTATGTTTTCTTAATGCAATCTTCCAATATTATTTATTATTAATTTTGTGTTCTCTTTTGTTCTGTTTTTAATATACAGACAATATCACAACACTATTGTGTAGCTGCAGTCTGGATGACAGTGATGTCATCTGCACTGGAAGTCCAGTATAGGTATTGTACTAATGCTAAATCCATCGTCAGTATCCATTATTGTTCCACTAAAGATACTGTACAAAGATTATTATTATTATATTTGGTTACATTTTTATAAATAAATTGCACAAGAATCAAGAGCTATTGTTTTGCGGCTCCCATAGTTGTCACAGTCTTGCATCTACAATGGATACAGTGTTCTTTTATTTCAATATGGAATCTATTACTAGTTGTTCAACTGTCATGCCAGGCAATATAGCCTTGGGGTAGCACATGATAGCTGCCAAGTATTTAAGTCTGAAGGGCCAGCGCAGGATGCAACCATGATTTGGTTAATGATATTTAACTACATATGTATCATCTGAATTCTAAACAGTTGCTCTCAGAGAAATAAACATTATATGTATTTGAAGACACAAAGACGATATATGCACAGTATTGCAATAGTGTTAAGCTAGAATCTACTGTAAACAATAATTCAGATAAAGAATAAATGACTTTCCAAAAATTATCAACGTCAAGTCCAGGGTCCAGTTCACATCTTCCATTGCATAAACCTTAGTTTGTTAAAATAAAAAATAAGAAATGGGTGACATGGAGTAGCAAATATGCAAGAAAAGAGACTGGCAGTGTGCCTATCATTTTTAGCATGGAACAGTAGTGCAGAATGCACTGCTCATTTGCCATTATGAAAAGCCAACAAAAACGAAACTGTTGGTCCCTTGGCTCACCATAGCTAAGGGGTAGCAGGGGTAGCAGTCGCCAATTGGTGCCTGGTGCCTGATTGGGCTCAAAGGCCCCTTCCCTTATGAAAAGACACCAGTATTATAAATCGCACATGGTAGGCTGGGGCCCTGTTACAGATTTTGGAATTCGGACCAAGGAGCTCCAAATTACGCAGCTGACTCATTTTACCTTTTTTAACGGACATGACAGAGGACAGCAAATGGGAGAAAGGCCAGAAAAAGCAAGTGTAAGCCAGGCCTGGTTTTGTTGTACCAGACATATCCCAGGAGCTGTAGGCACAAGATGCCTTGTATCTAGGCCGCACTCCTTAACAAACTCACTCCAAAAATCATGCCCCCTAGGGAAATATATATGCAATGTTAATCTGAAATAAATTGAAAACAAAAACTTCAATCTGTGCAGTTATTGTATTGAATAAAGGCTGTCTAACTATTTCCTAAAGCATGAACAATTGTCCGCTCCTGATCCTAAATTGCACGTGCCCTTCTCCACAGGGTCACCTATAGGCACGATCCTTATGTTAAATCTCACCCTAGTTATTTCATAAGTGCTAAAATATAAACTTGGATGACTATAAAATAAGATTTATTTTTTTTACGATGATACTTGCAGATTTTACTCTGATCGCCTTACCTGCAATAAATGTTACTTTTTAGCCACAGGCTGGGGTGACCAGCTACCATTTAATTCTAATATTCGTTAGCACAAACTGTGTAGTCCTCATAAACAGTAGATTGTCAAATATAATGTTCAGTGGTGTGATATATAGTCATAAAACATCTAGGAAATGAGATGTCCAATTACCAGGCTGTTATGAGGAAGAGCAAATAAAGGAATACTGTAGTTGCCAGATCTATGTGTGTTGGGTAAAAGGAATTGTACCATGGTATAGCAGTGTATAGGATTTGTTAATAATATGAGCCCTGGGTAGATCTCACCTTAAAGGCAATGTACATCTTTGAAAAAGTGTTTTGTTTTTTTTCTAAAAAAAATGTGTATCAGTGTGTTTGGCTCAACTTTCTAAATACTTTTTATTAAAAATTATTTTTACTTTTTGTGATACAGCTGCTTTGTATCCTGTATAAAGAGCAGCTGTATCTAGCTATGAAACCTTTATCCATCAGTTCAGTGGCACTGACGGGTTTAGTGTTAGCGGATCCTGTGTGTCAGAGTTGTTACCCATCACATTTAAGTTCATAACAACGCAGTACCCGCTGACACTGAACCCGTCAGTGCTGCTGACCGGACGGATTCAGGTCTCAGCGCAATATACAGCTGCTCTGTATACAGGATACAAAACAGCTGTATCTCAAAAAGTAAAAATAATTTTTAATAAAAAGTAAATCGAAAGAAAGAAAAAAAAATCTTTTTCTAAGGTGTACATAGCCTTTAAAGCCTACGAACATCTTGGTAGCCATTTAAAAAAAAAATTAAAACAATGTTTTATGTGTTTACAAACATTTCTTGAATTGACTTTTATTAAAAACATTTTGAAGTTGTTACGATACAGCTTCTATGTATTCGGTATACATAGAAGCTGTATAATTTGCTATTAGGGTGCTCTCACACGCGGCACACTTCCATTGTATTTCAGCAGCTTAACAATACGCTGCGGAAAGCTACAATGTATGCCTATGGGAAAAATATTCTGAACATTTTTCTATTGGAAACTTTTGCACAGCGTATGTTTACGCAGCGGAAATGCAATGCAAATATGCCACATGTGAGCGGACCCTTTGCCGAATCCGTCAGTTCAGCTGAACTAATGGCTTGACTGAGAGTTGGCCCTGTGTGCCTCAGGATCACCATTATTACGATCACATCTAAGTTTAGATTATGTTGGTAGGCTAATAGAGAGCGATACAGATTCCACGTATAGAGGATACACAAAAGCTGTATCGTAAAAACATTTTTTTTTATATATAAGTCTATTTAAAAAACGTTTATAAACACATAAAACATAGATTTAATGAAAGAAAATGGCTACAACGGTTACCATAGCCTTTAACCCCTTTAGGATGCTGCCTAATTTTGGCCTCCGTACCCATACGAGGGTTTGTCTTTTGCAGGATGATCTGTATTTTTCAATTACTTAATTCTGAAGTGCATATAATGTATTCAAAAGCTTTTTATAAAAAAAAATATTGTCAGTTCCACAATTTCGGTTTAGTTTTTGCAGCGTTCACCATGCAGCGATTTTTTTTTAATGTTTTTCTACTTTTGCACAATAAAAACAATAAATAATGTTTTTTTGTCAGCATATTCTAAGAGGCATATTTTTTTATTTTTCCATTCACAGAACTGTATGAGGGCTTTTATTTTGCTGTATGAGTTGACGTTCTCATTGGTACTATTTTGGGGTACACTTTTTGTTCGCTTTTTATCCCATTTTTCAGGAGACCAAAAAAAAAGTTCAAAGCCAAAAAAACAGCAATACTAGCAATATTTAACATTTTTTTACGGCGTTAACTTTACAGGTTAAATAAAATTATAGGGCCTAATAGGTGTAGTAAGATGGCAGACCTGGGGGCCACTGTTAGGTCCCCAGCTGCCATAGCTACCAATCGGCATCCCATGAACGTGTCACCCGGGGAGGCGATAGGGATTGACCGAGAGAACCCCCTCCGTTTGTCTGACTACTTAGGTGCTGTGGTCGCTACTGACCGTGGCATCTACGGTGTTAGCTACAATCCTGGCCGTTGCAGCAGGGTGTCATCTGTATGTTATACCTGGCACCCACTGCTGATGAGGCAAACTCAAGAGTGTACAATAAATGACCCGCCAGCTGCGCCATACGTTCAGGGCAGGAAGGTGTTAAAAAGTTGTATCAGATTAGAAGAAAGGGTTTTTTTTTTTTCTAGAAACAGCACCACTCTTGTTCATGGACTGTTTTTATGCTACAGCTTCCTCTTTCCACCATCCTCCTATGATTGACAGATCTCTCCCTATTAGAGATAATTGGCTGTTCATTGGCTTCTAACATGTAAGTCCTTGACAGAACAGTAAAGAGCAGTGCAGGACCATAGAGAAGATTAAGTGTGTTGAATAAGGGCACTGGGATAGGCACATACAGTACATATAGGCAATTTTGTACCCAACACATTTATTTGGACACTGTTGTAGCAATAACAACCCTGTGTGCATCGCTACTGTATGTGACCGGAATAATATTACGGATAATACTGTTTGGTGGAGACAATGGTGAGATGCAGATCCTAAGTCGAATGCACAATCTGTACTAGGGCCCCCCAATCTTCAAATGTGAAAGACTTGTGGGTTTAATGTGACTGCAACCTCTGCCCCCTTTAGTTACACCTCAGTGTAGAATATTGTATAATGTAGTGCAGAAATTTCCTTTTAAAAAGATAATCTAAAAAAATGTTGCTTGTTTTGATGATTTAGAAGAGAAAACAAGGTCCAATGTTCATAGAGCCAATAGTATTCTGTGGAAAGGTAAGGAACATTTAACTTATCTAACTAACAAGTAGATATTTTATCTCCATTTCCTGTTAAGCCAAGCGGTTCTGATTCAACAATGATTAACAAACCTGAGAACTGGGAATTAACTGGATTTTGGTGGTCAGCGAAATCTGATGTCCAATGGCCTAACTATATTGCAATCTTGTTGTACTGCCAAGAAACAAAATTGGTGCAGATTTATTACAGAGGTTAAATCCCTTTTAAAAATAAGCCATCGGTTAATCTTTGTAGATCTGTCTTCCATGGCTGCTGCAGGGAAACTGTAGCATTCTGTGGTAGCAATTAAAATAAATGGCCACCCATGTAATGCATTGACATGTCTGGTCGGAGTCGGAGTTGCTGTTACAGCTGTCCAGTCTGGTTTGTAGAAGGGGTCCCGAGATGGGCACCCCCTACTATGATGTCTATTTGCCCTAAAAGGGCATATGGACATTGGTTGTCATTGTTAGACAACACATTTAATACTGTCATAGGGACACATTTATGTGCTATGTAAACACTGGCACTTTTTAAAGAAGTATGTTATATAGTTTTACCCCCTTAATAATCGCCAATACGCCTTTTCACAATGGTTATTAAGAGAACTTATGTCAGTTTTACACTAAAAGGCATAATACACTGCTTTACAGTCGTATTGCAGTGCATTATAAAAGCGTTCAAACGATTGCATAGTAATGTCCCATAGAGGGACTAAAAAAAGGAAAAACATTGATCAACAAAGTTTATAATAAATATACAGATGTAGCAATCTTTAACTTGATTTTTACCGCGTTAAATACACTGTGGCAAAAAAAATTAAATTGACTTTTTCAATGGATTTTGTTGTGTGAGAAATCCCAATAAAAATTAAAAAAAACATGTTTTTCCCCTTTCAAAATGCTTCATTATAAAAAATCTAAACTATAAAACTATTACGTTTTTTAACCCGCACGGTGGACAACGTAAAAAAAAAATGCCAGAATTGCTGTTCTCTGTTCATCCCGTCTTTCAAAAAATGCAATGACAGCAATCAAAAAGTTTTATTCAGCCCACAATGTTACCAATAACAACTACAACACGTTCCACAAAATAACAGCTATGTGTTATGGTTTTTAGAATATGGAGACACAGAAACAAATACTTTTTTTATTTAAAAAAAAAAATGCTTTTATTATGCAAATGTAGTAAAACATTAAAAAAAATTACAGAAATTTCGTATCGCCGTAATAGTAATGACCTGCAGAATAAAGTTATTATGATATTTATATTGATATTATGATATTTAAAGAATGCTAAAATTGCTGTTTTTTTCCAATCCCCCCCAAAAAGTAAATTAAAGTAAATCAATAAGTTATATGTACCCCGAAATGGTAAATGGTAAAAAAACAAAAAAAAAACACGACAGTTATGGCTCTTGAAATGCAACGATGAAAAAACTGAAAAAAAAAAATACTTGTTCATTAATGTCCAAAATACAGTAGGCTGGTCACTAACAGCTTTAATTGTACAATTTATATAGGAACAACTGATTACAAATACAAAGGCTTACACACAAGATGGGAAATCTTTTAACGAAATCTAAATTTGGACCCAGCGCTGGTTCTCGTTTGTGCCATTGGGCCCCTTAACAGAACAACTTAGTAGTGTCAGGGTTTACATGCTGATTATTGACTCGATCAGTAAATAGGATTCACTTCCTGCTTGGAGCTACATAGCAACGGCATGACCTCTATGGTGGGGACAGAACTGTGCAAATGAGATACTTAGTGTTCCTTGGTAAGAATTGTTACAAGGTATGTCATTAGTAGGTGTGCCCTGGTCAATATACAGTAGCACTTTTTAATTGTGTATTTTTTTATAAGAAATATAGTAACAATGGTGGCATACCATTTTTAGATTCACATTAGACTAAAAAAATAATTTCCTACATTCTATTATGCTAATTTCTTTCAAGGAAAACACTCTCAAATAGGCAGCAATTGGGAAGGAATTACAGATATAGCCATCTTTATCTTGACTTTTAAAGAGGCTCTGTCACACATTATAAGTGGCCTATATTGTACATGATGTGATCGGCGCTGTAATGTAGATTACAGCAGTGTTTTTTATTTAGAAGAACAATCATTTTTGACGGAGTTATGACCTATATTAGCTTTATGCTAATGAGTTTCTCAAAGGACAACTGGGCGTGTTTTTTTCTATATGACCACGTGGGCGTTGTACCAAGCTTTCTGACACTGGTCTGTACATATTAGTTGCCCCTTTAGAGGACAATGAGGGGGTGTTAAGATATCAAAGAACTTTAATTAAAAATATAATCTATATTTCTCTTCTTATCTATGCTGACGTTGGCAAATACTCCATATATTACTGCAATTTCTAAGCGATCTGTCATATACCATCCGCCATTCATAGTACATTTTGAGCCTTATGTTTTTCCAGATGACTGAATTTTACATTAACATTTAGTTAAAGGAAACAAGGTGTTTTCATGTATTAACGCTGTGGGAAAATCCTTTGAGATTTTGTTTGTCATTTGAAATCTATCTGGTTCAATAGAAACCAAAAGTTATTGACAGCCGAGTGACTATAAGCTGTTGGAAGCTTGTATGATTACAATTAGTAGCTTCAGCTCGCTGTAGAAATGAATTTAACATCAGAGAAAGAAACGTCTGGCGCCCAGGCTGGTGATTTCACAGAAAAAAAATATATTTTATAAGAGCTTAGAGGGGTGTTAGAAGTGATTGACACAGATCATTTGTCAAGCCTTTTCCTGATGGATGAATGGGTATTAAAACAAGACTTATATGAACAGCTTTTATAACCTAAAACAATGTCAGGGGATAATGCTATGGATTATGTGTGTTTCATTTAATATAGATTACTCTGTAAATTGTATAGATTTATTCAATATTGTAAGAAAGCAATACAAACAGAAAAACTGTAAATAATTGATTACATGAAAGCTAAACAATAGCATGAAAAATAAAACATCAGTCAACTGAAAAACAAACCGTAGAAGCTCATCTGGCAGAGGTTTGTAATTCATGGCCATTGAGCTTTTACAAGGCTGCTTTTGTATTGGTATATTAGTGATGGATTATTTATGAAGTGTGTTTTTGTTGAAGAAACCAAGCATTGATTAAAGCCTTACTTAACTCAAAACCTGGAATTTCAGATGTGACTACGATTAACCCCAAAACTCTACTCCCCACCCATAGCTGTAGTCACAAAGGTGAAAGCTGAGATATGGGGTGTTTGGAGTCCTTTCACTCTAGAGCTACTTTAGTCATCTAGGTGCCTGTCTGCAATATGAAACAAAGAGGATGGTCAATGGGAATAATAAGTTAAAATTGATTTATTTGGCCCTGTAGAGCCACTGTTTTTTTTTTGAATGAGGAGAATAAAATCATAATGTTCCCCTATGTTATAGGCAGGCAGAGGTCTACAGTGTGAGGATCCCACCAAACTATTCCCTATATCAAGGACTAGGGCCTCATCAACCAGAAAGTAATGATGCCTGGACCTCAACATTGGTCGTAGTCCATGCAAGATATTTAAAAATGGCCTCTGTTTATCTTAAAATTTGACTCATGATCCCAGTATTACGCCTCATGCACACGACTGTTGTGCCACTAGGGCCATTTTTAACGGCATCCGAGTGGCACTCGATAGTGTTCACAGACCCATTCACTTTAGCGGGTGAATCGGGTCCGTGGAAAATTATCTCCGATCCGAGGAAAGATAGGACATGTTCTATCGTTCCTCGGATCACTGATGGGACTTGGCCGGCGCACACGTTCTTTTTTCACATGCTTAGATATTTTGGCCAGCAAATCGACGGACAGAGTGACGAAACCCGATTAAACCCCAATAAATTCAATGAGTTTTATCGGCACCGTTGTTTTCTCTCATGCGACTGATCCGGCGGCTTTGGTTTTTCAGGTCATAGGAGCTGAACAATGGAAAGCCTTGGTGCAGATGTGAATAGAGCCTAACATTAAAATATGCACAAAAGGAGTCAGTTATGTTGTTAAGCCAGAGATTGGTGCAACCATTGAAAGGCCTGTGTAACATATAATCACTTCTGTCAAAACTGAGTACACAGCTGCCTCCCCAACAACTGGGGGGTGCCTCACCAACAACTGGGGGGTGCCTCAAAACCTGGGGGGCGCATCACAGTTTTAAAATCACTGCTCTATGGTATATCACAGCTTCATGGTTCTTTGAGTTTGACATGAAGGTTAATGGGATATTAAGTTAATCAAAAAAAATTTCGGGGTTTAGGTGAAGTTAGTTTAGGTCTATACATATAAAACAGTTCTTATTGCAAGTTATTGGTAAGGCTGATATTATATGTTGTTTCCCTATAAAGTATTGTATTCTATTACAGCATTCACTTTATTTGCTGCTTCTGCATATCGCAGTCTGTGGTTGTCTGCTTTGCCCTATTTGCTCCCGCACGCATTAATATTAAAGGGGGTTTTCCAGTTTTATGTGCTGCCGTTCAAACCGAACTCTGAAACCACCATCATTTTGTAAACATTTCACTCTTATCATTTTCAATCGACATGAATACATACTTGCTTTTAAAAACATAAGGTGGAATTTTTCAAAGATTTGCGTCAATTTGCCTTTTGTGGCTAGAAAAGGCGCATATTTTGGCGCACACCATATTTGGGCTTTGTTTACATGTTCAGGATTTGATGAAGTGCAGAGTCTGCGTCTAAATCCTTATCAAATCCGCGAACATTACGCATCCAATGCAAATGAATGGGGCATTTTATACCCCATTCACATGCTCCCGAAAAAATCCACATAGATTTTTGTCCATCCCACAGAAAAAAAATCACCTAGAAAATAATGAACAAGTTTATTATTCTCTTGCAGTTTCTACAAGTCATGGATTAGCCTCATTGAATAATAGTGGGGCTAATCCTCATGCCGATTCACCAGCACATCCAGGAGGCCGTGCAGAAATATGATTTCTGCCACGGACTCTTAGTAAAATACACGAAAGGATTTGCCTATGTGTGAACACAGCCTTATACACAAAAATAGAATAATAAAATCAATGATAAAACCTCATGAGCCTGATGTGCAGCTCTTGTCAAGGGAAAATGAACTTAATAGGATGCAACTGCCATCCCCAGGACACTGATCAGTGAGAAGCAGTCCTGTATACTGAATGCTCTGCCCAACCTGTTTTATCCTCTGTTATCGAGTCAAGGGCTGCATTTGTAATCCCATAATGTGTTCGATTAACTATCACTGCTCTAGGCACTAGCTCAGAGGCATAGCTAGGTTCTCCTGCACCCGGGGCAAAGATTCAGTTTGGCGCCTCCCCCCCAATCTCTTTACTGACAGGTCCTTCCCCCTCGCCATGTTTGTTTTCTCTACTAATCAATGACGTGTCATTTCTTTTTCACATTTTTTTTTATGTAACTCGAGCATAAAAACATTTGTACATTTTACAAGCAATATAGTTCTATATACAACACCAGAACCAAGCTCATTACATATATGCAGCACTAGAACCCAGCTCAGTACACATATACAGCGCCAAAACCAAGCTCAGTACATATATACAACACCAGAACCAAGCTCATTACATATATACAGTGCCAGTACAAAGCTCATTATATATATACAGCACCAGAACCAAGCTCAGTACATGAATACAACACCAGAACAAAGCTCAGTACAAATACATTTCAGTACAGAGATCATTTGCAACGTCAGGTTAGCAGCTTCCAGTATGACCTGAATAATGGTAATCATATACTGGGAGTTGCTTATACCCCAAAAAATAGTACCCTCCACCATCTGTAAAAATCATGCAGTAATAATTAGGCTTCGTTCTCACCTCCGTCGGGGTTCCGTTCATGGGTTCCGTCAGACCTTTCCGTCATGGGAACCCACGAATGGAAACCAAACGGAAACCATGGAATTCTGTTACCATTTCAATGGTAACGCTTCCGTTGCTAATGGTTTCTGTTTGTCTCCGTTTCACAAGGTTTCCGTTTTATTGGCGGTATCAATAGAGTAGTCGACTGTATCCACCTGTAATCTATCACATCTAACTTAGATGTGATGTATTACAGGTGGATCCAGCGTGTCAGAGACACACAGGACATGCTGACATTGAACCCATCAGTCCCACAGACCTGACAAGTTCAGGATTCAGCATAAGATACAGCTGCTCTGTATACAGGATACAGAGCAGCTGTATCTCAAAAAGTAAAAATATTTTTTAATAAAAACTAATTATAAAGTTGCACAAAACACACTGACTGACATTTAACCCCTTCCCGACATTTGCCGTAAATGTACGTCATGGAAAGCATTGACTTCCCGCAAAATGCCGTACATTTACGGCAAATGTTTGGCACCGGCTCAGAAGCTGAGTCGGTGCCATCATCGTCGGATCTCGGCTGTATCTTACAGCTGACATCCGACTGTAACGGCGGGGGCCGAAATTAGCTTTGATCCCCGCCATTAACCCCTTAAGTGCAGCGCTCAAACGCGATCGCTGCACTTAAGGTGTTTGCAGCTCATCGGAGCCCCAGCAATGAAATTGCCGGGGTTCTGGTGGCTGCAATGGCAACCGGAGGCCTAATACTGGCCTCCCGGTCTGCCTAGCACCGAAGCCGGTCAAGATCCGCCCGGCGGCGGAGCCTGATCGGCTTCCGTAGCTGCCGGCAAGATGGCGCCGGGTCAGGAGCTGATCCGGCGTCATCAGAGGTGGAAGTCAGCTGTACTGTACAGCTGACATCCACCTGTAACGTAGCGGTTACTAGCAGATCGCCAGCCCTGTCAGGCAATCAGGACTGGCGACTGCTGTTATGGCAACAGGAGACACAATGGTCTCCTGCTCTGCCATTACGGAAGCCGATTTAGGCCCCGCCGGGAGGCGAAGCCTAATCGGCTTGCTGTCAGTGAATGACTGACAGATCTAATACATTGCACTACATAGGTAGTGCAATGTATTAGAAAAAAAAAATCTGACCGTTGGACCTTCAAGTCCCCTAGTGGGACTTGAAGAAAAGTGTAAAAAAAGTTTAAAAAATTGTAAAAAAAAAAGTGCAAAAAATAAAAGTTTGAAAACGTTTCAAGTAATCAAATAAAACACAATCACCCTTTTACTCTTATCAAGTCCTTTATTATTGAAAAATAATAATAAACCATATGTATTTGGTATCGCCACGACCGTAACGACCTGACTTATCAAAATATTATATTATTTATTGCACGCGGTGAACAGCGTAAAAAAAAAGCGTAAAAAACTTTACCAGAGTTTCTGTTTTTTGGTCACTTTGCCCTACAAATATTAGAATAAAAAGTGATCAAAAAGTCGCACGTATCCAAAAATGGTACCTATAAAAACTATAGCTCGTCCCGCAAAAAACAACCCATCATACACCTCCGTCGACAAAAAAAATTATAAAGTTATGGTTCTCACAACTTGGCGACAGAAAAAATACATTCTTTTTACAAAAGTAATTTTACTGTGCAAAAAGTTGTAAAACATAAAGAAGTGCTATAAATTAGGTATCGCCGGAATCGTACTGACCCGCAGAATAAACTTAACATGTAGTTTATAACGCATGGTGAACGCAGTATAAAAAAAAACGAAAAAAGCTGTGCCGGAATTGCGTTTTTTTGTTTACCTGGCATCCCAAAAAATAGGATAAAAGGTGATCAAAAAGTCACATGTACCCCAAAATGGTACCAATAATAACTACAGCTCGTCCCGCAACAAACCAGCCCTCATACCGCTACGTCTATGAAAAATAAAATTAGTTATGGCTCCAATAAGTCAGGAAATAAAAAAATATGCAGTTGTGCCCGAGGGGAACATTTCTTCTGTTTCAAGATGCGATTTATCAAGGACCTAAAATTAGGGAACCAGGAAGGGGAGAGCCCAAACATATCCGCTGGAAGTGACGGTGCCCGTATTATACCAGGACAACACTTTCCCAGCAAAATTCCCTAAACTACAAAAGGTGCGGAGTGTGGACCAAAAGGGGGATAAGAAATGACACCATTTATCAGTGCGACACTGGCCTGTGCGGAAAGGATTGCTTCACAGCGTAACACACATCTATGGAATTTTTTTTTTTCTTTATACCACCTGACTTTGCCCCTTATATACTCCGCCCCGCTTACATGTACCCCCACATTATAAATGGAAACACCAGCAATACTCAAATAAAAATATAGTACCAAGCAAAATCCGCTCTCCAAAAGCCAAATGGTGCTCCCTCGGCTCTGAACCCTACAGCGTGCCCAAACAGCAGTTTCCTTCAACATATATGGCATCGTCATACCCGGGAGAACCCTTTTAACAATTTTATGGGTGTGTGTCTCCAGCGTCATAAGCTTGGCATTACATATTTGCCACTGAATGGCATATCTAGGGAAAAATATAAATTTTTAATTTGCACTATCCGCAGCGCATTCATTTATGGAAAAGACCTGTGGGGTGAAAATGCTCACTACACCCCTTAATAAATGCCTTGAGGGGTGCAGTTTCCATAATGGGGTCACTTCTCAGGGGTTTCTTTTTATTATTTCACATCTGAGCCTCTGCAGTTGTGAACCAATACTTTGTAAATCGCCAAATTAGGCCTCCACTCCGCATGGTACTCTTCACTCCTGAGCCCTGTCATATGTCCAAGCAAAAGATTAGGGCCACATGTAAGGTGTTTCTAAAACTGGGAAACACTGCATAATAATTAGAGAGCTGTCTTGTTATGGTGGCACAAGCCGGGCACCACATATTGGCATATCTATGGAAAAAAAATCCCATTTTCACTCTGCAACATCGAGTGAACACTAATTTCTACAAAACACCTGCAGGGTTAAAATGCTTACTACACCCCTTGGTAAATGCATTGAGGGGTGTAGTTTCCAAAATGGGGTCACTTCTGGGGGGTTTCCACTGTTTTGGGCCCACAGGCTCCCAGAAACCAATCCAGCAACATCTGCACTCCAAATGGCGGTCCTTCCCTTCTAAGCCCTGCCGTTTGCCCAAACAGCAGTTTATGACCACATATGGGGTATTGCCGTACTCGGGAGAAATTGCTTTACAAATGTTGGGTTCTTTTTTTCCTTTATTTGTTGAGAAAATGAAAAAATTTGCGCTAAAGCTACGTCTTATTGAAGAAAAAGGACTGTTTTTATTTTCACTGCCTAATTCTAATAAATTCTATGAAACATCTGTGGGGTCAAAATGCTCACTACACCCCTAGATGAATTCCTCAAGAGGTGTAGTTTCCTAAATGGAGTCCCTTTTATGGCGTTTTCATTGTTTTGTCCCCTCAGGGGCTTTGCAAATGTGACCTGGCCTCCGCAAACCATTCCTGCTAAATGTGATCTCAAAAAGCCAAATAGTGCTCTTTCCCTTCTAAGCCCTGCCGTGTGTCCAAACAGCAGTTTATTACCACTTGTGGGGTATTGTTTTACTCGGGAGAAATTGCTTAACAAATTTTGTGGTGCTTTTTCTCCTTCAGTCCTTCTGGAAATGAGAAAAAATTAGCTAAACCTAGATTTTTTTTGAAAAAATGTCGATTATTATTTTCAGGGCCTAATTCCAATAATTTCTGCAAAAAAACTGTGGGGTCAAATCGCTCACTATACCCCTATATAATTTCCTCAATGGGTGTAGTCTCCAAAATGGGGTCACTTGTGGGGGGTTTCCACTGTTTTGTCCCCTCAGGGGCTTCGTAAATGTGACATGGCCTCCGCAAACCATTCCTGCTAAATGTGGACTCCAAAAGCCAAATGGCACTCCATCCCTTCTAAGCCCTGCCGTGTGTCCAAATATCCGTTTATTACCACATGTGGGGTATTGTTTTACTTGGGAGAAATTGCTTTACAAATTTTACGGTGCTTTTTCTCCTTCAGTCCTTGTGGAAATGAGAAAAAATTAGCTAAACCTACATTTTCTTTGAAAAAATTTAGATTATCATTTTCACAGCCTACTTCCAATAATTTATGAAAAAAACCTGTGGGGTCAAAACGCTCACTATACCCCTAGATAATTTCCTAAATGCGTGTAGTTTCTGAAATGGGGTCACTTGTGGGGGGTTTCCACTGTTTTGTCCCCTCAGGGGCTTTGTAAATGTGACATGGCCTCTCAAACCATTCCTGCTAAATTTGAGCTCCAAAAGCCAAATGGCGCTCTTTCCCTTCTAAGCCCTGCCGTGTGTCCAAATATCCGTTTATTACCACATGTGGGGTATTGTTTTACTCGGGAGAAATTGCTTTACAAATTTTACAGTGCTTTTTCTCCTTCAGTCCTTGTGGAAATGAGAAAAAATTAGCTAAACCTACATTTTCTTTGAAAAAATTTAGATTATCATTTTCACAGCCTACTTCCAATAATTTATGCAAAAAACCTGTGTGGTCAAAACGCTCATTATACCCCTAGATAATTTCCTCAATGGGTGTAGTTTCCGAAATGGGGTCACTTGTGGGGGGTTTCCACTGTTTTGTCCCCTCAGGGGCTTTGTAAATGTGACATGGCCTCTCAAACCATTCCTGCTAAATTTGAGCTCCAAAAGCCAAATGGCGCTCTTTCCCTTCTAAGCCCTGCCGTGTGTCCAAATATCCATTTATTACCACATGTTGGGTATTGTTTTACTCGGGAGAAATTGCTTTACAAATTTTGCGGTGCTTTTTCTCCTTAAGGGCATGACCACACGTGGCGGATTTCCTCCGCAACTGTCCGCATCAATGCCGCACAGAATCTGCGTTGCAGATTCTGCTGCGGATCTGCACAAAATGTGCAGTAAATTGATGCGGACTAGCTGCTGCGGACTGCGGGAAAAGTGCTTCCCTTCTCCCTATTCAGTGCAGGATAGAGAGAAGGGACAGCACTTTCCCTAGTGAAAGTAAACGAATTTCATACTTACCGGCCGTTGTCTTGGTGACGCGTCCCTCTTTCGGCATCCAGCCCGACCTCCCTGGATGACGCGCCAGTCCATGTGACCGCTGCAGCCTGTGCTTGGCCTGTGATTGGCTGCAGCCGTCACTTAGACTGAAACGTCATCCTGGGAGGCCGGACTGGAGACAGAAGCAGGGAGTTCTCGGTAAGTATGAACTTATATTTTTTGACAGGTTGCTGTATATTGGGATCGGTAGTCACTGTCCAGGGTGCAGAAACAGTGACTGCCGATCGCTTAACTCTTTCAGCACCCTGGACAGTGACTATTTACAGACGTCTCCTAGCAACGCTCCCGTCATTACGGGAGCCCCATTGACTTCCTCAGTCTGGCTGTAGACCTAGAAATACATAGGTCCAGCCAGAATGAAGAAATGTCATGGCAAAAAAGCAAGACGTATCCGCAGCACACATAACATGTGCATGACAGCTGCGGACTTCATTGCGGAATTTAGAATCTCCATTGAAGTCAATGGAGAAATTCCGCCATGAGTCCGCCACTGCTCCGCAACAGACAGAGCATGCTGCGGACACCAAATTCCGCTCCGCAGCCTATGCTCCGCAGCGGAATGTTACGCATCGTCTAAACGAACACTTCTAAATAGAAGTCGAAGTCAATGCAGAAACGGCTCCGCTGCGGATTAACGCTGCGGAGTGTCCGCAGCGGAATTTAAGTGAAATTCCGCCACGTGTGAACCCAGCCTTAGTCCTTGTGGAAATGAGAAAAAAAATCGCTAAACCTACATTTTCTTTGAAGAAATGTTGATTTTAATTTTCACGGCCTACTTCCAATAATTTCTGTAAAAAACCTGTGCGGTCAAAATGCTCACTATACCCTTAGATAATTTCCTTGAGTTGTCTAGTTTCCCAGATGAGGTCACTTTTGGGGGATTTTTACTGTTTTGTCACTGCAAGAGCCCTTCAAACCTGACATGGTGCCTAAAATATATTCTAACAAAAATAAGGCCCCAAAATCCCCTAGGTGTTCCTTTGCTTCTGAGGCCGGTGCTTCATTCCAGTAGCACGCTACGGCCACATGTGGGATATTTCCTAAAACTGCAGAAACTGGGCAACAAATATTGAGTTGCATTTCTCTGGTAAAACCTTCTGTGTTATAAAAAAAATTGTATTCAAAATTTATTTCTGCAAAAAAATAAGAAATTTGTAAATTTCACCTCTACTTTGCTTTAAGGGTATGTGCACACACACTAATTACGTCCGTAATTGACGGACGTATTTCGGCCGCAAGTACCGGACCGAACACAGTGCAGGGAGCCGGGCTCCTAGCATCATACTTATGTACGACGCTAGAAGTCCCTGCCTTGCTGCAGGACAACTGTCCCGTAGTATAATCATGTTTACAGTACGGGACAGTTGTCCTGCAGCGAGGCAGGGACTTCTAGCATCGTACATAAGTATGATGCTAGGAGCCCGGCTCCCTGCACTGTGTTCGGTCCGGGACTTGCGGCCGAAATACGTCCGTCAATTACGGACGTAATTAGTGTGTGTGCACATACGCTAATTCCTGTGAAATGTGTAAAGGGTTAAGACATTTTCTAAATGCTGTTTTGAATACTTTGAGGGGTGAAGTTTTTAAAATGGGGTGACTTTTTGGGGGTTTCTAATATATAAGGCCCTCAAAACCACTTCACAACTGAACTGGCCCCTGTAAAAATAGCCTTTTGAAATTTTCTTGAAAATGTGAGAAATTGCTGCTAAAGTTCTAAGCCTTGTGAGGTCATAGAAAAATAAAAGGATGTTCAAAAAACGATGCCAATCTAAAGTAGACATATGGGTGATGTTAATTAGCAACAATTTTGTGTGGTATAACTGCCTGTCTTACAAGCAGATACATTTAAAATTGAGAAAAATGCAAATTTTTGCAATTTTTCGCTAATTTTTGGTGTTTTTCACAATTAAATACTGAACATATCGAGCAAATTTTGCTAGTAACTTAAAGTGAAATGTGTCATGAGAAAACAATCTCAGAATCGCTTGGATAGGTGAAAGCATTCCGGAGTTATTACCACATAAAGTGACACATGTCAGATTTGAAAAATGAGGCTCTGTCAGGAAGGTCAAAAGTGGCTAAAGAGGGAAGGGGTTAAAAAAAAAATCTCTTTCAAAGTTGTACATAACATTTAATGCAAACAATCGGATCGTAACAACCATTGTCCAGTAAAACACGCAGCACGTGCAGTTTTACCAAAAGTCGGTGCAGTTTTTAAATGATTGTTAGGGCAGATTCACACGAACGTTGCGTTTTTGCGCGCGCAAACAACGCAGCGTTTTGCGAGCGCAAAAACCATTTGACAGCTGCGTGTGTCATGCGTGTCTGATGCGCGGCTGTGTGATTTTCGCGCAGCCGGCATCATAGAGATGAGGCTTGTCAACGCCCGTCACTGTCCAAGGTGCTGAAAGAGCTAAATCTTTCAGCACCCTCGACAGTGAATGCCGAACACAACAGCGAAAAACCTGTAAAAAAAAAAGATAAAGTTCCTACTTACCGAGAACTTCCCGGCCGTTGCCTTGGTGACGCGTCCTTGGTGACGCGTCCTTGGTGACGCGCCTCTCTTGACATCGGGCCCCACCTCCCTGGATGACGCAGCAGTCCAAGTGACCGCTGCAGCCTGTGATTGGCTGCAGCCTGTGCTTGGCCTGTGATTGGCTGGAGCTGTCACTTGAACTGAAGTGTCATCCCGGGAGGTCCGACTGCAGGAAGGAGACAGGAGTAATCGGTAAGTTAGAACTTCGGTTTTTTTTTACAGGTTAATGTATTTTGGGATCGCAAGTCACTGTCCATGGTGCTGAAACAGTTTAACTCTTTCAGCACCATGGACAGTGACTATCTCCTGACGTCGCGTACCGATAATTTTTTTGCCGGGATCGGCCAAAACGAGTTTGGCCGAACCCGGTGAAGTTCGGTACGCTTGTCCGGCTTCGCTCATCGCAAAGACACTCCGTTTGGATGTTCGGAAACAGAAAAGCACGTGGTGCTTTTCGGTTTTCATTCATCCTTTTCACTGCTGTTGCGCGAATCACGCTCGTCCCACGGAAGTGCTTCCGTGTGGTGCGCGTGATTTTCACGCACCCATTGACTTCAATGGGTGCGTGATGCGCGAAATACGCAGAGTTATTGAACCTGTCGCGCTTTTTGCGCAGCAGACAAACGCTGCGCAAAAAGCACGGACTGTCTGTACTGCCCCATAGACTTGTATTGGTCCATGCGTGCCGCGTGAAAACCACGCGGCCCGCACGGACCGAATACACGCTCGTGTGAATCCCCCCTTAATGTCTGCAAAAAACCCCATGGACATTAACAATCATTTGAAAACTGTGCTGACTCATGGGAATGCAGCATGTTGACGTGGTTTGCAGCTGTATTGTTGTAAGACAGCAGCTACTATATGTATATACTGTACGGGTATGTTCACACATGGTATATACGCTGTGTAAAAGCACTGCCCTGTGGTGCAGTTTTTCAACCAGGAAAGGCACTGTGGAAAACTGAGCAGAAAAAAAAAATGGATACTTACCATGGCGACGCTTCCCTCCTACATCCTGCAGCCCTGGGATGATGTTTCATCCCATGTGACCGCTGCAGCCTGCAATTGAGTGCAGCAGTCACATGGGATGAAACGTTGTCCCAGGAGGCCGGCCTGGAAAAAGAAACAGAATTCTAGGTAAGTATAAGATTACAATTTTTCCTGAGTTGCGTTTTTTGCAGCGGAATCGCTGCATTTGCGCCGCAAAAAAATACAACATCTGCTATTTGTAGCGAGTTTTACCTCCCCATTGAATTAAATGGGGAAAACCCGAAACAAATAAGCAGCATTTACGCAAATACAATTAACATGCTGCGGATTTAAAAAAACGTACCGCAGGTCAATTACTGAGCCTTTTTCCCGCTCATCGTGTGGGTGAGATTTCATCCACTCTGTTGCTACTGCATTTGGGCTTGTCCACACGTAACAGAATTGCTGCGTATTTTCCATCCGGAATTGCAGATGGAAAATATGCAGCAAAATACAGTAGCAGCAAAGTGGGTGATACTTATCAAATCCCATTCACACGCTGCGTAAAATTTTTGACCAGAAATTGACCTGCGGTACGTATTTTTCATACCGCAGCATGTCAATTCCTGCTGCGGAAAGTGGACTGAATTGCTGCGTTTTTCAGAGCTGTCACCATCCCCCAGCATTGTGAAAAACGCAGCAAAATCTGCACTATTTTCTGCTAGTTGCTGCAGAAATTTTCTGTAGCAATTCCAATATGTGTGGAGAAGCCCTTATACTGCGGATTTAGGGTTTGTCCACACACACACAACAGAATTGCAGCAGAAAATTTCTGCAGCAATTCCGTTGAAGGTCATAGGCACACAAACACACATGAACATGTACACATCACACACTATATATACACACACATGAACACATCACACACTATATATACACATGTACACATCACATACACTATAGATACACATGTACACATCACATACACTATATATACACACATGAACACATCACACACTATATATACACATGTACAGATCACATACACTATATATACACACACATGTACACATCACAGACACACAAATATGCACATTACATGCACACATTATACACATATAAAGTACACATTGTAACCTCACATACACTTACCTTTTATGTAAGAAAATTGTGAAGGGAGTTCTGCAGCTTGATGGTCTGACACAGTGAAGCAGACAGTCTTCTCTCCCCCTCCCTCAAGTCCGACTGATAACAGCAGCAGCCCGAGGAGAGGTGTAAAGAGTAGGGAGGGGGGCTTGAGGGGGATATTTGTTAGCAGCACAGACTACAGCTGCTGTTACAGTCGGGTGGCAGTTCTTAGCTGCTGTGCCCTGCGCCTGAGGCCAGAAGCTCACCTAGAAGGCAGGCCGCTGACACTGATTGTTGGCGCCCCCCTCTAAGTTGCGGCCCGGGGCACATGCCCTGCCTGCCCCCCCCCCTAACTACGCCCCTGCACTAGCTAATATGGCTCAAACAGCCATCTCCCCTGAAGACACCACTATAGGTCATGAAACATGTAGGGAGGCAGATTAGGGAACTTTTAATTCACACATCCATGTAGACTAGCCAATCTATAGGTACTTATTTAGGGCAAAGGCAGAAGCAACCATTGAGCTCAGCTCGCTGTATTAATGAGAGGAATACCTCCATTCTCTAGTTAGAAACCCACCTATCCTGAGGAGTCTGTAAATCCACAATTGTAGGACTATATTTTTGATTACTCACTTGCATTAACAACAATGGGAGGAATGCCTCTACCATTTTTAGTTAGCAAATTTCTTTGACTTTCAACATTCACAATTATAGAGTAATATCAAAAAATTACCCCCTTGTATTAGCGTATAGTACTATTGGGAAGAATGCCTTCATTTGCTATTTAGCAATTAATTAACCTATGGTGCTATCAGTATTAGTCCTTCTATTATTTGGGGATCAAATCCCTTTGACTTAGTGATAATTCCAGCATTCACAATTATAGGGCAATATCAAAACTTTTGTCCGTCTGTATCGGTAATTTTCTCTGGAACAATTGGGAGGAATGCCTCCATTTACTATCTGGTAGTTCATCAGACACTTCAAGAATGTTAAAATATCAAAAAGTAATTTTTCAATAAAGGAAAGGGGGTTAACCCCAAATAATTATCCTTGGTCACCCTTATCGAGACTAAAAAATATTGTCAATTAATGGTAGTCCATGGACACTTTTAAACACAATTGTCTGTTCTGTATGTGGTCAATATATTAATTAAATATATTATGATATTAGTGACATTAACCCCTTCCCCCTGCAGCCACTTTTGACCTTCATGACAGAGCCTTATTTTTCAAATCTGACGCGTCACTTTATGTGGTAAAACATTTTTTTCAATAAGACATATCTTTAACTCAAAATGTTTCATTTTCTCGACAAATAAAGGAAAAAAAGAAACCCAACATTTGTAAAGCAACTTCTCCAGAGTACGGAAATACCTCATATGTGGTCATAAACTGCTGTTTGGGTACACAGTAGGGCTCAGAAGGAAAGGAGCGCCATTTGGCTTTTGTAGTGCAGATTTTGCTGGA